>NW_020838062.1:2947077-3216533 GCF_003676395.1 Aethalodelphis obliquidens
GTGTGTGTGTGTGTGTGTGTGTGTGTGTGTGTGTGTGTGTGTGTGTGTGTAATCTCCTGTATTCCAGACACTGCAGACATAGTCTTCCTTACCTCCAGTGTGGACCAGCAGTCCAACTTCCCCTTGGTAGTCAGGATCAATGACCCCAGCCAGCACAGGAAGTCCATTCCCTGCCTATTGATTCAGACTCATGAGGAGCCCAAGGTGGCTGAGTGACAGTTTTAACTTCCGGTTCAATGGAATCATTGCTGTGTTTCCTTGTGGAAGCCTCCGACTTCTGGAGCTAAGACCTCTAGGCCCGCAGAGCATAATGCTGCAGAAACAGGAAGCAAAGCTTTTGCCTGTGGGTCACTGGGGGTAATAGAGAGTGGTGTCACCACCATTTCCAGCCCCTGATGCCTGCACCGTGAATCCTGGCTGTGGGAAAAACAGTATCGTACGCTGAACGCTGACTCTGAGTGTATACAGCCTTCTGGAGAACCTTGCCCCTGCCCTGGAGGGTATCTCCACCTAGCTAGCACTGTGAGTCTGCAAGGGGCCTTTGCACCCATCTACCAAGCCCTTTCCACAGTGGAAGTGGTCCAATGTAATCAACCTGTCACCAGGGAGCTGGCTGATTAGTCTGGGGATTGGTACCATATTGGGACTCGGTACTAGTCTCTGTTGCTGGCAGATTGGGCACTCAACAGTGGCCATAGCCGGGCTGGACTTGGTGAGTGGAAGTCCACGTTGCTGCACCTTCCATCATAGAATGAATACCATATGCACTAATATTTAAAGTGTTTTCGTTTGGCAAATTATCTTGCTTCTTGCTTATCTTATTGAATTTAGGTCAGATTGACAACAATTTACTTGCAGGGGATAATGTCTATCATCTCAACTGTTTTAATGTTTTATGTTAATAAATGTCATGGTAGCAAAGCAATGATATATTGTCAGGAATGGAAGAAGAGTTTTTAAAGTAACTTTCACAAGCTCAGGATATTCATTTTACACTTTTCTCTAAAATGAAGCAAGTGATGCTGTATTTTCAAAATTCATCTTCAATCTTTCTTTTTTTCATGATTTTTTTTAATTTGGTTGCACTGGATCCTAGTTGTGGCAGGCGGGTTCCTTAGTTGCGGCACATGGGCTCCTTAGTTGTGGCATGCAAACTCTTAGTTGTGGCATGCATGCGGGATCTAGTTCCTTGACCAGGGATCGAACCTGGGCCCCTTGCATTGGGAGTGAGGAGTCTTATCCACTTCGCCACCAGGGAAGTCCCTTCAATCTTTCATCAATAGTCAGTTCCAACAAATTATCCTGTAAAGTCGTAGTCAAATTTAAAGAATATTTTAGAGAAATGCAAATCAAAACTACAATGAAGTATCACCTCGCACTGGTCAGGATGGCCATCACCAAAAAGTTGACAAATAGGGAATTCCCTGGTGGTCCCATAGTGAGGACTCGGGTCTTTGCTCCAGAGACAATCTATATTTGCCTCTGGCCGACAGTTGGGACACTAGAAATCCCGGCTTTCCTTAATCCGGTTTCCAGGGCTCTAAATAGCTCAGATCTTGAGTGCAGTCCCTTACAGGACAGAGCTGCAATCTTTTAGAGGGCTATTCTAGTTCCACCTTACGCTTACTCCTAGACCTTTGGGTCTTTAACCCAAAGCATGAGGTACCATCTCCAAGTTTTGATCCCCTGCCACATAAGTCTGTCAACAGCTGTGCTCAGCTTCTCAGACTCTCAGCTGCCTCTCCAGGATTCAGCAGGTGGCCTTAGGGGATAAGTCCCCTTAAATGCTGAGCTCACATCTCTTTCACTTGCCTCTTTCTTCCATATTTTGGCCTCAATTCTTCACCACCTGTTATCACTTGGACATTTTCAAGCAAATGTTTTCCATACTTTGTTGAGCTTGTCTAGTTGTCCTCAGTGAGAGCTGTGGTTCAAATTGCTTATTCTATCATTGCTGGCCACAGACGTCATTCAGCACCATGATTTGAGGCTCTCTTTATGTCACTGGGTCTACATGTAAATATTTTCTTGTTTGTTTGGTTGGTTGTTTTTTCTAATTTATTTATTTTTGGCTGCGTTGGGTCTTCGTTGCTGCGCGCGGGCTTTCTCTAGTTGCGGCGAGCAGGGACTACTCTTCGTTGCGGTGCGCGGGCTTCTCATTGTGGTGGCTTCTCTTGCTGCGGAGCACAGGCTCTAGGCACGTGGGCTTCAGTAGTTGTGGCTCGCGGGCTCAGTAGTTGTGGCTTGCGGGCTCTAGAGTGCAGGCTCAGTAGTTGTGGTGCACAGGCTTCGTTGCTCCACGGCATGTGGGATCTTCCCGGACCGGGGCTCAAACCCATGGCCCCTGCCCTGGCAGGTGGATTCTTAACCACTGCGCCACCAGGGAAGTCCCTTTTCTTTTTTTTTTTTCTTTTTCTTTTTTTTTTTTTTTTTGTCGTGCCCTGCAGCCTGCGGGATCTTAGTTCCCCAACCAGGGACTGAACCCGAGCCCCGGCAGTGAAAGCCCCGAGTCCTAACCACTGGGCCGCCAGGGAACTCTCTACATGTAAACCGTGCTTGCAAAGACGGCACAGTGCTCCCTAATGTCCTATCTGCTTCCTCGGTGATGGATGTTCAGATTGCCTGCACGTTCTTGTCACAGAAAATAAAGCTACAATGAGCTTTGTCACACATGTAACACCTTACACATTGTGTCTTAGGTGACACAGAATTACAGGGTCTTAGGCCAGGTGTATACATACTTTTTTTTTTACATTTTGGCCATGCCGCAAGGCATGTGGGATCTTAGTTCCCCGACCAGGGATAGAACCCACACCGCCTGTTGTAGAAGTGTTAACCAATGGACCGCCAGGGAAGTCCCAGGTGTACACATACATTTTTTTACTATTAAATTTATTATTTTTTAAATTTAAGTTTGTTAGTATCCTTTTTTTCTTCCAGTTTTATTGAGATATAACTGACATACAGCACTGTATGAGTTAAAGGCTTACATACGTCATGCAATTATTGTCATAGTAAGTTTGGTGAACATTCATCGTCTCACATAGATATAAAATTAAACAAATAGAAATTCTTTTTTTACGTGTCGCGGAGCAACTAAGCCTGGGCGTCAGTAGTTGTGGCACACGAGCTTCAGTAGTTATGGCTCTCGGGCTCTAGAGCACAGGCTCAGCAGTTGTGGCGCATGGGCTTAGTTGCTCCAGGACATGTAGGATCTTCCTGGACCGGGGCTCGAACCAGTGTCCGCTGCATTGGCAGGTGGAGTCTTAACCACTGTGCCACCAGGGAAGCCCTCATTGCTTTTTTAATTTAATTTACATTTCTCTCATAATCCATGGGCTTGAGCATCTTCTTTTTATGCTTCTCAGTATTTTGGGTTTTTCTTCTGTAAACTCCCTATTCATATGCTTTGCCCGTTTTTGATATTTTAATTTTAATATTTTTCCAGCTTAATTGAGATGTAATTGACATATAACCATTAAAATACACTGTAAGTCAGGAAAACGGAAACTACACTAAGTATTTCAACAGAGAGGATTTAATACAGAGAGTTTATTAAGCAGGAAGCAGAAGACTGGGCATTGGAGGAACTGAGATAGCACAAAGGCAATAACTACAGGCAGCAGCTGCCCACCTTCAGGGCTGGGAGAACACAAGGAAGAGCTTGGGTATGGACCTCAAAGCTCAGAGGAGGGGCCCTGCAGAGTTGGAAATCAGACACAGAGGAGAGGGTGTTGAGTCGCTGCTGCAGAGGCTCAGGGGAAGGGCCACATCGGTCTGGGACTCTCACCTCTGAGGAAGAGTGCCCCTTGGCCGGTTCTAAGAATGCTGAAATCAGCTCGAGATGGAAATCAACTGACGCTGCCAGGCTGAGGGCCGAGGCTGGGCCAGAATGATAGGAGCAGAAAGCGAACAGGAAGGAGTAAGACCCTTGTCCACTTCTCCAGCCTTTCAGTCTTCCTCTAGTGCCCCTACTGGTGGAACCCAACAGACACAGAGCCAGAAGACGAGGAAGCGTTGCGGAGCCCAGCGTGGCACAGCTCCCGGCTCTAAGCCTCTTCAGCGTCTCGGCATCAAACCCTTCTACATGTATTTGAACTGCCAGCAGCAATGGTGACAACTGTATGTTTCTGCCTGACCAAAGGCCAGCATCTTCCATAAAAATATGCTCCCACCCTCTCCCCAAAGAGGAGAGAGGCCAATTCCCAAGAGCCCTTTTTTTTAAATCTTAGCTCCCCCACCAGGGATTGAACCTGGGCTCGGGCAGTGAGAGCGCCAAATCCTAACCACTGGACACCACGGAATTCCCCCAAGAGCCTTTTTTTTTTTTTTTTTTTGCGGTACGCGGGCCTCTCACTGTTGTGGCCTCTCCCGTCGCGGAGCACAGGCTCCGGACGCGCAGGCTCAGCGGCCATGGCTCACGGCCCCAGCCGCTCCGCGGCATGCGGGATCCCCCCGGACCGGGGCACGAACCCATGTCCCCTGCATCGGCAGGCGGACTCTCAACCTCTGCGCCACCAGGGAAGCCCCCCCCAAGAGCCTTTTTAATCATCTCTGATGACAGCCACAGTGCTGCTGGTGTTAATTTCTCCTCTAAATGTCATAGTTCCACTTTAATACCCTGTGATCCCGAGACTAAATTGTAAAGTTACGATCAAAACAATTGCTATATAAAGTAATAAGGGGAGAGGAGAGGAAGCAGAGAATTCTATATATATAACGTATATATATATGTATATATGTAGTATACATACCACGTCTGGGACAGTGTGAATCTCTGCTTTTGTCGGCCTAAGCTCTCTGCAGTAGTGAGGGCCAGGTCGACCTTGACCAGGGGAAGTCTGTGTTGTTGAGTCCATGCATAACACACCCCTGCCACCATGGCCGCTTTGTTCAGGGGCCTGTTGAGCGAGCGCTGGGGTTGCTGGGAAGGAGGCTGGCTGGCATCCACAGAGCACATCTTTCAGTCTCATCTGCCGTGGACGCCCCTCTGAAAGGTCCGTCCACATTCCTCTTCCCCAAACCTATGTTACCAAACTTCCAGCCCTGTTCTTTCCAAGTCATGACCATTTAGCCAAATCAGTAGCAGTTTCCTACGAATCTATGCAGATCCATACTTCTGGCCGTCCCTCAGGCCAGTCAGAATGGGCAATCAACTACATCAAGTTAAATAGCTTCTGCACAGCCAAAGAAAGAACACTGAAAAAACAACCTATGGAAAGGGAGAGATATTTGCAAACCATCCAGCAGATAAGGGGTTAATATCCAAATATACATAACATGCAACTGAACAGGAAAAAACTAAATAATCTCATTTCAAGATGGGCAAAGGACCTGAACAGACATTTTTCCAAAGAAGACATCCAGGTGGCCAACAGGTTCATGAAAAGATGCACAACATCACTAATCATCAGGGCAACGCAAATCAAAATCGCGGGGTGATATCACCTCACACCCGTCAGAACGGCCATCATCAAAAAGAGACAGAGGGCTTCCCTGGCGGCGCAGTGGTTGAGAGTCTGCCTGCCGATGCGGGGGACACGGGTTCGTGCCCCGGTCCGGGAAGATCCCACATGCCACAGAGCGGCTGGGCCCGCGAGCCATGGCCGCTGAGCCTGCGCGTCCGGAGCCTGTGCTCCGCAACAGGAGAGGCTGTGACAGTGAGAGGCCCGCGTACCACAAAAAAAAAAAATAAAAAGAATCTGCCTGCCGATGCAGGGGACACGGGTTCGTGCCCCGGTCCGGGAGGATCCCACATGCCGCGGAGCGGCTGGGCCCGTGAGCCATGGCCGCTGGGCCTGTGCGTCCGGAGCCTGTGCTCCTCAACGGGAGAGGCCACAGCAGTGAGAGGCCCGCGTACCACAAAAAAACAAAAAGCAAACAAACAAACAAAAAAAGAGACAGATAACAAGTGTTGGTGAAGATGCGGAGAAAAGGGAAGCCTTGTGCACTGTTGGCGGGAATGTGAATTGGTGCAGGTACTTTGGGTATATTATATACGCAAAGGAAATCAAACCACCTTCTTGAAGAGTTTTCTGCGCCCCAATGTTCACAGCTGCACTATTTACAATAGCTAAGACATGGAAACAAGTTAAGTGTCCTTCGATGGATGAATGGATAAAGAAGATGCAGTATATATATACAATTGGATATTATTCAGCCATAAAAAAAGAAAGAAATCCTGCCACTTGGGACAACGTGGATAGAACTTGAGGACACTACGCTCAGTGAAATAAATCAGGCAGAGAAAGACAAATACTGCGTGTATAATCTCATTTCTGTGTGGAGTCTAAAAAAGCTGAAGTGATAGAATAGACAGTAGGACGGTGGTTGTCAGGGGCTGGGGGAAATGAACACGTGGTGGTCAAGGGCACAGACTTCCGGTTAGAAGAGGAATAAGTTCTGGGGTCTAAGGTACAACATGGCGAGTATAGTTAATAATACTGTATTGTATACTTGAAAGTTGCTATGAACAGCAAAGTGACCCAGTCATACATATATACGCATTATTTTTCATATTCTTTTCCATGATGGTTTATCACAGAATATTGAATAGAGTTCCCTGTGCTCTACAGTAGGACCGTGTTGTTTACCCATCCTATAGATACTAGTTTTTATTTATTTATTTATTTATTTTTTATAGATACTAGTTTGAATCTACTCATCCCAAACTCCCACTGCTTCCTTCCCCCACCCCCTCCCCCTTGGCGACCACAACTCTGTTCTATAAGAGTAGATCTCAAACGTTCTCACTAACAACAACAACGACAAAATGATAATTCTGTGAGGTGAAGGATGTGTTCACTAACACTATTGTGGTAAACATTTTGCAACAAATACGTGTACCAAATCGTGGTGTTGTACACCTTCAACTTACATGATAGTATATGTCAGGCCCGCCCGTGAATGGTTCTGGCAGGCTCCCAGCAGACTGTGCAGCGCCATCCACAAGCCAGGCTCCAGTTGCTCCCTCCTCACTCACCTGTCCTGCAAAACATCCCGGGAAGCACAGACGTGGCAGAAGGAGAGGATGTGCTGCAGGAAACCGAGGCGCTTCCTCAGGCTGCTTTCCTTCTGAAACCACCTGAGCTCCCGTCTCTAAAATCCCATTTCCACTCATGGCGACGCGCCGCTGCACGTGCCCAAACTATGGCTTGACAGGTCAGACCGACACCCAGTTCTGGATGGAAAACTCAGGTCACCCAGAGTCCTAAGAGTTCAGTCTCTTCCAGGGCCCGATAGCAAAGCCAAGTCTGCTTCTCCAAAGGAGAATGGTTATCGGAAAGAAGAGGACATGGATTTTCTACAAAAGCCTAAAGGTCTGCGTGGTGACCCCCCATCGGTGCTGGCCAGAGACTCCGCCCAGTCTCACTACCTTCCACAGACATTTTGAGAAGTATTGGACCTGCTGGGTCACAAGGCCCAGTTGCAAGTGCTCCTTGCACGGCAGCCTGGACTCACTGCAGAGTTCTCTCCTGCTCAGGTCCCCACACAAAGTGGCAGCCTTGAGTTACACACTCGATGGGTCAATGTGGCACACTCACCTGTGATATATATTCCACAATCGGAGAGAGTACACCAAACGTTATTTTTAGAGGTGTTTGGTGTAGGTTCAGCGTCCTGTCTTTCACCTTGAAGAGGGTATCTTTACATTCCGTAGAGCATTGAACTTCCCGAAACTTCACTGAGGTTTTACTTCCCTAACTTTTCATGGAGTAACTCTCCCCCCTTCTAGTCCGGGTATGTCTTACTAAGGCATCTCTAGTACTTTCTGCCTCTTGCTCCTCATATCCAATCAGGATGATGTCATTGATGTAGTGAACCAGTGGCTGTTGTGAGAAATGGTGAGACAAAGTCTCTAAGCGTTACATTATGTCAGAGAGGAGGCGAGGTGACATGGCCCTTAGGTGCGCTGTTGGCCCTGCCAAGTAAAAACAAAGTGCTTCTGGTGGACTTCGCAAAATGGTATGGAGTTAAACAGTCAATAGGGCAAGACCTGCGTACCAGGGGCCAGGGGTTGTGTGTTTACTGCTTCGGTAAAGAGACTACCTCTGGAACAGCAGCTGTAATCCGAGTCACTGCCTGATGAAGTTGACATCAATCCATAGTCATTCTCCAAGATCTATCCACCTTCTGCCCAGACTCAAATAGACAAATGGGGATATGAGCAAATATCATCACAACTGCAACTTTCAAGTTCAAGACACAAATACCTGCAGCTCCCCCTAGGACACACCTTCGTGTTCCTTCCTCTACATCAAGCCAGGGTTGTTCTGGCGTCTTGATATCATTGAACTTAGGCCACAGCTGAGTCCAAGTTTAAGTCAACCAACCAAATAGGCTGTTAGAATCCCTTCCAGCTGCATGGGCTAACATTAAATATAGACTCTCTGGGGGACTTCCCTGGTGGCACAGTGGTTGGGAATCTGCCTGCCAATGCTGGGGACAGGGGTTCGAGCCCTGGTCCAGGAAGATGCCACATGCCGCGGAGCAACTAAGCCCGTGCGCCACAACTACTGAGCCTGCGCTCTAGAGCCCGAGAGCCGCAATTACTGAAGTCTGCGCGCCTAGAACCCGTGCTCCGCAACAAGAGAAGCCGCTGCAATGAGAAGCCCACACACAGCAATGAAGAGTAGCCCCCGCTCGCTGCAACTAGAGAAAGCCTGCACACAGCAACGAAGACCCAACTCAGCCAAAAATAGGTGTCCCCTTGCAAAGCATCAGAGAGCTTCCACGACAGCCCTAAAAATTCTCTTCCTCTTTGCAGCCGTGTAGCTGAAAGTGCTGCAAATCAAGCACAACGTTTCATTGTGCGGGTTGCGGAATCCCAAGGTCAGATGAGTTCCCAGCCTCTCCACGTTTCTCATGTGAAAGGCAGGGCAGTGGGTGGGGAGGAGTGAACGGCGCCTTCAAGCCGAAAGACGCAAACAGACCCATCCCCAAAGCGCCTCTCAGGATGTGATTCCTGACACCACCCCTGTTACCAGTTTCTCCATCAGCCTAGACCCAATCAGGAAGCAGAAACGATGGCAGGTCCTTCCCTAGCGCCCTGCACAAGCCTGCCAACACCTTGATCCTGGGCTTGCAGCCTCCGGAACTGGGAGACAGTTCATTTCTGCTGTTTAAGCCCCTCAGCTTGCAGTCCTTTGCTACAGCAGCTCCACAAACTCATACAGCCCCTAAGCCTGGAAGGAAGGGAAGGGGCTGCGACTCCTCAAACAGCAGCTTGGACAGGGGCCCTGATCGGTGACACTCAGTGTCCGAGTGGGGGCAGAGCCTAGCTAGTGCTGGGGTCTCTGAGCTCAGAAAAGAGCCCCAGGGGGCGGGGACCCAGACCTGTGAGGAGGACGGGCACTGATTGCCTGCGAAGTGGGATGCAACAAAGCTGCTTTTGTAAGTGTTGGGAAATCTGAAAATTGGATTCAGCTGGTGCCGTGAGGCTGCGCTGCTGACAGCTCGGATGAAGAGGACTCGCGAGGTGAAGCTCCCAGGAGGGCGCATGTCCCTTCTCCCTCTTCCAGCTTTGCCGTCTCCCTCTAACACCCCGTGAGAGCAGAGCCTACGACGGGGCCAGCTTGGCAAAGCAGGAGTGCGGTTTGCAGAGCCTCTGCTCACGCATCAAGAAGCAGAGGACAACAAAGTGGGTTGGGACTCAAGACAATGGCTTAATACCTGGCCCAGCCGCGTTCCTCCTAGGGCATATCACCCCCAAAAACCGACTGCATAGATCCGCTGTACCCAGAATAGCCAGGCAAATGGATGAGCAAATTGCGCTGCGTCCATACGATGGATACCCCCCAGCAGTGAACGGGAGGGCTGACGTCACGAGAGGGGCTGTCTCTGGAGCAAGGTGTTGGCTGGGTAGGGGCATAGAGGGGCTTTCCGCAGTGACGCAAATGTTCTGAGTGGTGGGTTCAACAGTGATAAATGCAGGTGTGCACTTCATGCCACGCGTGCTAACTGCCAACAATGACATTTTGGGGGGGTTTAGGGCAGTGAAATGACTCTGTATGACACTGTACATTTGTCCAGATCCATAGAACATACAACGCCAAGAGTGAACGCTAAGGTAAGCTGTGGCCTTCAGTTAACGAAAACGAATCACTGCCGGATCATCACTTGTAACAAATGTTAAGACGTGAATAATGAGGGAAACTGCTGAGGGGCGGGGCTGAGGGACTCTGGGGGAACTCTCTACTCTCTGCTCAGTTTTTCTGTAAACCTAAAATTGCTCTTAAAAACAATGAGGCAGCCAGGGCAGACATGGCAGCTCCAGCTCAGCAGGACCCCAGGCTCCTTTTACGTCGCTGCTCTGCCATGCCCTCCATTCGGCGGTGCAGGATGGCTCTCCTCGCAGGCTGGGGAGACGGAGCCGGGCAGAGAAAGGCACACTGTGCTTCCTTAAGGGCACAGCCCAGAGGTTGCCCCTGCACTCACATTCCTCTGGCCCTACCTAGATGCAAAGGAGTCTGGGAGATGTATCTTCAGCTGAGCAAAATTCTATTGTTATGTAACAAGAAGACAGGTATTGGGGACAAGAAGCAGATGCTGCTACAGGTGGAGATTAAGTGGGGCTGATGAGCGTAGACAGCTCTTGAGGGGCGGTGCGGTCAATAGGGGCAGAGAAGCCGGACAAGAGCTGGAGGGGGGCGTGGTGTTAGTAGTGGGTGTTTTTAGTGATGGAGGCTGTTACAGCATGTTTGCCCGTGGACTGATCAACAGGGACAGAAAAATTAGAGATACAGAAAAGGCAAGGTGGGCTTCCCTGGTGGCGCAGCGGTTGAGAGTCCGCCTGCCGATGCAGGGGATACGGGTTCGTGCCCCGGTCCGGGAAGATCCCACATGCCGCGGAGCGGTTGGGCCCGTGAGTCATGGCCGCTGAGCCTGCGCGTCCGGAGCCTGTGCTCCGCAGCGGGAGAGGCCACAACAGTGAGAGGCCCGCGTACTGCAAAAAAAAAAAAAAAGAAAAGGCAAGGAAGGCATAGCAGAACAATCGTTGATGGGTCCTGGTGGGGCGGGACCCAGTGCCTGGGTGATGGGCTGACCTCAGACTTCGGCTCACCCACAGGGGCCGGAGGACAGAGCGTTCAGGTCTGGGGCTGGGCAGGGGGTGGGGGGAGGGGACAGAGTTGATGGTGTGAATGTGGGCAAAGACGGCCTCTTCTGGTGGTTTCTAGTGGCTCAGCTAAAGATGAAACCAAGGCCTCGGCTGAGTGCAGAGGCCAGGGGCTGGGGAGCGGTGCAGGAATCCGGCCTGGGAAAACCAGGGAGTGAACCGACGCAGAGATCCCCAGGCTGTCCCTGTGGGTCCACTTGCGGTGTTTGGTCACTGCTTTAGAGGGCTGGGCAGCCCTGGGGCCCGAAACCGTGGTGACAGCCTAGAGCTCAGCTCCCCTGGAGGCCAGTGGGAACGAGAAGCAGGCAGCAGGGCCCCCGGGGGCAGAGAGCCGGGCCTGGCGGGGCAGGTGGACCGCAGCGTGCAGCACGGTAGGGGACAGGGTGTTCGGTAAAATGACAGCAGCTCCTCTTTGTTTCCAGGTTTTTATTTGCCTTTTATAATTCTGATATTTATGTACATATATATATAGACTTTTGCTTTTTGTAAAGGGCTCATCCACAGACCGAGCAAAGGCATATGGGGAGATGGGGGCTGCTGGGCGGGAGCGCAGCAGAGCCGGGAGAACCAATCTTTCCTTTTTTTTTTTTTTTTTTTGTCTGTTTTTATTTTTCCTGGGATGGGATCATCAAAGCTAATTGCTATAAAACCTAGAAACCACCTAGAGACTCAGACATCTGCCTACACACTAGTGGCATATGGGGAAAGGGCATGGGTGCAAACTTTCAAAGTCACGGTGTATTTACATCCCAAGGTGGGGCTGGGGGAGGCTGAGGAAGGGAACTGTTCAGACTGGGGGCGGGGGCGGGGGGTCACTAAGGGGTCCTGGGGTGCGGTGGAGGCTGGGAGAGGCCAGGGTCAGGGGGGAGGAGGTGTGCCTGCCCCGCACCTGGGCAGTGACGGAGGCCACTTGGATGTCGTCTGGCGGGTACCAAAGGCAGCGTGTGTATGGAACTCCTGAAAGCCGGCCGCAGGGTGGGGTGGGCCGGGCCGAGTGCGACACCGGCAGGTGGGACTCTGGGCTCTCCAGATGGCCTCCTCTGCACCCATGGCCAGCCTGCCCAGCTCCCATCCCAGTTGGAGCAGAGATGGCAAAGAAAAGGGAGCAGATGGTGGGGACACTGTGTTCTGTCCCCTGTCCCAGCCAGGCTGGCCAAGCAATGGCTGGGGGTGCAGGTGCCAGCCGTGGTCCTGAGGAGACCCCACCGGGCAGCATCCCCGCTTCCTCTGCCCTGACCACAGCCTCTCTCTGCCCAAAGGCCGGCGAGGCAGCACCTGAAGGCTCCTGATGTGTGGGTGACTGGCCCCCGAGCTGGAGTAAAGCAGTGTGTGCCCAAGAAGGGGTGCAGCTGGGTTTTGGCAATCAAGTGGGGACCAGGCAGTCAGAAGGGGATTAGAGGCAGTGAGTTCCTCTTCTCTGCCCCCGACTTAAGCCTCCCTCGGGCTCAGGATCAGAGGGCCGGGCCACCGCCTGGTGAAGAGAGGGAGGGGCCTCAGTCCCAAGGTCAGGGACCCAGCACAGGCCTCGGACGGGGGGGGCTTGGCCTCTGAGTCGGCTGCGGCCTGGCCCTGGGCTGGCTGGACCCTGCTACTCCAGGGTCCCCGCAGGGTTGATGGGGGAGGCGGCCCCTGAGCTGTCGTTGCCTCCCGCCGCCTCCTTCTCCTTCTTGCCACTGTACTGGCCGATGAAGGAGCCGTCCTCGTTGAACTGCACGTCCACGCTGCCCCCGTAGTCGGCCAGGCTGTCGTCACTGCCCAGGGGCTTGATGTCTCCGTTGAGGGATGGCTGGCTGCTGCCGAAGGCCTTCTCCTCGTTGTCACTGCAGGGGGAGGGCAGAAGGGAGTGGGAGGCTGCCCAGCAGTGCCCAGCAGGAGCTGGCAGGTGCTGGCCTGCAGAGGAGGCCTGGCTGGGGGCGGGGCAGAGCCCCAGGGGCCTGGGTTCCGCTAGTCTTCCGTCTTCCGTCTTCCGTGTGCTCTGAATGTACTGGGGCAGAGGCCCTCCGCCTGGACACACTGCCGGGAGGGCAGGTGGCACAGCACGAGTGGGGCGAGGCTTGGGCGTGCCCTGGATCCTGGGGGAGGTGGGGGGCTCGCGGGGCCTGGCTCCCATCTGCAGACGAGATGGGCGGGGGTACCTGTACCGCTGTGGCCCCGGCAGAGCCCAGAGAGTGGCAGCTGGGATGGGGACAGGCAGGCCCGGGAGCTGAGTGTCAGCGTTGGCTTCTCCCTGAAATAGGGAGCTGCCGGGCCGGAGAGCCGGGGGCGCGCAGAGGTCTGGCAAGCAGGGGCCGGTGGCACTCCCGGGCACACGGCGGCCATGGGAGGCCCCCGGCCCTGCAGTCTAACAGCATCTCCCCACCCGCCCCGCCTTACCTCTCCAGGGACCTGCCGGTACCCCGCAGCACGAAGGAGAGAGAGAGAGACGGGGTCAGGCCTGAAAGCGAGCAGCTGGGCGGCCCATCGGCGCCTGCCCCCGCCCAGCTCACCTGTACTCGCCGAAGGCTTCGTCCTTCATGGGCCGGGCCTCCGAGTCCGCCTGGGTGTCTTCCTTGTCCTTCACTGCAGACACAGAGAGGGCCCAACTTCTCCTCCCGCCCAGCCTCCACCGAGCAATGGGCCTCGCCCCAGGCGGGGACGCAGGCGAGGCTGTCCCTCTGGGCCCTGAACACTGACAGCACCCTGTTTCAGCGGCTCTCAGGAACCGACAAGCCTTCAAGGGTGAACTTCTCGCCCCCCGTGGGCCTGGCTACCACGCGCCCCGGTGTGCGCAGAAACTCCCCTTAGGCCTCCTGCCTGCCCCCAACACACCCACCCCATCCTGCCAGGGGCTCCCGGGACCAAGGAGAACTCGCAGGAGGGATGAACGGGGGCCCTCGGCGACCATCCTCCCTGAGCCCTGGGGTCAGGAGTTACCTGAGTACTTGCCACCCTTGCTGCGCTTGATAAAGCAAAGGATGAGGAAGATGAGAAGCAGGACGATGATGGCGCTGACGAAGCCGATGAACCAGCCCTCCGTGGCAAAGCCGGCGGGAGGGAGTCTCACTCGGCCTGGCAGGGACAGTGGGAAGGAGAACGAGCCCAGGCCCGGGGTAAGATGCTGGGTCCCGGGCGCTGCAGACCCACCACCTGAGCCTGCCCCCCCCCACCCCGTTCCCAGCCTTGTGCGCGGGCTTCCCTCAGAGCCTCTAGTTCCATTGGTCCACTCCCGACCCCTCCACCCCCGGGGACCGGGCAAGGGCAGGTGAGGGCCAGGCCCATGGACGCCAGAGGGCCCGGGAGGAGCGATAAGCTGGGGCGAAGCGTGCTTGGAGCTGAGGCTTGCGGGGGACCCTCTGCGGGACAGGGAGAGGACCTTCTGCAAAAGTGGTTGCCCTGGCAACAGTTCAAACAGAGGATACAAAAAGGGATCGTTCCAGGGACCCAGACTTCTCCATCCTGGGCCGCGGGGCACCCAGGTACTGGGAGGAAGAGCCGAGCCGTGGCCTGGGGCCTGAGGTGGCTGTAGCCTGGCCGGCGACGGAGGGACGCTGACCAGTCAGTGCCCGAGGCTCCCTTACCAGTGCCGTTGGTCTTCACGGCCATCTGGTGCAGGAGAACCCTCTCCTTGAGCAAGTGGATCTCGTAGTCGGTGTCAGGCTGCAGGTCCCACTGCGTGTAGGAGCTCTGGTTGTAGCTGACGTACTGCGGCGGGAGATGAGCGCCCAGCTTCTCATCTGTAGGGGTGAGAGGGCAGCAGGGGTGAACGGGAGGGCCCGGCAGCACCCTGGCTCCACGCCCCCCCGCAGCCCCTCTGGGCCCTGAGCCCCCTTCCCCCGACTACAGGGTCCCCTTTTGCGCTCACCCCCCAGGGCTTTGAACCAGATCTGGAACCCGAAGTTGCACTGGCCCTCCTTGGGGACCCAGGAGACCACGCTGTAATTCTCGCCAGCCATGGCCGAGATGTTGCCAAAATCCGGGGTCCCTGGAGATTGAGAGAGGGTGTGGGACCTCGAGGCAGCCCCTGGGCCGCCCTCGTGGGCCCGGCTGCCTAGCCCCCCGCCTCAGCCCCCTCCAGCTCACCAGATAAGGCCATGGTGCCTCCTTCCCGCACGATTGCCTCTCCAGGGCCCTCCTTCGTTGTGGCCTGGAGCTGGAAGCGGTACCGCAGGTGGGGGCTGAGGTTCGTCAGATTGTGCATCCGCAGCTCAGGGTCCGGGAGGTCGAAGGACAACTGCTCTTTGCCCCCATCATCCACTGCGAGGACAGGCGAGGAGTCGGCTTTGGCCGCCAGCACCGCCCACCCCCGGCTCCCCTCCACCTCCCAGCCGGGCTGGGCCGAAGCTCCGGGCCCACGACACACGTACGAGGTTGGTAGGAGAGCACGTAGCCCGTGAGCACGCCATTGTGGCTGAGCGGGGGCTGCCAGTGCAGCAGCAGGCTGGTGTCCGACTGGCACTCCAGGTGCAACGCCTCGGGGTGTCCAGGAACTGCGGGGCACAGAGACCAACGGCAGGTCGTCGCCCTGGCAACCCGGGTGGGGGGAGGGCGGGGCAGGGGTGCAGGGCGCAAAGCTCACCTCCCTCGGGGGTGCTGAAGGTCATCTCGCTGGCGGGCCCCAGTCCCCGGCCGTTAAAGGCCTGCACCTCCAGATGGTAGGAGCTGTAGGGCCGCAGGCCGCCCAGGATGGCGCTGGTGCTGTTGGCAGGCACCAGCACGTGGCCTCTGTGGACGTGCCTCTTGCTGTGCCTCCTCTGACTGCCCTCCCACCAGTACGTCACCTGCAGGCGGACAGGAGACCCCGAAAGGGCAGAAGGCCTCTGCCAGTGACCCTGGGGCACGTGTTCCCCCCTGCCCTCCCAGGGGAGCCTTCCTTCCAACCTGAGCACTTCCGAGAGAGCAGCTGGCAGAAGCCCGCCCCCAACCTTGTCACTCCTGGTAGCCTCACCCCTCACCCCGGGGATCTCCCCAGCCCCTACACCTCGGACTCTTACATTGTATCCCCGGAGGTGGCCCTTGACCTGGGCTGGGTCCACAGGCCACCATCTGACCAGCACCGTGCTCGAATTGAGGATCTTGATGCCTTCCAGCTCAGGGCTTGCCTGGGGGTCTGGAAACGGCCAATGACACGGATGAGGGCCTGTGGCATCCTGCGGCCAGCCCAGAACCCCGCCCTCCCGCAGGGGGATGGCGGCTCTGGATGCGATATGAGGCGTGGGCAGTTTGATGAGCAGGGCGTTCACATGGTCTCAGGGTGTCTCCCTGCAGACTGTTTATTAGTCGCGAGAGAAGACGGTAACTACGCCGAGTAGTAACTAGAAAAGACCTTGACTGGATGACCAAGCTTAACATCTGGTAACGCTCTACATTCAAGGAACGGACAGAAGCAGGATACCTAGACCCCATGCAGGATCCTGAATGGGACCCTGGACTGGGGTGAAGACACCACTGGTCCATACCACGGGGGTACCGGCTGCCACCCAGATAGATGCAAAGTTATAGATGCCAACTTGCTGACGGTAAATTTCTTTCTGGATCTTCATGACGGCACTTTGGTCATGTAAGGAAACATCCTTACTCTTAGGAAATGCACTACTGTATATTAAGAGGTAGGAGCTGGGCACCTGGGCGGATCCCTGAGGGGCTGGGGGGGAGTGGGCCATGCCGGCGCACGCAGGCTCCACCCCCGGGTGTGGGCGGGGCCAGCCCAATACTCACAATCCTCCCCAGAGTAGCCGATGGTGATCTGGGGCTCCGGGCCCTTGCCCTGGCTGTTGACGGCCTGGACCTTGATCTCATAGGGCACAAAGGTGGAAGTGTTGGACACCACCAGGAAGGGGTCGCTCACGATCCGTTCCTGCCAGGCCCCCTGTGTCTTCTGAGGGCGCCACTGCACGCGATACTGAACCTGGGGGGCATTCCAGTCCATCCACCGGAGCGGCTGGAGCGGGAGAGCAGAAAGGGAGCTGGTTGGCCAAGCGCCCCGTTCCCCGACCTCTGATCCACTCCCCAGCCCAGCCTCAGGTCCCTGGTCCTTAGGACAGCCAGGGGGAGCTGCAATATCTGGGTGCCGGTCTTACGTCTGGGGGTGAGCTCAGCCTCGGGGCCGCCTCACCTTCCAAGTGATGACCATGTTGTTGGTCTCGTTTCCTTCCCCCTTCACGTCCACGGGGTTCTTCTCCGGGGCTGCAAAGTAATGTGTTAACACATCAACGCTGTGGGGCTCCTGCTGAGGCCGTGAAGGCCCAGGACCAAGGAAGCAATGAGCCGTTCTGGCCCTGGAAGCAGAGGAGCTTGGGCACGGTCATTTCTCTAGACTCTCCTTGCAGAGCCCAGGGGGCCCGGCGCCTGAGGCCCCGCCCAGGTGCTCACCTGCTTCTGGAGTGAGCACGGTCTCCGAGGCTGGGCTGGGCTCCCCAGGGCCGTATTTGTTGATGGCAGTAACTCTAAAGGTATAGTGGACATAAGGCGACAGCTTGAGGGTGGTGGAGGTCTGGTTCCCGGGCACCTTGCCCAGACTGTGCCACTTGTCAGGCGCCATCTCCTTGTCCTCGAACTCAATGTCATACTCTGCCAAGAAGTGGGGGGCGGTGACGGGGCGGCAAGGTCTGGCCCTCCCTGAGGAGGGGAGAGGGCGCCCCAGGCGACTGGTGTCCTCGGGCTCCTGCGAGCGACCCGGAGCCCCCGAACACAGGTGCGTGCTTCAGTGAGCCGGGCGGCCCCGGAGCCGCAGCTCTGGGAGGAGGGTGGGCCCGCCAGGAGGGAGGGCCAGTGGGGCGCCACGCTGGGGGCCTCTTACTCTCAATGGGGGCGTTGTGGTCGTCAGCGGGGCTCCAGGACAGGCGCACCTCGCTCTGCTTCAGCAGGTGGCGGTCAGACAGCTCCAGCTGAGGCACGGGGCCGGGGCTCCCTGAGGGCCACAGAGGGTGGATCTCGGGCCCACTCACAAGCCAACCACCCAACCCCCCTGCCCGAAAGCGCCCTGCACTGTAAGCCTGGGCTCCCGTGCCCCCACACCTCTGGGCCACGAGCCTCATACCACGCGGGACTCACCCACCACCAGGAGCCCTGCCCTGCTCTCCACCACGTCCAGCTTGGTGCTGGCCACGCAGCTGTAGTTGCCCTGGTCGCTGTAGTCCAGGCTGTGGATGACCAGGCGCCCGTCCTCTATGAAGTACCTGGCGGGGGTGGGGGGCACGCGTGTTCTTCTGCTCCCAGCGGACCCGCTACTCCCTGCCACCTGCACTCTGCTCGCCCCGCTCCCCTCTCCTGCCAGAACCTTCCCCCTCAAAGCGGGGCACCCACCCCCCATGGATGAGGCCAGGAGGTCTGGACGTCCTGCCTTTCCCACTCTTCCCCCTTCCACCGAGCCCAGGTTGGGGCTGGGCCCGCACTTGTCACTGTCCCCAAGCTCCTGGAGGTCGCGACCATCCCCGCGCCAGGTGATGCTGTGCTGCAAGGAGGGGTCAAAGGAGGCCTGGCACGTGAACGTCACTCGCGAGCCTTTCTTCTCGATCGCGCTGCGGGGCCCCTGTGTGATCTGAGTGGCATCTGAGGGCAATGACGGGAGGGGAAGGTCACTCCGGGGTCCCCCAGAGACCCTGACCCCCCTCCTGGAGGGGCTGCTGATCACATCGGACCTTTGACCTGCAGGTTAGCCACAATGGTCACGTTGTTTTGGTCATTGGCAGCCTGGCAGAAGTAGTGGCCGGTGTCATTGGCCTGGAGGTCTCGGATGCCCAGGGTCCCGTTGGTGTAGGGGAAGAAGCGCTCGTCCTGCAGCACTGTCTTTCCTTCCCTGTCCAGCCTGGTGCGAGCAGGGCAGGCCTGGCTCAGATGCCAGTGGGCTGGGCCCCCAGCCCTCCCTGGTTCCCTGGGCCAGGAGATGGTGCCCCCCGCTGGGGTTGGGGCACTCACCACTGCACGCTGGGCACAGGGGCTCCAAAGGCCTTACACAGAAGGTAGGCGGTGCTGCCCTGGACCGCCATGTACGTCTCGTTGTCTGGGGTCAGGATCTTGGCCGGCAGCTCTGAGGGAGGAGACGTGGCAGGACTGAGGGTCGGGCGGGCACCCACGCGCGATCAGGAGGCACATGAAGGGGCTGGCGGGGCAGCTTCTCCCAGGAGGGCTCGCAGCCTCTGGAAGCTGCCAGTGACTTCCAGGCGTTCTCAGGGCCCCGAGAGCCCTGCCCATCTTGCTTGCCGGCACCCGGCTCTGGCCCGTGCCAAGCTGAGCCTCTCTCGGCCTTAGGACACGCCAGCCCCTCCGCCTCAGATGCACCTCCCGTCCCAGCCACCCATGTCGTACCAATTATTTGAGGTCCCCCTGACAGTCTACCTCTTCCCAAAAGCCCCCCAGGCCTAGCCCCCTAGTCCTCCCCAAGACTCTGGGAGAGGAGCCGCTAGGCTGGCCTCGGGCACACCCTGGCCAGGGTGAGCCTCTGCTCAGTGACCTGTGCTGCACCAGACCACTGTCTGAGGCTGCTTCTTCACCTGGAAATACCGACAAAGAGCCTGCCTCTCCTCCGTGATCCCCACGCGCTGTTGGGAGGAGGGGCGGGAGAAGAGGGGAAGGCTCCCGAGAGGAGAAAGGGAGCCACGGCGGACAGAGCAGCCGTGGGCTGAGTCAGTGTGGTGGCCCTGCCTCGTGGGCTGCAGAGACGGACTGGGGGCTACGAGGCAAAGAGGCGGCGGCGGCTGGGTCCAGCTGGCTGGCACTCACCGACCACGTAAATGTAGGCGTTGGCCAGCAGGAGCCCGTGCCGGTTTCGGGCCTCACACTGGGTCACCATCGTGTCGCTGGGCTGCACGTTGCTCAGGATCAGGGCTCCATGGTGGATCCGGTACTTCTGGTCCTTGGCCAGTTCTGTGTGCGCAGAGGTGGCCCGCGGGCCCAGGGCCAGAGCAGTGAGCCACGCCAAGGCCGCTGCTCGTCCCCGCCGTCCCCAGGGCTCCCCAAGCTCACTCCCTGTCCCTGCCCGAGGCCCTGCTCACCCTCCACAGGGATCCCATTGATTCTCCAGGTGACCTCTGGTTGGGGCCTGCCCTGCACTTGGCAGTCCAGGCGGGCAGTCTCTCCCGGCCCGTACAGATGGCTCTGGGGCTTGTGTAGCCAGTACGGGGCAGCTGCGAGGAAGGGGAGAGCCGCCCTGAGCCCGCAGCCTGCAGCCAGCTCTTGGCCCTGGCCCAGACCCTGCCCACCCCTGCGACAGTGAGGGCTGCATTCTGGGCAGCCTGAACGGGATGAGCCGGCAGAGGCACCGTACCCTCCACGGTGACGTAGTAGGCATGCTGGTCACTGCCCAGGGAGTTCTCAGCCAGGCAGCGATACTCGCCGTCGTCCTCCTCCCCCACGTTCAGCAGCTGCAGGGTCTTGTTGTGGTTCTGGTAGGTGACTCGGTCAGCCGGCATGGGGCCGCTCGGGCGTAGCCATTTGATGGTGGGCGTGGGGCTGCCCGGGGCCACGGCGCACGGAGGCCAAGGAGAGAGCACAGGGGAGAGAGGACCAGGCCACTCAGCCCTGCCCCGGCAAAGGCTCCGCCCCGCCCCGCCCCGCCCCTCGCAGGGGGCACAGACTCACAAGCCCTCGGCGATGCACTCCAGGGCCAGCGGCTGCCCCTGCAGGGCCACCAGGTGGGTGCTGGCGTCGGTGGGGAAGAGCAGGCGCGGCTTCCTGTCCATCATGCTGTTGGCTGTGAGGACACAGAGCTGACTGCGGCGCGGCTGACTGTTCCCTCCACCCACGACGTTCCCAGGCCGGGTGATCTGGACACCCCAGCAAGCTCCCAGGGCTGCAGTTTCCTCCTCGCCCTCACCACCCGGGGAGGCGTTTGGGCCAAGCTGTCTTCGAGGAATGCCGGGGTGGCCTGACTGATGGGATGGGCCATGCCTGAAGGTGAGAGAGCAGTAGGGCCTTTGGGACTCACTGGCCTTGACCCGGAGGTCAATGGGTTCCTTTTGAATGATGGTCCGGGTGCCAGGGAAGTGGGCATGGCAGATGTAGTCTGAGTGGTTGTCCGAGGTAAGCACATTGGCGAAGTAGAGGTTGCCGTTCTGCCCCATGGTCACCCGCTCGTCCTGCTTGATGTGCAAGATCTCTGCGGGGTGGGGGAGGCAAGGAGGCAGAGGTCAGGACCCCCACCCAGGAATCACACCCACTGACACCCTCCCGCTCGCGGGCACCCACTGCTGTTCATCCAATAGATGCGGAGCGGCTCCGCGCTGGGGGGCGGGTGGCAAGGCAGAATCACCGACTCCCCTTCCTCCGCCTCGACGGGCCTCACTGTCTCCTTTGGCCACTTGGGGGTACCTAGAAGGGACAGAGAGACTGGCACTGTGGGTCTCAAGTCTCCTCCCGGCCAAGGCAGAGCAGGGGAGAGGAGGAGGGATAGCCAAGGGGGTGGGTCAGAGGGCCAGGCCGTGGGGAAGTTCACGTAAAGCAGGCAGACACTCTGGGTCCTTTTTGGGCTCAAGGCAGAGACCGGGCACTCCATGCAGAGGAGAGGACGGGCAGGAGGCCGGATGGCTGCGAAGGGTTAACTCTCCACAGTTCTCAGCTCCCACCAGGAGGACAGGATGAGGGCGGGTGGGGGAAGGCTGAGGTGCAGCGGTGGGGGGAGGGGAGCTGCGGAGGGATGCTGGAGTTACAGACCCTTCCATCATCCTGACACAGAAACCATGGCAACGGTTCCCAAGGTAACTGGAGGGGCAGAGAGGGGAGAGGAGTGCAAGCTCAGGAGGCAGAAAGCTCAGGGAGGATGGAATGCAGAGGGAAAACCCCAGGGAAAGGGCGACACAGATAAAGACAGAGCCAGAGAGCAGGAAGGAGGGAGCTGGAGGGGCCAGGTGAGAGGCGGAAAGCAGCGGGAGAGGAGACGGAGCGATGGGGGAGGCGGAAGGAGGTGACCGAGAGTGGTAGAGAGGAGATGGTAATTCGGGGATATGGACGGGGCGGAAGCCAAAGCCCAGGTAGTGGCTCAGACAGGCTCAATCCTCCACCCACTCAGTCGGTCAACAAGTCCAAGCCCACGCGCATCCCCCAGGCGGCAGGCCCCCGAGGCCAAGAGGGCGTAGAGCACAGAAGAGAGGGAAGGGGAGATGGAGCCGACCAGGAAGAACGGAGAAAGTACAAGGCAGGGAAGGAGGATGCGGCTACGGGCACACTTATCAGCCAGCTGAGGCTGGACTCTCACACGCGCTCCCCAGGCCTGTTTGGGGACCTTCTCACGTGCCCCAGGCCCTCCCCGGTCCCTGCAGCGCCTCGCACCCTCGGCCATGAGCTGGATCTCGTGGGACATGGCGGTGCCCAGCTTGTTGCTGGCAAAGCAGCGATAGGTGCCCTGAAAACTCTGGGCGAAGTTGCTGTTGTTGCCCGTGATGGTGAAGGAGCCAGAGTGGGGGGCCTGGTTCACGGTCACACCCGGCTCCTCCTTGGGTTTGAAGAGGACGCCGTCCCGAGTCCAGCGGAACCTGCGGGCAGAAAAAGGCTCAGAGGCCTGAGGCCGGGAACCCAGGACCGCGGCTGGCACAGGCCACGGCAAGGCTGCAAGCCGCCAGGGGCCCTGGGGACGGGCTGAGGCAGGGCGAGGACCAAGGGTGACGAGGGAGATCTGGGGTGTGTGCTCCCAGCTGTTGGGAGGCCCTGGGAGACACGAGGGCTGGAGATAAAGTCAGTGGTCAACCCCAGGGCTTAGAGGGTGAAGGTCACTCACTGCACTTGGGGTTTGCCGCTGGCCTCACACTTGAGGCTGATATCATCTGTGGGGAACACGACCACGCGCCGTGGAGACTGTTCCGTGATGACAGGGGGCTCCATCGCTGGGGACAGGATGGGGACAGTGGTGGTGAGGGTGGCCTCTGGCGGGCAGCGGGCCTTAACCCCTGTTCCGTGGTGAGGGAAGCGGGGTCTGGAGCCTTATAGGCCCCGCGGCAATGGGGTTGCGGGGAGAGGAGGAAGAAGCTGGGCCCAAAGCTGCTGGGGCGAATGCGGAAGGAGACAGAATAGAGAGAAGACGGCACTAAAGGTTTACAAAGAAAGAAACCAGAGGGGACAGATGGAGCCAAAGAGGAGGGCAAAGAGTGTGAAAGAAAGAAAAGAGACAAGGACAGACACAGACACAGACACAGACACAGACAGAAAGCCAAAAGGGAGAGAGGGGACCAGAGGGAAGGGGAGGCAGGAAACCCCGCGGACACAGAACAAACGTGTCCCCCAGGCACCCCAGGAGACAGGAGGGAGGCTGATGCGGCCTCCAGGCCTCCAGCACGGGACCCAAGAACCAGAAAAGACTGCAACCCGCGCAGGGGACACGGCACACAGGGAGAGCTGAGCATGTGCAGGAGAGGGGGAGGGACGCGCCGACACCCCCTCTTTTCCTCTCTCCTTGGCCTTCTGGGAAACACTCCCACCCTCCCCGCAACTTACCGTGGTGTCCTTCATCTGAGAAATCCAGGCAGCAAGGGAGAGAGGGAGAGAAAAGCTGACATGCCGCCCCAGCAGGGGGCCCTGGCAGGGGAAGAAGTAAGTGCGCGGGGAAGACACCCCTGGGGGAGGGGAGGCCGGGAGAGGAGGTGTAACGTGGGGACACGTGCCGGCGGAAAGAGGGGACACAGCTCGCATCACCAGTCAATGCCCAGGGGGAGCCAGGCCTCGGCTCCAGCACGCAGGGAGAAAGAAATCCGCGACTTGAGCGAAGAGTGTGCTTTGAACAGACCCTTGCATCTTCCTGGCAGGCCTGCAGAACTGACCCCCACCCCACGCAGGATGCCTCAGAAGGCTGGGAGGCAGACAGTCGTCAGCCAGGGCGCCCTCCCCTGCTCCAGCCCGCTTCCCTCCTAATCCAATTAGCACAGCTCAGTGTTTTCAATTACCCAGGCCCAGTCTTCAGAGCCCAGCTGCCCCCTCCCCTCCAAACCCTCCCAAAGGCCCTGCTGAATCTGAGTATCCATTGCCTGCAGGGCCGGCGCCAGCCCTCATTTTCTCCCCTTCCTTCCTCTCAGCCCGCCACCAAGCTCCCTGGAGCTGAGGCCCGAGCTACGGCCCCCAGTGCCGCTGGACTCAGCGCAGCACTGGCCAGGGTGGCTGTGAGGAGGGGAGAGAGGGGAGGGAAGGGTGGAGAGCAGTGGGCTGCCTCTGAAGGCTTTGTCTCTGCCGAAGACCTCAGTGTAAGGGCCCCCAGGAGAGAAGAGGGGCTCCCTGGGGACACTGCGGAGAGGGCCCTGCGCTGGGAAGGGGCCGGTGCAGGCAGCCCCAGAGCCAGAGCCAGAGAGAGGGACGACAGGCTGGGGAAAGCAGGGAAGGAGACAAAGGGGCCTGGAGTGGCCGGGGAGGGAGACAGCTGGAGGACAGTTTCCAACAGGGAGGCACCAGGCCGCCTGCCATATTGTATTGGGGTCAATAACAAGCGCCCGCCGGTGCCCAGGGCAGCCTCAGACTCGCCGTGCTCTTCGAGCTACTTCTCTTTCCTCTACCCTCCTTTCTCCAAATTCTCCCTGCGCCTCCACACACAGGTGTAGCGGGGCAGGCGGACGCCCAGGGCAAGGCCTGGCAGCGACTGAGAGGAGAAGGACGGGGGAGGAAAGCACGTGTGTGGGAATGTGGAAGGTGGGAGTCTGGGCACGTGCGTGGATGCTGCAGGCTGAGCTGCAGTGACTCTGTGCGCATCCGCTCATGCGTCTGTACTCGGGTGTGTCTCGCCGGAGTACATCTGGAGGCTGTGTCCCGGCTTGCATCCAGTGTACAATTTTGTGTTGCACACCCACTTCTGTGTTTGTGTGCATGACTGTGTTGCTTTGTGTCTAGACTTCTCACTGTGTGCCTCTCGGAGTCTCTGTGCCTGGGTGGGTACGGGTGGCTCGTCTGCGTCTCCCCACGTGCTTGTCCGTGTGCATCCGCAGCGGGGGGAGTGGCATGGGCGTGAGTGCATGCACCTACATGTGTGTATCTAAGGAGACATCCCGGCCTTTCTTCCCATCAGCCCCTCTCCACCTCCTCCAAACCCTCACTGTCCCCCAGTGCTACGTGCTTTCCAAACCCACCTCCCTCAGCCCCTGTCCCATTCCTGGCACGGACAGTCCCCACGTTCAGCCCAGGGCTCATCTCTCAGTGATGCTGGCCTCCTATAGGTCCAGGCTCAGAGACAAAGATGGAAAGGTGAGGGGGGAAGGGAGTGGAGCTACCGAGGAGACTGCCCCTCACGCAAGCCCAACAGCCACTCACAACGGTGTGTTTTCAGGAGAAAACATCGTCACAGTAACACACATTCCACACACACACACAGGTACATGCACACACGACCCACTACAATCCAATGTTAACAGTCAAATACCTACAGACCTTCACAAATGTGACCAGTAAGTAACGGTTATACTGACTCACAAACTTACCCACATAGGAGATCAAGCTCACACTCGGGAATACCCACACTTAGTCCATGACACCTCACGCATCTACAAATACATCCAGACAAAAATAACGTCTGGCCAACTCACAAGCATACACAAATACTCATGTTCGTTCAGTCACAACCTTCCAGCCACACTCCGCAACACCCACGCACCTACCCGTGACCCCCCCCCACGAAAGGTAATACTCCAACAGCCCCACCCCCAGCCCCACCAAGTAACTACACATCAAATCGCGAGGGCCCAGAAGGCTAAGGGGTCTGTTCCTGTCCCAGTTCACAGAAAGGGCTACCAAGGGCCCAAGATAGGATTACCCAAGCCAGAAGCCGGAGCGAGGCTAGAGCGAGCTAGCCGAGGACTGGGGATGGCCCCATTCACCTGCCCGCCCCATCCTCGGAGGAGGGGTGGGGCGGGCCGAAGGAGAGCGCGGAGGCCGGGAGGAGGAGGGTCCAGGGCCTGGCCCGCTGTCCGTGGTGCTGAAATCTCACCAGCCCTCCCTCACCTCTGGTCCCTGTCCGTGGTACTGAGATACCCCGAGTCTTCCACCCTGTCCTTTCCAGAGGTACTCAGCGTCCTGGGTACCTCTTGTCCACTCCCTGCCCAGGAAAGGAGGGGTGAGGGGCCGGAACCGGGAGAAGGTGAAGAGGTAGAAGATAAAGAGAAGCCCAGCGCGGCGGTGAAGGGAGGCGCCGAGGCTCCCTCCGGTTACTCACATTCCTCGGGGATCTGGATGAGCAGGCAGGGGCTGCACAGGAGGAGAGGCCACAAGTACCGCAGCGCCACGGCCATCTTCCCGGCGGCGCCGGCGGCTCGGCGCGGCAAAAGCCGGCCGGGCTCGGCTCAAGCTCCGGCCAGAGGGAAGGGGGCTGGTGGGCGGCTTGGGGAGGGAGCCGGGGGTGGGGACACTGCGAGAGGGGAGGAGGGAAGGGAAAGGTAAGGGAGGAGAGAGAACGGACGGATGTTAGTGACTAACATCTGGGCGAGCCTGGGCTCCTGGCCCCGCCCCCAGCCCCGCCCCCGGCTGTCCGGCTCCTCCATCCCTCCCTCCCCCCCACCTTGGAGAAGGCAACCTGCAAGAGACAGCAGAGGCTGGGGCTCCAGTTTGCCTTTCATCCCCTTCCTACTCTCTGTCTGTGCCTCCTCCGCCAGCTGCCTCTCCAGCACCAACTTGTTGCCCCGATCAGCTCCCCTGGGCATGCCACAGGCTGCTCTGTGCATGTCATCCTCGTGTGCGACTCAACACCCAGCAAGCAGATGCCTACGGGCATGAGTGGGGATGTGGGTCTGCACGTAGCCAGATATGCACATCAGCATCTTTGTGGCTGTGTGTGTCCACCTTCATCTTCTCACGAAGGGGGATGCACTCATGAGTGGGTGCGTGCACGCGGAAGTATATGTGTGTCTCGTGTGTCTGTATCTCTGGGGGATGAATCCTCATGTCTGCTATCTCTGTTTGCACACACAAGCATGCCTGCGCACATATGTAGAGAACTCATCACCGTCTCATTGCTGTGGGTTTCAGAGCCAACTGATCCCCGGGTGCTGTTCAGGCCTAAAAAGCTGGTGAGGGGCAAGGGGGACTTGGGAAGTGGGAACAGAGAAAGAAGGAAAGGGGCCCAAGAAGGCTGCATTTCACAGAACAGGTTGAGGAAAAGGAAGTCTGCCCTCAAAAAGTGGCAGGAGGGAGGCAAGGAGGAAAGCACCTCCCTGCTGTCCCTCAGGCTCCTGGGGGGACAATAGAAGCGACTGTGGCCTCTCCCCTTCCAGATGCTCCAGGCCAGGGTCGGAGCAGGGGTCAGGAGAAGCTCTGGGACAGTGTTTCTGACATCTCGAGTGTCTGGCAAGCCCACCTTCCGGGTCTTTGTCTGAGTCTTCAGGGCTCAACTGATAGATGTGTCCACCGCAAGACCAAGTGATGCCAGCTATATGCACATCCCACCTGCGTGCAAGAAGCCCCAGCGACTGAGGGCCCGGGGGAGGGGGCTTCTCTAACAACGACTAGAAGAGAAGACACTCCCAAGAAGACAGACCGTTTTGACTGCAAACAGGAAGAGGTGTGAGAAAGAGACAGTGGTAAAAGTGCAAGAAGGGCAAGAGCTTGGAGGCTGGGGCCTGGATGCCTTCACCAAGTCCATCCCGGGCATCCTCGCCATGCCCAGCCAGGGCCTTATCAAAGCGCGGGCCAAGCCTCAGCCAGAATGCTGAAGGGGTGGGTGGGGAGGCCTGGAACGCCATGCTAAGACATCCAGTGTGTCAGGAGGCAACCAGAAGCCACATAATGGTTTTGTGTAAGGTGACCCGAGAAGGGTGAATTCAGCAGACGGCCTGGGGACTGGGCAGGGAAAATGGACGGCAGCGAATAGCAATTAGATTAGACCCAAAGCTGGAGGGGGAGGGGGAGGAGCACCAGCGTGGGTCGACGTGGACGGGCTGAAGGCCAAGAGAAGGACTCGGAGGGTAAGAAGTGGCAAAGGCGTGGCCGATTCCCAACTTGCAGGAGCCAAGCTGGGGCCCAGAAAGGAGGGGCAACAGCGGACCCGTTCTGCCCCCACCTTCCTCCACAAAGCCCGTGCGAGCAGGGTGGGCCCCTGCAGCCTCGGCCTCGCCTTCAAGGCCTGTAGGAAGCAGTAGGAGACCCAGATCAGAGGGCAGGTGATCAAAGGCAGCCTTGGGAGCTCTGCGCGCTCTGGTCTTAGGAGGGGGAGGGGAGAGAAACGAGAGAGAATCTCAAAGGCGGATGAGAGGAGACCAGAGCACTCCCTTGGCTGGAATGATGACGGCTGTCTGTCCCCAAACTAGGTTCCCAGAATTGGGTTTGGCGTGTGTACCCCAGTGTATATGCAGGGGATATATGATGCTGCCAAAGCCCCTGGTCCCCACTCTCTGCCCCATCCCAACACCCCACAGTCTCACACCCAACCTCCTTTAGTCCCTGGTATTTGCCACCCAGCTCACCGCCTTCCCAGGCACTCAGAGGCGGAGAGGCCCCTGACAGCTGGGAGGGGCTCTGCCTCCTCCCGTCCCACTGCTGCCTGCCGGCTCTCGGATCTCTCCCCATTCCTCAGGCAACTACAGAGCAAGCAGCTCAGGTTGCCAGCTCGGCAGGCCCCCACCCCCCATCGGCACCTCCAGGGGCAAGGGAGGCGGGGGAGTGTTCCACAAGCTGGCGTACAGATGGAGCCACGGCCATGTCTGCAAAGCGGGGGCAGGCTGGGGAGGACTGAAGGGTGACAGACAGGGTGAGAAAGAGGCAGGAGGGAGCAAGAGAGACAGAGAAGTAGGGCTGGGGGAGGGAGGGCAGGGAACGGGAGACAAAGACGGATGCTGGACCACCACAGCAACCACGATGGAGAAATCCAGAAACAGAGACCCAGGCAGCGGGGAAAGGAAGAGAAGAGGGGAAAGGAGCACAAAGGATGAGACAGCTGCAGAAAGCACTGATGAGAAATGGCCGAAAGAGGAAGACTGGGGGCAGGGGGGCGGGGGGGTGTGCGCACGCGCGTGTGCACACCTACGCGCAAACCCAGTGGCGCTTCCTCGGCATCCTTGTCCCTGGGGGGGGGGGGGGGGGGCGGGCCAGGGGCGGGGAAGGGGGGGGGGGGGGCCGGGGGCGGGGGGGGGGGGGGGGGGGGGGGGTGCCAGGCAAGAGACAGGAAAGGAGGAGAGGAGGACCTGAGTCGGGGGAGGTGGACTTCTTGGGCTTGGAGCTGAGGTCGGACTGGAGACAAGCAGGAGGCAGAGAAGCTGCGAGCCAGGACCACAGACACACATACAGAGCAGCACGGCCCTGGCCACTTGTGGCACTAGGGCAAGGAGACGGTTATAGACAAGATGAGCAAAGCCACTGCTGGCCAGCCCTCAGGGAGCAGCTGGGGATCCCCACAGGGGAGGAGGGAGAAGCACCCAGAGGACCCCAGTGACTCCCTCCAAGATTGCTGTTGGCATGGAGAGAGCAGCCGCCTGGCTGACGGGGTGCCGATGCGTCCATGGGCCGGCACAACCGTGAGTGCCCACGTGCTGGGGGAGGAAACGACCAAGGCAGGCCGAGTACCCATCCTCTCTGGAGGCCTCATGCACACTCACGGGGGCAGGGAAGGAGAAAGGGCGTGGCGGGCTCTGAGGTGGCAGAGCCAGCAGGGAGGGGCTCAGTGGGACCCTAGGAGAGCGCCAGCCCTGGGTCCCGCGGCCAGTCCTCTCCTCTGGCCTCCGCCCTCTGACCGGGGGCTGGGGGACACTTGGGAGGTCGCGGAGCCAGGCTGAGACCTGGGATGGCTGCTTTCTTCTCTGTGCACACACACACCCTGGGAACCTCCAAGGGTGCCCTGTGCGTGCTCGCTGCACACAGGCCCACCGGCTGCCAGGTCCTGCCTGGAGTCCTCTCTGCCCCTCCCACCTGAGAGAAACGCACCTGCCCAAGGAGAAGTCACAGGCAGGTAGCCCAGCCCGTCTGTTCCGAGTGGGGGCAGCGCTGGGGGCTCAGCCCTGGTATGTGAGATGGTCAGAGTGTGAGTGCCAGGTCCACGTACTTGTGGGCTTGTGGGGGCACTTGGGGGCACCTACGCCTGGGCTGTCCCCTCAGCAGGGTGTATATGAGGGCGTGGGTGTCACCTACACCCCAGGCACTGTGTTCCTTTAAGGCTCCTCCTCACGCGCCCCCCCAGGCTGTGGCTGGCGGGTTTCCATGGAGATGGAGCCAGCTCCCTCCACTGGCAGAGATGGGGGAAAGCTTGCCGCAGCCTAATGGGTTATTGAGATAATACATAAAAGAGGCTGCTGGGTGGGAGCCCCCAAATGTACGCGGGGGCCCCGGAAGCCCTCGAGGACGGCTGCTTAGTCCTCGGTGCTCTCTGCCCCGCCCCTCCCTAAGGGAGAGCGGGCCCTCAGACCCGTTAAGGCTGCGGTCTCCAAGGCAACGGCAGCTCACCTGTAATGGACCATTCTCCTTACAGGATAAGGAAGGGGCGGGCCAGAGGTTAACCCTTTGTGGGAGAGGGGAGAACAGACAGTCTCCATTGAGAAAGCAAGGGGGTATCTCGCCATCGGCAGCCAGACAGACATTCCGCCCCCCTTCCCTATTTTATTAACTGAATTCGCGGGTAGCACTTACCGCACACCAGGGACTCTTCTAAACACCCCTACACGCATTACTCGTTGAATCCTTAAAATTACCCTGGGGACGGAGCAGTATCATTATCCCCATTTTACAACTGAGGAAACTGAGGCCCAGAACCGGAGCACCATGTCCAAGGTCACGCAGGTGGCACTGATGCTCAGCAGGTACGGGGTTCTAGGTGGGGTGGGGGCGCCCAAAGCCGCCTAAGACAGCTCGGGCAGTTAGCTGGCCTCTCGGCGCCTCAGGCATCCCAACATGTATGCCTGCTTGCGTTCGCAGAGGGCCAGGGCCTGGGCCCCTGGGGAAGGGCCTATTTGCTAGGCAGATGGCAGGCAAATGCAGGGGAATCTTGGGAGGAGGCCACGCGGAAGTAGGATGTGACCCACATCACGCCTCAGCGCAGGGCAGGAACCACCCTATCCCTCAACGCCCCCAAGGACTCTGCACAAGAGAAGGCAAACACCTCCAGGACAGCCAGGACAGCCTGGGTTTCTTGCCCCCCTCCATGGCTGTGCAGAATCTGGGGTCGCTCTGACTCCTTTCTCAAAACCAAAGGCTCCAGGGCCCCCTCACAGAGCACTTGGCTACCAGGGAGGCCCCCCTCTCCAGACAGACCTTAGGCACAGCACGGACTCCCTTCCCGTGCAGAAGGGAAAACTGAGCTCCAGTGAAGCAGGGGCCAAATCTCCGGCCTCCCAGGCCCCTAGAATGCAAGCACTGTAGCCAAGCTGCCCGTGCGCGGTTGGGGAAATTGACGCCCACGGCCTAACAACCGTGCCCTTTCACCCCCTCTAAGCCCTCCTTCCAGCTCTGCAAAGTGCGCTTAGAACAAGATCTGAGAAGTGAACCTGGCACCAGCGGGGGCTTCAGGGGCCCGGCAAGAGGGAGCGACATATGTCGGCTCCTATGGGCCAGCAGGGCTTGCCCCAGGACCCAGAGGAGGGAAGGAAGGCAGTGCGGGGGAGGGAAGGTGCCAGGCAAACAGAGAGGTGGGAGGGGCCCAGCCCGAGGCCCACCCGAAGCTGCTCAGTCCTGCCGGCCCTGGGACACCTGGCCCAAGTGAGGGGGGCAGGGGGCGCCTGGAAAAGCTCAGACACTGCCAGCCCCCTCCAGCCGCCTTGGGGCTCCCCATTCCAAAGGGTTAAAGAGCAGAGGGGGCACAGGAAGCCTGGGAATGGACAATGGAGCCTCTGTTGTTCCCTGGGCTTCAGCATTCCTAAGGCATGAACGCAGGCGGTCAGAGGAAGGGCCAGAGGGCACCCCCCTCAGCGGGAAGCCCCACGGTCTTACAGGGAGACACTGCGGCCTCCGCAGCCACCACCAGCAGCCCCGCCCCTTCCCAGCACAGGATCAGTGCGGGCACAGGAGGATCTGTGTGCGCACACTCTCACCAGCGCACACACACACACACACACACACACACACGATTGCACACATGCAACCAGATGGCTAATGCCCACACGTGCGAACAGGAACACGGGACGCCATGCACACACTCCCACACCCAAAGCCGCCCCGCGCAAACCCCCAATCTGCCTGGCTCTGAACACTTCAGAGGGAAGCGTGGCTCCCGGGGACTCATCACCTCCCTTCAAGCTCCACCATCAGACTGGCAGGAAGACGGCCTGGCTCAGAAGGGCCCCTCAGCGTCGGGGCCCCTGAGCCAAGCGCGCAAAGCCCAGGACACTGCGCCTTCCTGCTCCACCCAATCCGGGGTCATCCCAGGGGCTGGCGTGAGCTGCCGGCTGGCAGGACAGCGGCCAGGCCCTCCCCCCACAGCTTCATGGCCTGGGGAGAACACGGAGGGGGGGCGTAGGCAATAGCCTGCGGCCTCGGACCGGGTGGGGGGGCACTGGACAAAGAAAAGCTGGAAAGACTCGAAGTCCGTCCAGACCCTCCCCGGCTCCTCCCTCTCTCAGACCACAGCCTCTAGGAAGCCACAAAGATCCTGTTGATATCTGGGGAGAAGGTGGGCTGGCCTTGCTAACCGCCAACCGCCTCCCCCAGGGTCCTCTGCTGGTGGCCACCAGGTGCCCCCTGTACACCTTCCAGGTCAGACGAGGCCCCCACGGGAGGTCTGGGCCCAACGCAAAGGCCTAGAGTCCGGGGGACGTGTGCTGGGTGGCGGTCACCCCCGTGCTGAGGTGCAGAGCCCAGGCCGACCTTGGGCTTTAGGAATCGGGGCAGGGAGAGCTGCAGAGAGAGAAGATGGACAAAAGGGGAAGTGCGGAGATGGCGACAAGGGCATCCAGGGAGGGGTGGGGCAGGCAGAAGCAGGGGAAGGAGAGGAGGGCAGTGCTGTGCGAAACTCCAACAGAGCAGGGAGGAGAAAGGTGACAGTGTGGGAGTGGAGGTGTAAAGAGGCAGCTGAGAGCAAGGCGAGGGCAGGGAAAGCAGGACCGGGGCATCCAGGACGGGCCAGGTCAGCGAGCAGGAGGGAGAAAGACTGGGGGGGGTGGTAAAGCCCCCCCTCCAGGGACCTCAACCCAGCCTTCCCAATTATGAGAGGAGGGGCAGGGCAAAGACAGCAGCCCAGTGGTCTGCATCACAGGGTGCGACAAAGCTCCTGGGATGGCGCTCCGGGTCGCCACTCACGCCCACAGAGGGGGGCCTAGTGGAGCAGGGCACTTGGCTGGGATGCCCATCTTGGCCAACCTTTGCCCAGGGCCCCCCTTTGCTCCATTCTCCCCAGAACAGGCCCCTCCTAGGCCCAGGGCACCCCTGGGAAGCAGCCCCCCATCTCACTCCAGACCTGTTTCAACCTTTTGCCCCAAGAAGGGGTTGGGGGAAAGCTCCCCTCACACGTTCGCTGGGCTGGGCAATGGTGGGTGTGGCACACGGGCTGCTCCCCCACCCTCCCCAGCTGGCCTCGCCCGAGTGCGCACCGCGGAAGGCATCCGCCCCAGCAGGGCAAGAGGCTGATGGGGGCACAACCTCCATCCCGGCCTCCCCTTTCCCTGCGAATAGTCACAAAGGAAAACAGAAAGCCAGTCCACACCCCCTGAAGACAAAGACGGTGTTGGTCCAGTTTGTTACTGGCTTTTCCATAGGTAGCCCCGAGCCTGGTCCAGGCAGGCACCTGGCAGTGCAGCTGCCCAGCGAACGCCTGCCCGCCCCGTGGGCCACTGAGCTCCTGGGCTGGGAGGAGCTCCTTACTGCGCGCTAAGCGCCGGCTCCAAGCTTTGCAGGGGGCTGGGCGCTGGGCGTTGGGGGAGGAGCCTCTTGGGAGTGGGTTGTAGCAAAGCAGGGAGACTGAGGCTGGGGTGTGCTGAGCGGGATTCTCCCTCGGTGAACCGATCACCCACGATCCTTAATTTCTTTTGTTCTTTTTTGTATATTTCGATCGTACCACAATAAGATGTATCACTTTGGGGATCGCACACACACAAGCATAAATAAGTACGAAAAGAGAGGCTAGGACGCAGCAAAGAAAGTGTCCAGGAGCCGGGGACGGGTTGGGGGGGGGTCCCCAGCCTCAGCACTGACAAGAACTTGCCATGTGGCCACAGATTCACTAAGGCGCCCCCCGAAAGCTAGGGGGCCCATGGGTGCACGTGTGGGTGTCGCATGGGCGCTGTGCTGAGAGGCCAGGCCAGGCTGAGTCCCATCGCCTGCAGCAAGGAGATGGTCAGAGGAGACAGGCCCCAGGCCGCCCCCTGTCCCAGCCACCTCACAGGGGACAAGTTCTTGGGAAGAAAGGGTGACTCTGGCTTCTTCACCCTCGAGCCACGTGAGTCAGCAGCGATGGCACCGAGCTGCCCAGAAGCCCCTGCCTCTGGGTGGAGTTAACTGGAAGCAGGGCACCTACTTAGAGGGGGGTGTGAGGCCCCCCACTTCTTGAGTCGGGGCAGATGGCCCTGGGCCTACCTTCCTGAGACAGGCAGCGAAGGGCTGGGCTCCAGATACGCTGTAGGGGCAGCAGATTGTACTAGGGGCTCTGCAACCCCTGCCAACCAAGAGTCCCCCAAAATTTTCCCTAGGAAGGGGGAAAGAGGAATTGCAGACCCCTCTCATAACCAGACAGCGACAGGAAGACTTGGCAATGGACGAAAGACCTGCAGTGGGCAAGGCAGGGCCCCAGGAGCTGAGGCCCTCCCTTCGTCGTCCCCCTACCTACTGGGCCCACCTTCTACACTCGTGTGCGCAGCCGCACCCTGCTGGGTGCCCAGGCCAGCCTCACTTCAGTGCGCCCTTTCTTGGCCACAAGAGCCTGCAGAATCTGCGGCTCCAGAGGCACCCCACGTTCCAGGGCAGGAGACTCTGGTCCTGGTGCAGGCTGGGAGCGTAAGCCCGGGGAGTCCAGGCTGGGGTTTAGAGAGGAGGAGAACAAAGCCCCCCTTCCCACCTTGGGGCTGAGGGCCAGGCAGGGCCCAGCCCAGTTCCTTCCCCTGCCCCCCACTGCAGGGGCAGCCTAGTCTGACCTCCCCCCAACCGTGCTGGCAGCTGGATTTTCGGCCAAACAGGACTCTGGACTGGGGAAGGGGGGCAGCCACGCCCCGGGCCACACCCCACGGCGGCCGATGGGGGGATGGGGGTCACGGCCCCACCGCGCTCCCCTTCTCACCCACTCACACACCCGGAGGGACGTGCCACCTTCAGCCCCCGCCAGCCCGCACAGACCCTGCCTGACTTCCCCCAGAGCATCCCTCCCCGGGTCGGCATTTCGGGCGCCGCCCAGGTACTCTTCACCTGTCGGGCTCCGGCGCCCGGCCGCCTTTCCCTGCCCCGCTGCGCTCCGCGGGCCCCGGAGCCCGGTGCCCGGCCTGGGTGGGGCTCTGGCCGCTCCGCCGGTGGCCGCGGGCTGGTCCGGGTGGGGCTCCCCGCTTTCGCCCCCGGGGCAGGGCTGGGACGGGAGGCTCGGGGAGCTGCAGGCGCGGCCCGGGCGCGAGGGCAGGCCTGCCCGCCTTACCTGCGCTGCGGCCGCCGCTCGGGTTACCCGCCCAGCCTCCGCACTCGCCGGCCTCGGACCCGCCGCCCGAGCGCGTCTGCGATGCTGATGCTGCGGCGGCCGCGGCGCCGGGGCGGGGGCGGGGCGGGGCGGGGCGGGGCGGGCGTGCGCGCAGGGGAGGGGGAGGGGAGCGCTGGGGAGGCGGGGGAGGGGAGTGAGATCACCTCCCCGGCCGCCCGCCCCGCCGCGCCCCTCGTCCCGGCGGAGTTGGGCTGCCGAGGCCGCCGGCACGGGGAACCGCGGCGACCCCCTCCGGGAGGGAGCTCAGTGGGACCCCCGCCGCCGGGTCCCGCCTGACCCGCGCCCGCAGCTCTGTAGTCCCTGGCCCGGCAGTGCCCAGCAGCAGGGCACCCACGCCGCAGTGGAGGCTCCGGGCGGGAATCTCGAGGCAGGGGTGCCCCCGGGGCGCGGTGCTGGGCGGTGGGGAGCGGAGTCAGAGGAAACAGATCCCCTGAGCCTCCACCCAGCCCTCGAGGGCGCTGGCGAGCGCCCGGCACCCACACGCGACGCGGTCTCGGCCGCGCCCTGGCCGTGGGGTGCTTGGACGCCCCCCCCAGGGCAGGATTCCCGAGGCCCTGGGCTCTTCCCGGAAGCACCCCCCTCCCATCCTAGGCGCTTGGTCCGGGAGGGGCGCACGGGCGTCAATCTCAGCCCTCCAGGGAGGCGCAGAGGGGCGCGGGCTCCTGCGCAGCCCAGAGCCGGGGGAGGGGGGGGGAGCGGGGAGGTTGCTGAGAGAGCGCCCCCCGAGCTGCCATAGCGCATCCCCAGATATTCCTCCGACTCCCTGTCGGTTTCCCTGGCGTCCTATTTCTTTGTCGTGGGGATTGGCCCCATCCCGACCTCTCCCGGCAGCCCCACTCCTCTCACTGGAAAGCGTGGGGACGTATCTCCTCCCCAGCGCCCCCCACCCCCCCGCCCCAGGCTCGCGGTCGTGACCTCCGAGGCCAGGCGGAGGGCATAGCTATTCCGGAGTGAGCCGAGCCCAGCCGCAGGGCAAGGAAGGCCTAGGGCCCAGATGGCAGATTGCGGCCCTGTTGGCCACGGTATTTTTATGGGCATGCCTGTTGCCCAGTGAAGCATGCCCGGGCCCTCAGCTCAGCCTCCCCAGACCCTCCAAGCCATGCAGGGGGCCCACGTAGGAAGGGGCCTGGAGTCCCCCCCCCATCCGACCAGCTTCAGTTTCTCCTGGAAGGGGAGGCCTGGAATGGCCCCACTTGCCCTCAGGGAAGGTCCGGACGCCAGGTTTCTCGGTGTCTTTAGAAGGGGCGTGGACAAGACCAGAGTCTTGAGTGGAAGTGCGGGCTGGGGTAGGGGGGGACCAGGGAGCTGGGGGCAGGGTGTTCCCCAGAGTTGCCAGTGGCCCACCCTCTGGTTCCAGCAGACCCAGGGTGGGAGTGCTGCCTGGGCCCTTGTGCCACGGTTGCAGCCCTTTCAGGAGCAGTGAGGAGGCTGGGGCTGGGGAGGTGGGGTTTAGGCTGGTGGGCGGGGCGCTGGGCGCGGAGGAAGCTGGGCCAGCGGGCAGGCCTGGGCGCCGGAGAGTGGTTATTTTCCATGAAGCACTGAGCTGCGGTTCGCTTCCTGCCTGCTCTGATCTGACCTCCGATAGGCCTGGCCTCTCTGCTCTCCAGCCGCCTCCACTCACTACCCTCCCCGCCAAGTTCCCAACCTCTGCCTCCAGCCCCAGCTTCCACAAATCCTTTACGGAGCGCAGGGTTCCACGCTGATCCCTGGGATGGGAATGACTAGGGTGAAGTAAGAAGGGGGAGGAGCCACTTCCTCTGCTCCTACTAAGTGCTTAGTGATGGGTTCCGTCTCCGTTTGTGATGCTATATTCATTACTATTATGCCACTAAATCCCGTTTACTGAGCATTGCCCCGGGGCCAGTTAATTATCTCGCACACCAACCAGGGAGGTCAACCATTAGTCCGCATCACAGATGAGGAAACCAAAGGCCAAAGAGCTCAAGGAATGTGCCCAGGGAGCAAGGCTGGGAAGAGCGTCTTTGTCTCATTAGTTCACTGCATCCACAGGTAACCCTGTGAGGAAGTTTCCGTTACCCACCTCTCCAAGCAAAGAGCCCGAGAGGCAGAGGAATAATCACGCAGCCGAGAGGCTCTGTGCCGAGCACTCCACAGGCATTCACCCACCTGCTACTCAGCCCATCACTCTAAGTAGGCACCAGTATTGCCCCCATTTCACAGATGAGGAAACTGAGGCGCGGACCGGTCAAGTGACTTACCCAAGATCTCCCAGAAGGTAACCGGCAGAGCTGGGATTTGAACTTCCTTCTATGTGACTGCCGTGGGACCAGCGGGGGCAGGAGAGGTTGGCCTCGAATGAGAGGGAAGCCATCCCTGCACTGCCGCATGCTTGCCGGGAGGTTGGGAGGCTCTGAACAGACAGACGGCTGGGTCTTGCCCAGCCACACCCGCTTCGAGGGCAAGTGCTCCTCACAGCCCCCGTGACTCACCCCTCTTGGGCACAGTCAGCTAGAGAGGGAGGCCCCCCAGAGTCTTGTCAGAACGCCCCCAAGATGAAGGGCCATGTGATGAGGGGGCGGGAATCACAGAAGCCAGTGTTAGGGGAAGAAAGCGCCAGTGGGCTAGCAGGGTGGGCTCCTGAGCATGACATGTCTTTATTCTTCTCCTTCCCGTCTTTCTGTGTCTTCGTGTCTCTTGAAACAGCATATAGTTGGGTTTGGGTTTAGTTTGATCCAGTCTAACAATCCTTGTCTTTTTTTAAAAAAAAAAAAATCAGCTTTACGGAAGTATGACTTACAGACAGTAAAATTTGCCCTTTTGAGGTGTACAGTTCAATGAGTTTTGATAAATGTCGTGTAACCACCACCAAAATCAAGATCGAAAACATTTCCATCACCTCCCCAAATTCCCTCAAGTCCCTTTGCGGTCAGCCACTCCCTCCAGCCCAGCCCCTGACCCCCAGAGCCCCCTGCTCTGCGCTCTGTCTTTGCTGGAATGTATTACAAATGGAACCATCCAGTGTGGACTCTTCCCCCATGTTGTTGTGTGTGTGTGTGTGTCAGCAGTCTGTCCCTTTTGATTACTGAGTAGTACGGCATTGTTTGGATACAGCGTAGTTTGTTTAGCTGTGCACCCGTTGAAGTACATCTGGGTTGTTTCCAGCTTTGGGGAGTGATGAACAGAGCTGCTCTAAACATTAACGTACAGGCTTTTGGTTGAGCGCGCTTTCGTTTCTGTAAGGTAACCACTGAGGAGTGGAGTCACTGCATCGTATGGGGGATTTATCTACCTTTTACCTGCAGGGTTTAGTTGATTACACTGGTGGGGGTTGCTGTATGTTTGGATTTATCTTTGTCCGCTTGTTAAGTCCTTTCTACTTGCCCTGCTTTCCAAACTTCTCTCCCCGCACTCCCGCTTTCTATCAGTGAAGGTTAGGGGCAGGAAGCAGTCCAACCGTCTTACACAAAAAGAGATCTTGTGCGGGGAGCTAGAAGCGAGCACAACCTTTGGAGGGGCTGAGGAGCATGTTCTGAGTGGGCTTCCCAGGACACCACCACAGCACTGGCTCCCCAAGGAGCTGCTGCCTCTGCCCCCATCAGCAAGGTGCGGGAACAGGCGGCCATGGTCTACCTGCTGAGTTCAAGAAGACGCCACCATCGTCATGACCCGGGGATTGCTGCCACAAGAAACAGAGGCCAGGCACAGGGCCTCTGCTGCCGAAGCCCCACACCTCCTGGCCTTGACATCCAGCAGCAAAACAATTCCACACAGCAGAAAGACAGACAGCCTTTCCTTCAGGCTTCCAAACCTCACGTGGGTGCACCTAACTGATGAAGCCCAATCTGCTTTCCGCAGCCCGGCTGCACGCAGTCTGGACAGTAAGTACAAAGGCACATTAAAAGAAGGCGGGACTCACACACTACCGTATGTAACATAGATAAACAACAAGGACCTACTGCAGAGCACAGGGAGCTCTGCTCAGGACTCTGTAATAACCTATATGGGGCTAGAAACTAAAAGAGTGGCTATATGTATATCTGATTCACTTTGCTGTACAGCAGAAACTAACACAACATTGGAAATCAGCTATACTCCAATAAAAATTACTTTAAAAAAAGGAACTGGGGGCTTCCCTGGTGGCGCAGTGGTTAAGAATCCACCTGCCAATGCAGGGGACACGGGTTCGAGCCCTGGTCCGGGAAGATCCCACATGCCGCAGAGCAACTAAGCCCATGCACCACAACTACTGAGCCTGTGCTCTAGAGCCCGCGAGCCACAACTACTGAGCCCGCATGCCTAGAGCCCGTGCTCCGCAACAAGAGAAGCCACCGCAATGAGAAGCCCGCGCACCGCAATGAAGAGTAGCCCCCGCTCGCCGCAACTAGAGAAAGCCTGCGCTCAGCAACGAAGACCCAACACGGTCAAAGATTAAATAAATAAATAAATTTATTAAAAAAAAAACTCCTTAATTTCCTCAGGGAGATAATAGGATGAATATCCATGAGAGAAGAACGGCTGCCATAAAAAAGAACATTCAGAGAACAGACAAGAACTTCCGCAGCAGCAGCAACTCGGAAGTCAGTAGCTGGTTATTTTGCTTCTGCCTAGGATACAGAAAGTTGCAAGACAGCATCCCTACAGGATCATAGGTTCTTCTTCTTTGAAGCCTATCAGGGAGCTGAAGTTGCAACAACAACAACAAAGTCTGAAAAATGGCAAGTCCTTCCCAGGGAAAAGACCCATTGCTGCTTTTATCCTTGGCAGAAGGAGGAACTTTTAATAAAATTTTTAAACGTCGAGTATGGGATGATGTGACAGTTTGAATCCCTAGGGGCCTTAGACACACAACACAGACACACACAGGTAGCCTAACAGAAGAAGAGGCACATCCTTTGTGGGGCACAAATGTTATTTATTATATTCCCTACTGTTCTATTACAATCAATGTCTGGCATTCAAGTAAAAAAAAGATACATGTGGAAAAGCAAGGAAATATGACCCATCATCAAAAGAAAAGTATCAATAAAACCAGACTCATAGATGGCCCAGATGTCAGAATTATCAGAGACTTTAAAATGATAACATATTTATCATAATTCCAGCATCCCCTAGGCACTTCATTGTCAAACTGCTGAAAAACAATTTTTCTCAAAACAATCTTGAAAGCAGTCAGAGAAAAAAAGACACGCTACATCCAGGGGAACAATAAGAGTGACAGCAGACTCCCAATCTAAAACCAACAGAGGCTAGAAGATAATGAAACAACACCTTCAAATGCTGAAAGGAAAAGAAAAAGTTTCAATCTGGAATTCTATATCCAGTGAAAATATCCAACAAAAATTAAGACAAAATAAAGTTGCATCCCCAGATGAGAATGAATAATTCATCTCCAGCAGACTTGCAATGAGAGAAATGCTAAAATAAATTATTTAGACGGAAGATCAATTATAGCAGACTGAAGAAAGGAATGAAAAACACCAGAAAGAGTAAATATATGACTATTTACTCTTTAAAGTAAAAATAATAACAATGGAATGTGGAGTTATCTTTTTGTATATTGTGTGTAAAAATACTTATATGACAACCAGAACACAAAGTTGGGACTGTAGCAATCGGAATACCGTTGTAACATTCTTACATTGTTTATAAATAGTGGCATTTGTTTCTGAAGGTAGAATGTGCTAAGCCAAAGAAACAAACGGTAATCTCTAGAGCAACAATTTTTAAAATAACACAAAAAGATTTGTAACCAAAAAGTCAATGAAGAAAAGAAAAGAAAAGAAAAAGTCAATAAAGAAGATGAAATACTGAAAAGATCCAATTTGTCCCCCCGCCAAAAACAAGGGCAGAAAAGGAGAGAAAGAAGGAAAATGGATGGAACAAATAGAAATTAAACATTGAGATGATATATTTAGACCCAAAATTATCAATAATTTTAGTAAGTATCAATGGACTAAAACTCCATTCCTGTTACTGTTGCTGCATAACAAATTGCTCCAAAATTTAGTGTTTTTAAATAGTTACAATCATTTTCTTATTGCTCATGGTTTCTGTGAGTCAAGTATACAGGAAAGGCATTCTTCAAAAAGCTAAACATAGAATGACCATATGATCCAGTGATTCCACAGTTTTTATAAAAAAAGGATTTGGGAAGGACTCAACTGGGCAGCTCTGGCTGAAGGTCTTTTATGTGGTTGTCATTAGACGGTGGCTGGAGCTGGGGCAGCTTAGAGCTGGTTGGGCATCTCTCCATCTTCATGTCCTCTCAGAGCCTTTTCATGTGGTCTCTCCCGTAAGGGCTAGTTTGGGCCTCTTCATACCATGGCAGTCTCAGGGCAGTTGGACTGGTCAGGTGGTAGCTAAAGGCTGGAAGAGTGAGTATCCTTGCTAACGAGGCAGGAGCTGCATTGCCTTTCCTGATCTAGCCTCAGAAATCAAGTGGCATCACTTTTACCATATCATGTTGATTACAAGCAAGTCACAAGCCTGCCCAGATTATAGAGGGAGGGTTAAATCCCACCTCTTGATGGGAAAATGGCAAGGCTCCAGAAGAGCATGTGGGACGGGAGATATTGTTGGGGCTACCTTTGAAAAACACAATCTGCCACACACACCAGTTAAAAGGCAGAGACCGTCAGGCTAGATGAAATAGCTGTGTGTTATTTACAAGCATAAAGACACAGAAAGGCTGAAAGTAAAAGGACAGAAAAAGATACACCATGCAAACACTGAACATAAAAAAGCTGGTATAGCTGCATTAATGCTAGATAGAGTAGAATTCAAGACAAAGAATACTACCTGAAGTAAAGAGGAATATTTCATCCTGGAAAAAGGACAAATAATCAAGAAGATATAATCATTTTAAATATGTAAGCACCCAATAACGAAGCTCCCAAATCACGAAAGACAAACTGACAAAGGGTTGGAGAAATGGACAAAGCTACAAACATAGTTGGAGACGTTCCCATTCCTTTCTCAGTAATTGACAAAATAGACAGGAAAAACAATCATTAAGACCTGGAAGATTTGAACAACACTATCAACCAAAGTGACCTAACTCATATTTCTAGACTGCTACAACCAACAAGAGAATACACATTCTTCTCAAGTGCAGATGTAACGTTCACCAACATAGACAACATGCTGGACAATAGAACAAGCCTCAATAAATTACAAAGGACAGAAATCAGACAAAGCAGGATTTCTGATCACAATGTAGTTGAATTAGAAATCGATAACGAAACGACATCTAGGAAATCTGACTATTTGGAAATGAAAAAATAGATGCTTCTAAGTAACACATGGATCAAAAGAGAAATCACAAGTTGAATTAGAAAATATTTTTAATTGAATAAAACTAAAGACATAAAATATCATAAATTGGGGATTCAACTAAACAAGTGACTAGAAGAAAATGTATAACATTAACTACTTATATTAGAAAAGGAGAAAGGTCCCAAATCAGTTTTGTTTTTTGCAGTTTGTTATTTCTCTTAGATTTTTTTTTTCTGTACAGGAATTAAAAGAATTTTGTAATAGTTGAATTTAGGGGCTTCCCTGGTGGTGGAGTGGAATCCGCCTGCCAATGCAGGGGACACAGGTTTGAACCCTGGTCCGCGAAGATGCCACATGCTGCGGAGCAGCTAAGCCCGTGCGCCACAACTACTGAGCCTGCACTCTAGAGCCAGTGAGCGACAACTACTGAGCCTGCACACAACTACTGAAGCCCACGCGCCTAGAGCCCGTGCTCCTCAACAAGAGAAACCACCGCAATGAGAAGCCCGCTCACCGCAACAAAGAGTAGCCCCCGCTCGCTGCAACTAGAGAAAGCCCACACGCAGCAACGACAACCCAACACAGCCAAAAATAAATAAATAAAATAAAATTTAACAACAACAAAAAATAGATGAATTTAATGAATTTAAGTGAAATAATACAGGCACAGAAAGACAAATACCGCATGATCTCACTGATAGGTAGAATCCAAAAATGTGGAACACGTAGTAACAGAGAATAGAATGGTGATTACTAAAGGCTGCGGGCCAGGGGAAATGGAAAGATGTTGGTCAAAGGGTACAAATTTCCAGTTATAAGATCAATAAGTTCTGGAGACCCAATATATAGCATGATGACTAGAGTTAATAATAATGTATATTTGAACTCAGCTAAGAGAGTAGATCTCAAGGTTCTCACCACCACCACAACCAAAAAAAAAAAAAAGGTAACTAGATGGGGTGATGAATATGTATATCAAAATATCACATCATATACCCTAAATATATACAGTTTCAATTTCTGATCATAGGTCAATAAAGCTGGGGAAGAAACCTGGAATTTATTTGTTTTTTCTTTTATAGTTTCTTGTTTTATCTATCTGCGTGTTTGTTTTACTATACTGAAGATGGCTTGTCCCCAGCAAAATAGAGAAATTCTCCTGTGTTTTCTTCTAGTACCTTTGTTCTTTCACTCCTCACATTCCAACATTTTCTCCCTCTGGAATTTCTTTTGCTATAAAGTGTGAGGTAGTGGTGATCCAATTTTATTTTTTTTCCAGATGTCTTTCCAGTTTCCCCAATACCTTTTATCGAATAATCCATCTGTTCCCAACTGATTTATAATATCATCTTTATAATAAATTTATATATATAAATCATATATAACATTTCACATATATATGTTTCTAGGTTTTTAATTTTGTTTCATTGATCTATCTGTGTACTGTTAAAAAACAAAATTCAAGCAAGTGAATTTGAGGATATAATTGGCTTTATTAGGTGATTCATGAATTGGGCGGCATCCCATCTGGCGACTAGATTAATGAAATTGATAAACCTCTAGCCTGTCTGATCAGAAAAAATGGAGAGAAGATACAAATTACCAATGTCAAAACTGAAAGAGTGGGGGGCTTCCCTGGTGGCGCAGTGGTTGAGAGTCCACCTGCCGATGCAGGGGACACGGGTTCGTGCCCCGGTCCGGGAGGATCCCACATGCCGCGGAGCGACTGGGCCCGTGAGCCATGGCCGCTGAGCCTGCGCGTCCGGAGCCTGTGCTCTGCAACGGGAGAGGCCGCAGCAGTCAGAGGCCCGCGTACTGCAAAAAAAAAAAAAAAAAAAAAATGAAAGAGGGGCAATCAATACAGATCTTACAAACATTAAAAGGATATTAAGGGGGCTTCCCTAGTGCAGCAGTGGTTAAGAATCCACTGGCTAATGCAAGGGACACGGGTTCCAGCCCTGGTCCGGGAAGATCCCACATGCCACGGAGCACCTAAGCCCGTGTGCCACAACTACCGAGTCTGTGCTCTAGAGCCCGTGAGCCACAACTACTGAGCCCACGTGCCACAACTACTGAAGCCTGCACACCTAGAGCCCATGCTCCCCAACAACAGAAGCCACCGCAATGAGAAGCCCAAGCACTGCAATGAAGAGTAACCCCCACTTGCCACAACTAGAGAAAGCCTGTGCACAGCAACGAAGACCCAATGCAGCCAAAAATTAATTAATTAATTAATTTAAAAAAATAAAAGAGTATCAAGGGAATATTGTGAAACACATATGGCAATACAGGTGAAATGGACGAATTCTGTGAAAGATACACACTATCAAAGTTCATTCAGGAAGAAATAAATAACCCGAATAAACCCTATAGTTATTAAAGGAGTTGAGTTTGTAGCTAAAAACATTCTCACAAAGAATACTCCAGGCTTACATAGCTTCACTGGTGAATTCTACCAAACGTTATGGAAGAAATAACACCAATTCTACACAAACTCTTCCAGAAAATAGAAGAGGAGGGAACACTTCCCAACTCATTTTATAAGGTAAGAATTATCCCTATATCAAAACCGAAGACATTACATGAAGAGGAAACTACAGACCAGTATCGCTCATGAATACACATGAAGTAAAAGTACTAACCAAAATTTCAGCAAATCAGGGAATTTGCTGGTGGTCCACTGGTTAGGACTCTGCTTTTACTGCTGAGGGCCGGGTTCAATCCCCGGTCAGGGAACTAAGATCCCACAGGCTGTGTGGCATGGCCAAATTAAAAAAAAAAAAAAAAAAGCAAAGCAAATCTAGCAATATATAAAAAGATAGCACATCATGACCAAATAAGGTTCCAGTTTGCTTTGACAGTTGAAAATCAGTCAATGTAATTAACCATATTAACAGAGCGACAACAAAAAAAGAGCATCATGTGATCATCTCAATAGATGCAGAAAAACATTTGATAAAATTGAACACCCACTCATGCTAAAAGCTCTCAGTAAACTGGGAATAGAGGAAGACCGCCTCAGCTTCAAAAAGGGCGTCTATGAAAAGCCCACAGTTACTATCATATTCAATGGTGACAGACTGACTGCCTTTCCCTTCTGATCAGGAACACGGCAAGGCTGTCTGCTCTCATCACTTACACTCATCATTGCACTGGAGGTCCTAGCAAGCGCGGTAAGGCAAGAAAAAGGAATAAAAGGCATATAGATTAGAAAGAAAAAAGTAAATGTCTTGATTCAGAAATGACATGATTGTCTGTGTAAGAAAAAATTCTAAGAAATCTGCAAAAACCAGTAGAACTAATAAGTGTTTAGCAAGGTTGCAGGATAAACAGTCAATATGCAAAAATCAATAGTATTTCTATATACTAGCAACAATCAGAAACTGACATTTAAAAGTACCATTTACAGGACTTCCCCGGTGGTCCAGTGGTAAAGAATCCGCCTCCCAATGCAGGGGACACGGGTTCGATCCCTGGTCGCGGAATTAAGATCCCACATGCCTTGGGGCAACTAAGCCCACACACCACAATTACTGAGCCTGCACGCCTCAACTAGAGAGCCCGCGTGCCGCAAAGTACAGAGCCCATGCACCCTGGAGCCCGTGCACCACAACTAGAGAGAAGCCCACGCACCACAACAAAAGATCCTGCATGAAACCTGACGCAGCCAAAAATAAAAACAAGCAAATAAATAAAATATTTTAAAAGTACCATTTACAATAGCATCAAAAATATCAATACTTAGGGATAGCTTAGTAACATATGTGCAAAACCTGTATACCAAAAACGACAAAATATTGCTGAGAGAAATGAAAGAAACTTAAATAAACGGAAAGAAACACCACAGTCATGTGTCGAAAGACTCATTATCGTTACGATGCCAATTCTCCCCAGATTTATCTACAGATTCAATGTAATAGCAATTAAAATCCTGGCAGGCTTTTTTTTTTTTTTTTGTAGAAACAGACAAGCTGATTTTAAAATTTATGTGGAAATGCAAATTACCTAGACTAGCCGAAATGATTTTGAGAAAGGACAAAGTTGACGGATTTATGCTATCTGATTTCAAGACTTACTATAGGGAATTTCCTGGCGGTCCAGTGGCTAGGACTCCACGCTTTCACTGCAGGGGGCCTGTGTTTGATCCGTGGTCGGGGAACTAAGATCCCACAAGCCGCGAGGTGTAGCCAAAAAAAAAAAAAAAAAAAAAAAAACTTACTATAACTCTAGAGTAAGCAAGACAGTGTAGCCTTGGTATAAGGTATAAGGACAGGCATAGAGATCAAGGAACAAAATTGAGAGTCCAGAAACAGACCCACACACGTATGATCAATTTTCAGGAAAGGTGCAAGTAGTTCAAGGTGAAAAGGACAGTCTTCTCAAGCAATGGTCCTGGAACACCTGGTATCCACACACAAAAGAAGGAACCCAGGCTTTTACCTCATACTATGCACAAGATTTAACTCGAAATGAATCACAGACCTAAATGTAAGAGCTAGAAATATAAACCTTCTAGAAGAAATCAAAGGAGAATATGTTTGTGACAGTGCATTAGGCAAAGACTTTTTAGATAGGACGCAAAAAAACACAAACCATGAGAGAAAAAAATGGACAAAATTAGACTTTCCAAACTTAAAACATTTGCTACAGGGTGGGAGAAAATATTTGCAAAACCATTCTGTTTGAGGATGTGTATCTAAAATATAATCAAAATGAAAAAAAGAAAAAAACTCTTACAACTCAATAATTGAGAAAACTTTAAAAAATTGCCCGAGATTGGACTAGGTACTTCACCAAAGAATATAGACAACTGGCAAATAAGTATATCATCAGTCAAAAGAAAGGTTAAAATGAAAGGGGCTTAAAAAAAAAAATGACAGACTGACCACAGCGAGTGCCGGCGAAGATGCAGAGCACGTGGAACTGTGCTGCTGGGAAGGCAAACTGATCTGAGGCGTGTGGAAAACAACCTGCCGGTTTCTTACCACCTGAAACATATTTATCATAGGCTGCCCACTGGAGACATTAAAGCACACAAGAGTTTGCACTCAGAGTCGCCTCATTCATGAGAGCCCCAAACGGGAAACAACCCACGTGTCCATCGGCCGGTAATGGAATAAACTGTCTGTGGGCCATCCAGACAACGGAATGCTGCTTAGCAAGAAAAAGGAACAAAGTCCTGATACAAACAGCCAAAGAGATGAACTCAAAGTCATCCTGCCGAGTGAGACAAGCCAGATACGAAATACTGCACACGCTACGATGCTATAAAATTCGAGGGAAGGCAAATCTATAGTGACAGGAAAATCATGGCTGTCAGGCTCCAGGTGGGGGAAGGAGATTGCAAAGGGCCACGAGGGAACTTTCCACAGTGATGCAAACATTCTATATCATGATTATGGTGGCGCTTACACAACTGTGTGTGTCAAATCTCATGAAGCAAGTTGTGAATTTTACTGTACGCTAATCATCCCTCAATAACACAGATTTTACACGGTCATTCCTGGGGAATTCCCTGGTGGTCCTTGTTAGGACTCGGCGCTTTCACTGCCACGGGCGCGGGTTCCATCACTGGTTGGGGAACTAAGATCCCGCAAACTGAGGCGTGGCCTCAATAAATAAACAAAAACGAAAGTCAGGGGGCTTCCCTGGTGGCGCAGTGGTTAAGAATCCGCCTGCCAATGCAGGGGACACGGGTTCGCGCCCTGGTCGGGGAAGATCCCACAGGCCGTGGAGCAATGAAGTCCGTGCACCACAACTACTGAGCCTGCGCTCTAGAGCCCGCGAGCCACAACTACTGAAGCCTGCGCGCCTGGAGCCCGTGCTCCACAACAAGAGAAGCCACCGCAATGAGAAGCCCGAGCACTGCAACGAACAGTAGCCCCTGCTCGCCACAACTAGAGAAAGCCCGTGCGCAGCAATGAAGACCCAACACAGCCAAAAATTAATTAATTAATTAATTTTAAGAAAAGTCATTCAGGACAAGGAGAGACGTCACAGTCTGCAGAGCCCTAATCCATCGAGTACCACTCTTGTGCCTCCCCCAGCATGCAAACAGGCCTTGTCCCATTTTTAAAATTACTGTTCACTTTAATTCAGACCTCAGGTGAGTCGCCACGCTGTCTTTCTGTCGTCTTTGGTCCACTTGACTCCCAGTACACACTCGCACGCAGGCACACACGCGTGGTTTGATTCAATATATCTTTGCCCCGTTGGAGCTCTTTCACCTCCTAGGCCTCGCCTCCTCGCCCTGCTCTCCCCTGTCATTCCATTTCACTCGCTGTGAGCTCACTCAGTCCTCCCTCTGCCACCGTCTGCAAAGCCCACCCCACAGGTGGGATGCCCAGTTAGGGCACCTCTCTCCATCCTTGTGTGCAGGGAAAGTTGCCTGCCGCATCGGTAAGCCCCACGCTGTGCACGCTGAGGGGATTCAGGATGGAGAAAACAGGATGCTGGCCCCAGACGGCTGAGGCACAGAGCAAAGGAATGATCTCAATGAGCATCAGACCCTTGCCTCTTCCCATACCTGGAAGAGTGCTGGATTCAGTCACTTGAAATGCCCAGTTTTCTTTAACTGACAGTAATCTTTTGATGTTCTCACTACCCTGGCTCCCCCCTTACCTCCTCAGAGCTGTCCCTCAGAGCTCTCTGAGAGGCTGTCCCCCGGACTGGAATCCTCAGGAAGTCCACCGAATAATACATAATCCTCAAGTTTTCGGGTGTGCATTTTTTTCTTTTTCTTTTTTTATATTTATTTTATTTATTTATTTGGCTGCATTGGGTCTTAGTTGTGGCAGGCGGGATCTTTGTTGCGGCACGCAGGCTCCAGAGCATGCGAGCTCAGCAGTTGTGGCTCGTGGGCTCAGTAGTTGTGGCTCACGGGCTCCAGAGCACAGGCTCAGTAGTTGTGGTGCACGGGCTTAGTTGCTCCACGGCATGTGGGATCTTCCCGGACCAGGGCTCGAACCCGTGTCCCCTGCGTTGGAAGGCGGATTCTTAACCACTGGACCACCGGGGAAGTCCCTCAGGTGTGCATTTTTTTCCAGTTGACACCAGGCATGGCCTTCCAGCGGCTTTGCTCGCGTCCTTCCTTCCCGTAGGGCACCTGTCTCCCCTCCCAACCTCGGGAACCTCTGCTCTCCTGGTTTTCTCCTGGCTTTTTCGTCACTCTTTCTTCGTGTCCCTGGCTGGCTCCTCTTTCTCTTTCATCCCTGAAATAGCCTTCAAGTGTCCCCTCCAAGGCCTGTGCCTTCCCCCTCCACCCCCCAGACACACACCCCTGGGGGGTAGGGCCGCTTCACCTGTTGAGCAAATGGTCCTGGTTCCTGAGAGCCAGTGGTAGAGCAAGACAGACAGATCCAGGTCCCACAGTTCTGACCCACTGCCCTGGCGCCGGGCACCTGGGATGGTCAGTGCCCCCACCCCCTCTGCTCAGACACTGGGCTGGGGGAGCTCGGGGCCCACTCCTCGGCCACACACAGAACCTTTCTGCAAAGGCAGTCCTACAGGGAGACGGTACTGGGCAGGGCAGAGGGGGCTGCGCCGGGGGAGGGGGGGAGGGTGTCTGTTCACTTCTGCCCGGGGCCTGAGGCCACCTGAGGCCAACTGGCTGCTCCATGGCCAAGTCCTCCTTGGTGGCTGGGGCTGGGGTGGCCTGGGGTGTCTCCATCTGACCAGCTCTTTGCCGCCCGCAGCGGGACTCGGCCCAGCCTCTCAGCTGGCGCAGCGCCGGCAGGTGCACCAGGGGCTCCTGAGTCGGGCTGTCAGCCAGGTAGCCAGACTCTCCGGGCACACCGGCTGGCCTCAGGGGCTCTTCGTTCCTCCCAGAGGTCCCAGCACTTGTTTCCCTTTACATCCAGGCCTTGGTGTGGACACAAAGCCCTCCCGTTCCTTCTTGGAGCCGAGAGAAAGTCGCAGCGAAGGGCCTTCCCCCAGACTTTTCCCTGGACTCGACAGTGGGAAATAAGGAGCACAGGGCGCAGAGGTGTCCCCAAGCCCTGCGCCAGCTCTCTGCCGGGATACAGCTTGCATGACCTCGTTTGGGGCTGGGCAGAGAACCCCATAAGGAGGTGATGGCCCGTTTACCCCAGAAGGCTGGCACTGCTTCCAGAGCTGCCCGAGACGCAGTGAGCAAAAAAAGGCACTTCCACACCTGCCGGCTTAAGTCTCTGCCCATCCTATCGCCATGGCTCAACTTTCAATTGTTGGATTCCCATTTTACAGAGGGGGAAGCTGAGTCACAGAGAGCTGGCCACAGCCTGTCCAAGGTCCCACAGTGGAGGAGAGGCCAAGTGGGGACATGCGCTCCTCTGCAGGCGCCTCAGTTCCCCAGGGCAGACGAGGAAGGTGTCATCTCACCGGCGAGTCTGGGAGGGTCTTGGGGACCGGGCAGCGGGAGGCACATGGGGAAGGGGGCACAAGGAAACAAGTGCCCGGGAACGCCATTTTCTACCCTTTTCGTTGATCTGGATGGCAGCGGAAAAGTCCTTTCTATGCTCCTGGGTTAGTCATGGTTGTGTGGTTACAGGGAGAGTGAGGATGTTCTGGTTCCTAGCAGGTGTGGCTGATGTGTTCAGATGTGGGGTGCTGGTATTCTACAACCGACTTCCAAATGGTTTAGCAAAAACCATTACAAATACGCACACATACCGTGGGGGTGTGGTGTGGAGCGTGTGTGTGTGTGCGTGTGCGTGTGCGTGTGTGTGTGTGTGTACTGCGCGCCGTGTGAGTACTGGGCGTGAAGCGCATGTGGTGCAGTGTGTGTGCGTGTGCGCTGTGTGGGTGTGGGGTGTAGGGGGGCTGGGTGGGCCCCCACCCTGATGACCCCTACTGGCGCCGCCAGACTCTGGCCGCGAAGAGGACGCCTGGCCTTGGCTGTACTTGAGCCCCTGGTCTGTGAGGGGCTGCTTTGGTCCCTAGCCTCGCAGGTCAACAGAGAGGAGGGACAAACAGGAAGAAAGGGCCAATCTCAGCCTGGAGCCGGGCTCTGGGCCGCATGCAGGCCACTGCCTTGGGCTGGGCTGGGCCGGCCTGGGCTGAGGGAGGCCAGGGCCGGTGGCAGGAGCTGGGGTGGGGGTGGGGAGAGCCTGGGATGGGGAAAAGGATGGGCTGGAGAGGAGAGGAGGGAGGGAGGGCACAGGAGCACGCGCGGCGTATGTGGGGGGAGGGGAGAGAGGAGCTGGAATATGCGTCAGTGCAGAAGCTCTGAGCCCCCTTCTCCTAGGACAGGTGTGGGAGGAGGAAAAGCGTGGAGGTGTCCCGGGCTCCCACAGTCTGGGGAGGAAGCTGGATCTCTCGGGGACACCTTCAGCCCCAGCTTGACCCCGCCCCCCCTCTTCCCGTCCCTCATCTCCTGCGGCCTAATTGAGGAGCGGGTGGGGCCTTCGCAGGCTGGGGAGAAGCCCTCCTTCTGCCTAGTGGGGACCTCGGGAGAGCCTCGCCCAGGCCCGGAGAGGGGCAGAAGGAGCCTGGCTTGGGAAAGGGGGGGGGGGGTCAAGCTTCGCCACGAGAAAGCTGTGTGACGCTGAGCCGGGCCCACCCATCTCCGGTCGCAGTTTCCCCACTTATAGACACGCTGAACTAAGTCATCGCCCAGAGCTCCGCAGCCCCACGAGTTAATAAAGGGGGCCCTGCGGAAGTGGGGGCAGGCGCGGGTGGTGGCAGATAGCCGGCTGCAGCTAAGCCAAGCTCTGGAGGGCTCGGCTCCCCCTTGGCGGGGAGAACGGAGTCCTGGGATGGCTGTCGCCAGGAAGGGAAGCAGAGGCGGCCAGGAGCCTACTTCCCCGTGCCAGAGGCGGGAGGCTCATGGGGGGAGGGGGAGGAAGTCCCCTCCTGAGCAGGTCACTCCCAGAGGCCTGGTTGGGGCGGGGCAGGCGATGGAGCGCCGATCTGAGCTCCTGGGCCACCTTTGTGCCCGCTGCCGCCCAGCTGCCCAGGAGCCCGGGAGCCCGGCCAGGTAAGGGGCTACACGGGGGCATACCAGCCCTCCCACCGTGTCCCCAGCCCTCCGATGGCCACCTCTCTTGGCCTCTGTCAGGGCGGGGGGGGGGTCTATCTGTCTGCCTCGCTTCTTGTGGGCCGCCTAGGTAGGTCATAGGCTTGGTTCGTCCATCTGTCTGACTGTCCCTCTCTCCAGCTTCCCCTGCCTAGTCCTGGGAGGAGTGTAGCAGGGCTCCGAGGTCGATGTCTCTCAGGGGCCAGACCTCACCAACCCTGGTTAGGCTAAGGATGTACCCCCAGTGCCCGATCACTGGAACACACACACTCACGCATGCGCGCGCGCACACACACACATGCACGCGCACGCACACACCCCCACCCCACCACCCCGGCAGCTCTCTAAGGACCCCTATCCGGAGACTCTGGGCAGCCAGGCTGGCCCCTCTGGTGGGAGGCTGAGCTCGCCACCCCGTCTCCTCCAGGCGCTCAGGACTCCTGCCCGCCCCACCATGGTCATGGCGTCCACCACGTCGGGTAAGGTCCCAGCCACTGTCCCTACCCATCCCCCCACCCTTTCCTCCACTGGGATGAGCCAGGTGGGCCGGGCGGGGTTGGATGAAGCCAAGAAGCCCCTTTCAGAGACCTCCTTCACCCACTTCTCCGGGCTGCTGGTGCGGGGAGGGGAGCGCATGGCCCTATGTATTCGCTTGGGCTGGGGCTGCCCTTCCCTCCCCACCACATGCGGATCCAGGAAGTGGGAGGCTGGAGGGAAGCAGAAGGCCACCAGCTCTGCCTGACCAGTGGGAAGCTCCCTGGGCTCGGTTCCCCTGCAGAGCACACTCCCTAACTCGGGCCTCTCCCCCCACCGCTGCCCAGCTGTGCCCCGGCCCCTCTCCCAACCTACGCCGCCCGGCAACGGCAGCGAGGAGGAGCCGCTGGACGCCCGGGACCCGCTGCTAGCCCAGGCGGAGCTGGCCCTGCTCTCCACAGTCTTCGTGGCTGTGGCCCTGAGCAACGGCTTGGTGCTGGGTGCCCTAGTGCGGCGGGGCCGGCGGGGCCGCTGGGCGCCCATGCACGTCTTCATCGGCCACTTGTGCCTGGCCGACCTGGCCGTGGCTCTGTTCCAAGTGCTGCCCCAGCTGGCCTGGGACGCCACCGACCGCTTCCGTGGGCCCGATGCCCTGTGCCGGGCTGTCAAGTACCTGCAGATGGTGGGCATGTATGCCTCCTCCTACATGATCCTGGCCATGACGCTGGACCGCCACCGCGCCATCTGCCGCCCCATGCTGGCACACCGCCATGGAGGCGGAGCTCGCTGGAACCGGCCGGTGCTGGTGGCCTGGGCCTTCTCGCTTCTCCTCAGCCTGCCCCAGCTCTTCATCTTCGCCCAGCGTGACGTGGGAGACGGCAGCGGTGTCCTCGACTGCTGGGCCCGCTTTGCTGAGCCCTGGGGCCTCCGCGCCTACGTCACCTGGATCGCCCTGATGGTGTTCGTGGCACCTGCCCTGGGCATTGCCGCCTGCCAGGTGCTCATCTTTCGGGAGATTCACGCCAGCCTGGCGCCGGGGCCTGCAGAGAGGGCCGGGGGGCGCCGCGGAGGGCGCCGGACGGGCAGTCCCAGCGAGGGAGCCCGGGTGTCGGCGGCCATGGCCAAGACCGTGAGGATGACGCTGGTGATCGTGATAGTGTACGTGCTGTGCTGGGCGCCCTTCTTCCTCGTGCAGCTGTGGGCAGCGTGGGACCCGGAGGCACCTCGGGAAGGTGTGTGGCGTGGCTCGAGCCGTGGGGGCCGCTCAGGCTTGGCTGCCCCTCCCCTCCCCAGCCGTGGGCTCCCGAGCGGACGCGGGCTGATGTGCACTGCTAGCCGCTGGGTGGCACGTGGGTCGCGGCCTTCCCTGGGCACCCTCATCCCCAGCCCAGACCCCTGCACCACACAGGGCCCCCCTTCGTGCTGCTCATGTTGCTGGCCAGCCTCAACAGCTGTACCAACCCCTGGATCTACGCTTCCTTCAGCCGCAGCGTCTCCTCCGAGCTGCGAAGCCTGCTCTGCTGCGCCTGGACGCGCGCCCCGCCCGGCCTGGGGCCCCACGAGGAGTCCTGTGCCACGGCCAGCTCCTTCCTGGCCAGGGACACCTCCTCCTGAGAAACGAGGGGCGCCTTCCTTCCAGAGGCTCCACGAAGCTCAGCCGCCTGCCCGGGGACAGGCTCCGCGATCGCGCGGGGGCCCGGCAGTCAGCTCCTTGGCGCCGCGTGTAGGGAGGGGCTGCGGCGGTGGGCTGCAGGGTCTGGGGCCGGCGCATGGCTTCCACCCCAACCAGTGCCTGCCCTGCCGGCTGACGGAGGTCCCGGGAGCGGGGGGTGGGGGATGGGGGCCCAGGAGGAAGAAAGGGGTGGGGCCGGGGGCCTTCCTTTCCCCGCCTCTCTAGTCCCCCTCTGCCCTCCCTTCTGACTCTCCCCGTCATAAAAGTTCCAGCTCATTTCCCACCTGGCGAGTCTCCTTGGATCAGGGTAACGGTGGGCGCGGGGGCAGCGCGGAAAGATTCTCAGAGCCCTCCCGCACCCAGACACGTGAGCGGCTCTAGAACCCGCCACGCAGGCCTTCAAAGGCAGCCCTGTGCCAAGGAACCCCCCGCAGAAGCTGTTCCCAACCTGCCATCTTTGGGGTGCCAGGAGGCTGGCCCTGTACCCACCTTCCCAGCCCCACCGAGACAGAGAACTGGCTCGCGTCGGGGAGTCAATGCACAGGCCTTTATGAATGGCCGCCAACACCAGGCTGGCACCCTTGGCTGAGCAAGGGCACCGGGCACCCGACAACCAGCGACAAGCCCTCACGGCCAGCTGCCCCCAGCCTCCCTCCTCGGCTGCCTCCCAGAGGGGCCTGAGCCAGGGCGGGGGAGGCAGGGGTGAGCTGGGGTGGCCTCGTCCTCCTCTCTGCAGACGGTCACGAGCAAGCATGCTGCACAGGACCAGGGAGAAGCAAAGGGCCTGGGGAGCCCGGCCGGTCTCCCCCGTGGCCGCCTGGGGCGGGGCGGGGCCTGCAGAGGAACCGGTAGCACCTCAGTGCGGCTTGAGGGGTGAGTCCAGGTCCTGGGGCTGGGAGGCCAAGAGTGAGGCTGGGGCCCCAGGGCCACGGGAGAAGCCTTTGTTCTTGCCGGGGCGGCCGCAGGCCACGGTCTTCAGGCTGCGGGGCCCAGGGCCAGGGGAGATGGTGGACGCCGGCCCGAGGCCCTGACGGACGGCGGTCTTCCCCAAGAGCTCCTTAAACACAGAGTCCATGGTCTGCGCCACGGCCTGGCGGGGAGGAGAGGAAGGCAGGGCGTCGGTGCGAGCGGCCTCCACCTGGCCAGCCAGTCCCCCACCCCCAGGTCAGTGGCGCCAGCTGACCCAGGAGCGAGGCCCTCCTACCCTCCGCTGCCCAAACTCCTCCATCCCCTGAAACAAAGTCCTCGGCCACCGCCTGTCCCCAGGCCCCTCCCCTCCGTGGGCCCCGCAGCTGTCGCCCCTCCCTTGCCCGGTTTCGCTCCTGCCACTTTTGGTGTGGCGGTCACCGTCCCCTCCGGGGACAGCAATCCTCAGTCCAGCCCTGAAATGGGAGCCCCTCTGGCTGGGCCCCGGGTCCCCCTCCTCTTCCCACTCTCTCCCTGGCTGAGATCACAGCCTCCACACCCTGGCTTGGGGGCCACCAGCGTGCCCGGACCTCCAGGGCCAGTGGTCCCCTGCAGCCCAGGGAGGAGGGGCTGAAATGCCCCTGGAGAGACGTGCACATCCTACCCGCCCCCCACCCTGCACTGGGCTGGGACCCTGTGTGGAAATAGGGCCTTTGCAGATATAAGTTCAGGATCTGGAGATGGGGAGACGATCCTGGGTTATCTGGGCAGACCCCAGATGTAGTGATAAGTGCTCACACGGTTCCCGGGGCTCAGCCCGGCGGTGCCCACTGGGAGCCCACAGTGGGGTGCGCTGGGCCCAGAGGGGAGCCGGGTGTCCCCAGGCTGCACCCCTGGCCCCGGCCGCATCCGGCACCCGCTCTCTCCCCCTGCAAGAACTACGACCCCGCCTGGCTCCCCAGTCAGCCACCTCCCTCAGCCTCTTGTCCACCTGCCCCTTTCATCCTCCCTGGCTCGCCAAGCGCCTGCCATATCACCACCTTTCACCTAGTCTGGCTCTAGATGCCAGCCTTGAAGCCTGTCCCACTCACTGCGTCCCACTCAGGAACCGAACATGAAGCCCAAATGTGAGAGCCCCAGGTCCCCTTCCCTTCTACCCTGCCTCCAGGCCCGTCCCTCCCCACTGCACTCACACCCTTGCCGGCCTGCCCCTCCCTAGGCTGGGCTCCACCGGCTGGTCTGAGGTCAGGAAGGTCAGACTTGAACCTTGGGAGGGAAGAGTCCGGTTCATAAGGGGAAGCAGAGACCCATCCCTGAGAGGTGCCCCCCACTTGCCACACGGCCATTCCCAGCTCTCACCTTATCCACCTCCACATGTCGCTCCGGGGATGCTGGGACCAAGCAGCGCCGTCTGTGCCCAGAGGGGCCCCCGGGTGTGCCGAGAGGGGCCTCGGGTTGGGTGCACGGCTCTGGCCTGCAGGGCATAGACAGTGGGCCTGGCGGGGGCCCTGGGGAGGCTTCTCCCAGTCCAGGGTGTGGCCAAGGGAAAGGGAACAGTGAGGCCGGTCCCTCTCCACCTCCTCCAGCCTGGGGTGGGCGGGCAGGGCCCCCGGAAGCAGTCTTCCCCTTGCTCACCTCTGGACAAACTCCATGGCCGGGAGGGCCTCTGGGCTGCTCACCAGCTCCCCGGCGGCCGGCAGCCCCTGGCCCACAGCAAGCTTCTCTGCCCTGGCGCCAGAGAGACAAGACCGCCTGTTAGAACGCTCATTCTGGGCTTGGGGTCTGGGGGCCAGAGGGCTCAGCGCTGGCCAGAAGTGGTCAGAAAGGCGCACTCTGGGCCACCCCGGGCCTACGGAAGCGGGGACTCGGGGCGGGGGAAGGGCCAGAAGCCCGGGTGAAAGGAGAGCCTCCCAGGAAGGGCCCCAACTTCACTCACTCACCCCGCCGGCAACGTGATGTACTTATGGGGGATGAGTCCCCGGGCCCCGGCGTGCTCGCCCCGCCACCAGTCGCCTGAGGCCCGCTCGTGCAGCCGCAGCACGTCCCCCCGCTGGAAGGTCAGCTCCTGGGCCGTGCGGCCCGTGTAGGCAAAGCAGGCCACGGCCTCCACAACCCCCTCCGGGTCTAGGGAAAAGAGGGGACCCCAGTGTGGGGGAGGGGTGGAGTGGGCATCCAGGGCGGGGACAGGGTGGGGCACTCCTTCCCGCCCCCCTCACCGTCCTCCGGGGCCAGGCTCCCAGCCTCTGGCTCTGGCTCCGGCTCCGGCTCCGGCTCGTTCTCCCCGGCCGGGCCCTCCAGCTGGGCATCCCTGCAGTGCAGAGCAGAGCAAGGCGGATGAGCGCACGAGGGATCGCCCGTCTGCCGGACCTCCCTCCCGGCAGCACGAAGAGCCTACCCCAGGCAGCTGGCAGAAGGCGGCGCCATGCACTTCTCATAGACAGGGCCGGGCAGCTGGGCCAGGGGCGGGAAGACCCGCGAGGGCTGCACAATGACCGTCTGCACCAGCTGGTTCACCCGGCCCTGCAAGGCCACCGGGTCCTGCCCGGCGGGTACGGGCAGCAGCGTCGGCCCGAAGCACACGGCCAGGTTGTAGGCATCCATCATGTTCTCATCGCTGTACTGGGCCAGGCTGGGGGCACAGGTGGGTCACAGGCAGGGAGTTCTCGGCCCGGTGTCCCCTCACCCCCACTAGCAGCTGGCTAGAGCCACCCCTGAGCCGCCCTCGCCCCCCCTCCCCCCGCGCCGAGAGGTACTCACTGGTTGAGGAAGGCGAAGAGGTAGCGCAGGACCACGAGCACCGGTGCGGGCAGCCGGGCCAGGAGGCGGCTCACATGCTCCACCCACTCCGCCGCGGCCTCCGCTTCTGCGGCCGAGGCCAGTGCCCCGGAGAGAAGGCGTGAGCGCAGCCGTGGAGGCCAGCGGGGAGGGCCCCCCCCCCAGGGCCCGCCTCAGACCCCCGCCTCACCCGCAGAAGCCAGCAGCTCCCTGAACAGCTCCGGGGGGAATATCGGAGGCTGCAGGCTCCGGAAGTAGAGCTTCAGCACACCTGCCACCGAGTCCAGGTCATGGGCGGTGCAGCCCTCCACCAGTGGGTCCTCTCCTGAGGGCGACACGGTGGCGCAGGGGGCGAGAAGGCGGATGGCACTGGCTCTTCCACCCACCCCCATCCTCACCCCCGGCCCCGCCGGTCCCCACCTCTCTCAAAAGCGTCACGGATCTCCGAGACCCGGGGCTGGGCGCCCGACACCCGGAAGATGCCCTCGTGCTGCAGGCCTGCGGGAGGACGGAGAGCCGGTGGGCGCAGGATCGGGTGCCAGGCCAGCGGCAGGAGGGCCCAGGTCTTACTCACCGTTGAGGTTAATGAAGCGGATGCAGCTCTCCACCACCAGGGGCACGGACTGGCCCGAGCTCTGGGGACAGGGACAGAGAGGGTGTTCCCTCCACTGTGGACACAGCACGTCCTGCCTCACCACTCACTCGCTTTTATTTTCTCTTAATGCGTTATGCGGTCAGCAGTAAGGCCTGCGAGATGCATGCCCAGGTGTCCGACATCCCTGGTGCCGTCTCGGGCCACGCCTTACGTTTTACCTGCTAACTGTTTATTGCTGGCATGTGGAAATGCCATCGAACTCCGTATGTCGACCTCGAATCAAGTAACATCGTGAAACCCAAAATTTGTTCACTTAAATAATCTGTTGATTCTTTTGAACCGTGACATACAGAATCACATCCTGCAAATAACAGTGTGATTTCTTCTTTTCTGATCCTTCTTGCTTCCCTTACTTCCTCTCTCGTAACCCAGAAGTGGGGCCCGTGGACACTCTTGCTTCTGTTAACTCAACTCCTCAGCCCTAAATTCGCTGCCACCCGAGGCTTTCCGTTACTAGTTAGGGACGTGCCCTCTGACCAGTGCAGGCCCGACAAAGGCCCACCCAGGAGGAGACCGGTGGCCGGGGCGGAGGTTACTGGGTTCACAGGCAGCCCCCGGGGCTGGAGGGAGAGCAGAAGCGGGGAGGGGCCCGCACTTGGTTGGCGGGTGACACAAAGCAAGTACCTGGATAAACTTCTCCATGTCTCCCCCAAAGAGCTTCTGGTTATACTGGGAGCTGGGGCGGGGAAGGCGGCTCTTCTGGAGTTTTCTCTGTGTGTACTGGGTCCTGTCGTGAACAGGAGCTGGCTCTGAGGGGAGTGGGTGTGGAGACTAGGCTGCCCCGACACCCTGGCCCAGCCAAACAGCATGCTGGAGCTCGCGAGCTATTCCAGAACCCACTGGGCAAAGTGGGAAACAGGCCACCGCAGGACGAGCAACAGAGCCGGGTCCCAAAGAGAGGGGAGGTGGGGACCCCACAGCTCCTCGGGACAAGCTGGTCCTTCACGAAGGACTCACCGAGACACCTCCCGCTCTTCCTTGTCACCTGGGGAGGAGAAAACGTTGGTGTGTCTCTCGGGCTGGGAGGTTCCTCAACACCCCGCAGAGGGAGAGGGCACCTGAAGGCCCAGGGCGGTCACAGGACAAAAGGCGGGATAGGGGCCGGGATCCTCGCTGGCTTATTCCCTGCGTGCCAAGCACCCTCCCTGGGTGGAGAGCACGTGGGCCGGGTGGAGGACCCAGGAGGAGAGCCAAGCTGCGGCCGCTCCCGGCCCTGGGGGTGGCGAGGCAGGGGCTCAGGGGGCCAGGAGCGGGGCCCACCTCGCTGAATGGCCTCCTGCAGCTTCTCATGCTTGGCCTGCAGCTTGGCGAGGATGCTCCGTCCACTCAGGTACTCCTGGAGTTTCTAGGAAGCCCCAGGAAGAGTCCAAGGCTTTAGTCCTAGCTCTGGGCCTCCCCGGCCCCCCCGCCCTCCTGGCCCCGCCTCCCCACCGTGACGTAGAAGGTCTCGGTCTCCTGCTGCTGCCCCCGCCTCCGGCTGGCCTGCCGAACCCCTGGGTCCGAGCTGGTGGACTTGAGGGACTCGGTGGAGGGGCTGGCCTGGAAGGACTCGAGCATGTCCCCATCTTCCGACGCCACCACCTCCAGCAGGGCCTGCAGGGTGGCCTTCAGCGTCTTGTTTACCTGGGGAAGAAGTGGGGACAGGTGAGGGACAGGGAGTCCAAGTCAGAAGGCAGGGGGAGGGCAGGCCGGGTCACCCATACCTCCTCTGTCTCGATGGTTTGTCGGTCCAGGCGGCTCCGGATATTGTAGGCTCTGGGCAGAATCTCGTCCCGCAGCTCCATCTCAACCCGGATCTCAGCCACCTGCAGAGGGCAGCATCCAGGCGGCTGAGGGCCACGCCCGAGACGCAGGGTGGGGCTGGGCAGCAGGCACCGAGGTCTCTGGGGCCCATTTTCGCTGCCTTGGCCGCCGATGCACAGGATCACCAGCCTTGACGCTGCGTACAGCCAGATCTGAAGCGTGGCAAGGACACCTTCCCAAGGGGAAGGCGCACACCCGCACGCATAGAGACTTGCGCACGGACGTTCCCCGCAGCGCTACTCCTCACAGCCCAAAGGAAGAAGCAACCCAAGCGTCCAGCAGCTGATGAAAAGACAAGCAAAGTGCGGTCTCTCCATACAATGGAACGTTATTCAGCCACAAAAAAGGAGGAAATTCTCACACATGCTTCAACATGGGTGAACCCTGAGGACGTTATCCTCAGTGAGACAAGCCTTTTGTCACAAAAGGACAAATAGGACATGATTCTACTTGGATGAGGCGCCTGGAGTAGCCAGATTCCTAGAGACAGAGAGTAGATGCTGGGGGCCATGGGCTGGGTGAGGGGGGAGTTAGTGTCTAATGGGGACAGATTTTCCATTGGGGAAGATGAAAAAGTTCTGGGGAACGGACGGTGGTGATGGCTGCACAACAACGTGAAGGTGTTTCACGCCACTGAACTGTGCACTTAAAACGGACAAAACGGTGAGTCTTACGTGTATTTTGCCACGATTATAAAATTTCTATCCAGGCCCTAGAAAACACTGACATTAGAAGACCCACCCCCTCAAGCCCACATAATGGGCAGAAAACCAGAAATTGACTCTCTGGAAAGGATAAATCAGAGGGGTTCTGGACTCAGGGACACTAGTCACTGCTGAGGAAGGGGACGAAAGTCCCTACTGATGAGAGAGAACACAGCAGCCGCCGCCATCTGGGGCTGGCCAGGAGCTCAGAGCTGTGCCTCAGTGTGGGCCTGTTGGACATAAGGAATGTCACAGAGCATCAACGTCAGACAAAGCCACTGTGGCCATGACGGCTGAAGATAAAAAAAAGTCATCAGCGTGTCTGAGCACAGACCAAAGCAAGAACCTTGTCCAAGGCACAAAAATGAGCAAACCTCCGCGCGTCCCAGCTAGTGTGAGGGACGGTTCCTTCCTCACTGATGACAGCTCTAGCCCCCCTTTAGCCACCCCTGCCCCGTCTTCTCAATGAGATTTATTAAGACACCCTGTCAGAGTTACCCCTGTTTCCTGACAGCATCCAAGCCAGCGCCAGGCCCCTCCCCCAAGTCCCCTAACCCTTGCCCAAGTCCTCGGAGTCCTTTGTAGCACCCTCTTACCGAGACACCCCCAGCTCCCCGTGATGTGGGTGTCCCTCACAGCAATGATCGGAGTCCCTGCCCAGCCACCCTGGGGGGAAACCCACTGCTGACAAGCTCTGCTCACACACATCAGATGCGTAAGGCACCTCTCTTCAGTGCCTCCTCTGAAATATGAACTGACGGCCAAGAACCGGCAGCCATTTGAGGGAGAGCGCTAAAGTGGAAGACGTCGATCAAAGCAAGAAAACAGTGAAAAGGCAGGGAACCGGGGGAAAATGTCAAGAAAAGGAATGAACATTTCAGAAAGAGTTGAGAAGATATTGTATCCATGAAACAAGAAGAAAGGGCTACTTTAAATAGGAATTTGGAAAACAAACCCAAACTCTTAAAAACAAAAAAATATGAAAGTAAATTAAAAAAAATTTCAACAAGGGGCAGGAAGAAATAGTCGAAAAAATATCTAAGAAAGCAGAATGAAAAGGTATAGCGATGAGAAATAGGAAAGATAAAAGATAAGGAAATCAGGGCTTCCCTGGTGGTGCAGTAGTTGAGAATCTGCCTGCCAATGCAGGGGACACGGGTTCGAGCCCTAGTCCAGGAAGATCCCACATGCCGCGGAGCAGCTAAGCCCGTGCACCACAACTACTGAGCCTGCGCTCTAGAGCCCGCGAGCCACAACTACTGAGCCCGCGTGCTGCAACTACTGAAGCCCACGCGCCTACGGCCCGTGCTCCTCAGCAAGAAAAGCCACCACAATGAGAAGCCCGCGCACCTCAACAAAGAGTAGCCCCCGCTCGCCGCACCTAGAGAAAGTCCGCGCGCAGCAACGAAGACCCAACGCAGCCAAAAATAAATAAATAAATTTATATTAAAAAAAAAAGATAAGGAACTTAGACTGTCAGTCCATGGTGTTCAACATCAAATTACAAGAATTCGTGAAAGGAAGAGAAAAGAAAATTAAGGGAAGGAAATTACCAAAGGAATAATATGAGCTCAAAACCTTGAGACACAGGTTTGCATAGTGACGAGGCCCACTGGGTGCCCAGCACCATGAAGGAAAAGGATCCCCAAGGCACATCATCATAAAACCTTACACGAGGGAAAGAGTCCATCCTAAAGGCTTCAGGGAGACAAACTGCAGGTCACGTGCAACAGTCCAGAAATCAGAATGGCATTGCACTTCTCACCTACAACCTTGAATTCTATACCCAGCTACACTACCAATCAATTTCAAGGATAGAATACAGACATTTGGGGCTTCCCTGGTGGCGCAGTGGCTGAGAGTCCGCCTGCCGATGCAGGGGACACGGGTTCGTGCCCCGGTCCGGGAAGATCCCACGTGCCGCGGAGTGGCTGGGCCCGTGAGCCATGGCCGCTGAGCCTGTGCTCCGCAGCGGGAGAGGCCACAGCAGTGAGAAGCCCGCGTACCGCAAAAAAAAAAAAACCCAAAACAAAAAAAGAATACAGACATTGTTTCAGACTTTCGAAGTCAGGAAAGTATGGGGAAAGATGTCCACACAAACAAGGGTAATAAACCAAGAAAGAGGAAGACACAGGATCTGGGACACAGACGGTCCAACGCAGGAGAGAATGGCAGGAATGCTCAGGACGATGGGGCAGGGAGGTCCTGGACTTCACAGGCCTGCAAGCCGGGACTGGACGGCTCCAGGGCAGAGCTCTGAAGCGAAGAGATCACCTGGTGTGAGGGGAAGACGGAGGCGACAGCACTGGGAGGTGGTGATGTGGGGAGGGGCCCTAATCAGCCACGAAGGAGGCCGGTAGGGCCTCTGGAAGCACAGAAGCGCTAGCAGCACCTGCCGCGTTGCCTGCAGCAGAAGCAGCAGTTAGAAGATGGGGAAGGGGTTGCGTCTGGGGAGTGGGAATCAGGGACGGAGCGGGTGAGTCAGAGAAGGGCTGTGCGCCATTGGACGCCTTGAGTAACGTTTGACTTCCGATACGACTTTGGTCAAAATACATATTAAATAAGTAAAAGCTCAGCGTAACCCCAGCCCCTGCACAATGTTCACGAGGATAAACTGGTAAACAAAAGAATAGCTCGGAGGTGCATTTAAAAATGCCTAGTGGGGACTTCCCTGGCGGTCCAGTGGTTAGGGCTCTGAGCTTCCACTGCAGGGGGCACAGGTTTGATCCCTGGTCGGGGAACTCAGATCCCACAAGCCGTGTGGTACGGCCCAAAAGAAAAAAAAAAAAAAGATGCCTAGTTATAAGTTACTGTTTGCATGGTTTCTCTCCCCGCAAGTTTGCATTATGAAACGTCTAAGGTACATAGAACCGTCGAAAAAAGAGTATACGGACAGCTATATACCACCCGCCAGCTGGCCTCAAAACCAGTGGCATCCTGGCTGTTTGCCCTTGCGGGGGGCGTGGGTGTGTGTGCGCGTCCTTCGCCTGAGCCGCAGAAGTGAGCCGCGGAGGTCTGCTGGCTCCAAACGCAAGTCCGGAAACCGCAGAGCATCATTTGTCTTGAGGCCACTGAAGGAGGGTCTGAGAAACAAGCTACCATCACAATGAAGACGAGAAAACACAAAGCATTTGCCTGAAGGGGCGGGCAGAGACCCTCACCTCATCTCCCTCGTGGGGCTGGTAGTCGAAACGCAGCGGGGGACAGAAGGCGGCTGCGTGCACCTCCAGCACCTTGGCCTTGTCCCCTGGAGGGTCTAGGGCTTCCACCACCTCCTCCAGGCTGCCCAGGCCCTGTAGCTGGGAGGCCTGGGTGCGGCTCTCGGCGGCTGTGTAGCTCCGGAGCACCTGCCCCAGGGCCAGGTGGAATCCCGTGTCACAGCACTGGGGGACAAGCGAGGACACGGCTCGGGCAGGCTCGGCACACAGGCGCCCGGCCCCGCCTGCCCGCCAGCACTCACGTCCATGAGGTCCAGGACGTCACGCACGTAGTAGTTGTTGACAGCGGCGTTGACGCTGGCCAGGCTGAGCAGGTACTCGTTGCGTGCCTTTGTGCACTTGAGTTTGTGCTCCAAGAACTTGGCATGGCGCTGCTCAGGACCACACAAGCCCCAGGATCACCCACGCGGCCCCAGCTCCGCCTCCCATGTAGCCCTCACCCGCGACACATGCTCTCTCCCCTCCCTTCCCCACGCGGACAGCTACACCCGCTGTCCCACCAGGTCCCTCAAACAACTTGGCCCCGAAGTCATGATGTCCTCCCTCCGCAACCCTGGCAGCCTCAGCGTCCCCATCCTCTCTTCAGGGACCGCCTCAAACATTCCTCCTCCCCTCCTGTCACTCAGTCACCCATTCGACACGTCCGCTCGCTTGTCTGCAATCTCACAGCACTGCGTGAGGCAAGGACGGGTGGGTGGAAGGGCCCCCAGGCTTCCGGCAGCAGATTTCTCTTTGCCCAGCGGGGCTTGGTGGGGGAGACCAGCTAGGAGCGTGCGGGCTGTCCCGGGCCTAGTGGCTCTTCTCCTGCCCGCTCTGTCTACCACCCCAGCTTGGGGAGCCCTCCAGAGCCAGCCCCGCCTTCCTGCTGCACACCACCTCCCTGCAGGGCCGGGACTCGGAAGGACAAAGCCCAGGAGCCAGAGCCTCCGGACACAGACGGCTGCCCCCCAGGCCCACCTTCTCCACCAGCCGCCCTCCCTTCTTGAGGGAGCCCTTGCGGAGGGGCCCTGCCTCGGTGCCGGCACTTCGGCACGCCCGCTTCTCCTCCTGCCGCTCGGCTTCCCGGAGCTTGGCCTCGGCATTCACGCTCTCCATGTGGTACACCTGGTATGTCTTCTTGGCCTGCAAGGAGGCCCAAGGCCAGGCAGCCCTGCTCAAGGCCACGGCCGCAGCCAGCCCTCACCCTCCCCATCCCAGCCCATCCGGGACTCGGACCTGAGCGCTCTGCCCAACCACCCAGTGCCCAGAGCAGGGAGAGAGGGCCGAGCTTGCGGTCCTCGAAACCCAGGTCTCTCCTTGAGCCTGGCTCGGGGAGATGTGAGGTGATGGCCTCCCTCTGATTCGGACAGGCCCTGCAGCGCTCTCACCGTCTGAAGCTCTGACACCACCTCCAGGAGCTCCTCCTGCAGCTGTTGCTCCAGATCCTTACTCTGCGGGGGAGGGGAGTTGAGCACAGTCCTGCCCCAGTGCAACACCCACCTCCATCCTGCAGCGGCGGCCAGCCCTCAGCTTGGCTCCCCTCTGCCCGACGCCCCCCGGCCTCCTGGGCCCTCCCAGCCGTGACACCTCTGCATCGGGCACCCACGGGCTGCCCTCGCTAGATCTTGAGGCCATCCAGCATCCCGTGCCCAGGTCAGGGGCCTTGCCTTCTTGACTATGCGCCCAACATCCTCCGCGATGTGACTCAGGCGCTGGGCCAGGGGCCCACCCAGCATGTCGCTGAGGGCCGCGCTCTCGCGGCTCTGCTGCCGCGTCTGCTGCAGCAACACGGCCCAGCAGTGTAAGGGCGACAGGAGGGACGGCTCCTTCCTGGGGGAGACGGGCACTCAGACCGACGGGGAGCGGGGCCTCAGGCCCTGCTGCAGTCGTCCCACCGGCCAGTCCCCAGGACCCACCGGAAGCTCTGGTGCTCCCGGCTGCCACCCCCGAGGCGGCCTGCGCGGCCAGAGAAGCGCTCAACCAGCTTGTCCAGGCCCCGCGAGTACTCCAGCTCCACCTCGGCGCGGCGCCGCATGAACTCGGCCAGCTCCTGCAGCAGCTCCCGCCGCAGCTCGCCCTGCAGCTCCAGGCAGCGCAGCTGCTCGCCCAGCTGCCAGCGCATCTCTGTAGGGGCGGGGCGGGGGGGGTACGACGCAGCTCAGGCTGGGGCAGTGGACCCACCGCCGAGTGGAGTGAGCGCAGAGCCGAGGGGGCGGGAGGCCGGCCCGGCGCTGCGGGAGGTCTGCCGTCCAGCCGGCTCGGGGCGGGCCTGAGGAAGGGGACCTCTGAGGTGAGGCTGAAGGGAACCAGCCGGGAAGGAAGAACGGAAAGGCCCTTCCAGGCAGAGGGCAGAGCCCTGCGAAGGGCCAGGGGCGAGAGGGAGTGTGGAGGGTCCCGGAGGCTCGGAGCAGGTTGGGATGGTGGGAGAGCACCTGGCACTTGGGCTTCCCATGACTCCCCGGTTTCCCTGCCACTTCCTGACCTTTGGGTGCCCAGGACCCCAGGCAGGGTGGCCGCCCCCGCAAACACAGAGACACACGGGGCTGCGCAGGCGCGGGGTGGCCACGGCGCTCTGCCAAACCTGCAGTGAACTTGCGGCCTCGCTGGCTGGAAACCCTGCCCTCAGCCCCAGGGAGAAAGGGCAGCGCCAGTGGGAGGGCCAGACCAGCTGGTGGAGGCTGACCAGTGACAGGACTGAGGCAACTGGCCTGCTTGCTGTTCCCAGTACCGACTCCTCACTACCCACCTCCGGGCAGAGAGGGCCGCACCCCGCTCCCCACACTGCTGGCTTCTGACACCTTATCGCTGACTCGATTTGGCAACTTTCCCCACACAGACCTAAAGCAAAGAACCGCCTGAATGAGGATCTTAAGCAACCCACTGGCGAGCCCTGGGCATCCCGGGGACATAACGCACTGTCTCGGCTTCTGGCAAGCGGGTCACCACTTACTAATTGCTGTCCAAAAAAGGGACGTTAAATGACTCCTTCATTCAGCATAATGTTGGTTATGCACCCAGTCAGTCTAGACAAGGAGACACGGTGCCCACCCTCCTGGGGACACAGCAGGGGGACAGGCACGCGCTAGAACGTGTCGGAACAAGTGGCACTGAGAAGACAGCACAGAGCGGGAGGTGGTCAGGAACAAGCAACACTGGAACAGAGAGCTGAAGGAAGCAACAGAGGGGCCGTGGAGCCAGCGTGGCTGGAGAGAGCTGCGCAGGCGAGGGGAGGGGGGAGATGGCCAAGGCCCGTGGTTGGGGAGGACTCCCCGCTGGACGCCGAGGGAGAGGGGAGCCACAGCAGCGGAGCCACGAGGGTCCGGCTTCGCACTCAGGGCCCCTCAGGCTGCCGTGGGGAGCCAGGGCAGAGGTCAGGTGACGGAGGAAACGTGCCCAGCCCAGGTGGCAGCTACCGCACCAGTCCAGGCAAGACAGTCAGGGGCTTGGACCAGACAGCCAGCCTGGGAGGAGGTGGGCAGTGGCAGGACCCAGGGTGGCTGTCGGAAAGAACTCTGCGGTGAACAGCTCGGTACTGGTGCCATGTGGATTTCTGTCCCGCCAGTGGCGTCCCACGGGCTGTGGGGCACGTGGCAGCCTCCAGGGGTCCTGCCTGCTCGGCATCCGCGTCTCCTCCTCTGATTTCCCTTTCGAGAACGTCCCCTTCCTACTCTCAGCCTCTGGGTCCCTCTCCCTGACTCCAGGCGCCCCAGATGTGGCTCTTGCATCACCCATCCCTCGGCCCCTCCACCGTCCTCCACTGTAGGACTAGATCAGTGACAGGCCCAGGGGCCACCATCCCCGCCCCGCGCTTGCACCGCAGTGACTGAACGAGAGCGCTCTCTTTCCACCAAGGGGTCAAGCTGGGTAAATGGAAGCCTGGGCGAGGACTGCTTCCTGAAGGTGAAACCAGTGCAGTCTCCTTACACCGTCCGAGGCCAGGCCACTTGAAATCAGGAGAGTCTTCATTAAATCAGGGTAACAGTTTGGGGATAAAAGTAAATTTCATTTCATTCCAAGAAAGATCTGAGATGTCCCGGCTTGCCTCACTGTCCTCTGGCGTCTGCCCCTTCCTCGTGGAGCGACAGTTCGCTGGGGACCTATTACAAGCGAACAGTGCTCAACGGGCCAGCACACCAAACCGTTTCATTTCTTCTGTTCGTTGCAGCCAAGCCTGGGCTGGGATTCGGGCCTGGCGTCAGGCAGACGTTGAGTCGGCAGGGTCTGAGCACAGCGAGCCGGTGCCTGCTGAGCTCCCCGGGCTCCCCGGGCTCCCCAGGCTCGCAGCTGAGTCGGCGTCCAGCTCTCAGATCTCAGCTGGGATGCGCTCATCAGGGAAGCCTTCCCAACCTCCCCACAGACTAGGTCTGGCCCTCTTCCTGTCCCCTTTCTTGACATCCGCACCCTCCCTTTATAGTGGTTTTCATCATAATTGAAATGAATTGTGTGATAGGTTGTTCACTGTATGTCTCCCCACTAGACCTGTGAGCCGTATGACAGCAGGGATTGCTTCTCCTGTGCTCAGCACTGTATGTTCAGGGCCTGGCAAAGAACAGATGCGTACAAAACATCTAGCAAAAGGAAGGATGGAATCCACGTATGCTTGAATTGCAGAGCCAGGACTGGGCCTCAACAACACTTCCTGTGAGTGAGGCATTCGGTCTCACTTCTGCTGACAAGCAAAGCAGAAAAGATGGCCTCCCAAACCACGACTATGCTGACCTTTCAGAATTTCGGGTGTCAAGACAGTGATCCCGTTTTTCTAGCATAGTAGGAAGTTTCTTTGGGTGGGGGGGTGGGGGCACGGGGCGGGGGGACGGGGAACAGAAGCTAAAATCATTAGGGACCCAGAGCAGGCAAGGAACAACTTAAAAGACAGCCTTGCTCGAAACCCCAATTTTTTTTCAGTGTGAAGGAACGACCCACATTTGCTGACTGGAGAGTTTCCAAAGTCCTTCAGCCGCATGACATTTGGGGGATGCGGCTGCGGACCATTCTCTCCATCTGAGGAATGTTGCAGGGGAGGCTTGGAGAGCTGACTGGCCCTGCACGGTCACCTCAAGCTGGCTCTGGGCAGCAGGCCACCCTTCCCAGACGGGGAGGACTCGAGCATACTTTGGTGTAAATTGCTTGTATTGGATAATGACGTTGGAATCTCCATCTATGGACTGGAAGGACATTCGAGGCTCATTTCATTACACCTCCTGGGACCTATAGGAGTGGCCATAAGCAAGTCACTGCTCCTCTCTGAGCTTCGGTTTCCTTCATCGGTAAAATTGAGCTATTGAGACTGATATACAGGGTCGCACATCTGAAGACACCAGAAAATGTTACAGCCTCAAACTGCTGGCACTTGGACGCTGCCTGCTTCCCTTTGCACGAGTTACCACGCCCTGAATAAGACCCAGAAAAGCAGTCGACTAAGAGTTTGCAAAGCTGATTTGCATACGATTTGCACAGAGTGTTTATCAGAACCCAAAGAGGTCTGCTCTTGCAGAGGGCGCAAGATCCCTCAGGCCAAGATACACTGTGCCGGTTTGACCCAGAGACAGTGGCCTTCAACTCTGAGCCACCTCAGCGCCCAAGGGAGGGAACAGGGACTGGGCTGCAGGGACTGGAGTGGTTTTAGGGTAAAGCCATCGCTAAATCCATCCACCGAAGCTCTCGGACCCCCTACCCAACCCCCGTCAGCAAAGTCAAGGTGCTCCATTTCACTGTGGCTAGAATGCCACTTTGGGGGGAGCACTCGGTGCCCCCTTCCTCCTCGGAGTCCTTAGGTGAGGTGCAGGGAGAACCCAGGAGGACACAGCTACCAAAGGGAGGGAGGGAGCGAGGGAGAGTGGAAGGAAGGAGGAACAGCGGCGGTTGCGGCCAAAGGGACGTGGAGAGGCGGGCAGGGGGCGCGGGTTCCCTCCCTCAGCCCCCTCCGGAGGTCACTGGGGGAGAGCAGCGGGCCCTGGGCCAGCGGCCAGGTCTTTTCGAGCTCCCCCACGACCTTCGGGGTCTCCGTAGGGAACTGGGCCGGGAGCGCCCCGCGCCCTCTCACCTTTGACTTGCGCCTCATGGTCCGCCTGCGGCCCTCGCTCCCGGCGCAGCTTCCCGTGCGTGGCCATGGCCGCCGGGCGGCCGCGCCGTCGAGCTCCGTTGCTCCCACGCGGCCGCAAGCGGGCCGGGCGTTGGGACCGGAGGCCCCCGCAGCCAGCAGCCTGCGCCGGCTCCGCCCCGCCCCGCCCCCAGCGCGGCTCCCGGGGCGGGGCGGGGGCGGCCGGCGCGGCCTGGCACTGCTCGAGAGGGTCTGGGGTCGGGGGGGGGGGGGGGGGGGGGGGGGGGGGGGGGGGGGGGGGGGGCGGGGGGGGGGGGGGGCGGGGGGGGGGGGGGGGGGGGGGGGGGGGGGTGTGCGTGTGTGTGTGTGTGTGCGTGCGCGCGCGCGCGCGCCCACTGGGGCCGGGCCTTGCCGTCGCCTCGCCCCCGGCACTGGGCGCGCACCCGGGCAGCCTTGTGCCCAAGGTTCGGCTGCTAGGGCCGGTGTGGGAGGCCCAAGGTGCCCGGCAAGCTGGCATCCTCTGGCTGCCATTCCCCCCCAGCCTCCAGAAGGCTGTCTGCTCACCACTGCCAGACTGCACATCGTGGCCATTGGCCCTGAATGCCAGTGCGCAGTGACACCATAGCTGCTCCAGACCCTGGGCTCCCTTGGGTCACCTGCCTCCCCCAGATCCCCAGGACATCAGATGGGGCCCACCCTTCCCAAGCACAAGGAGCCTGGAGAGCCAGGTGGGAAGGGAGGTCAGCACCAGAGAACAGAACGTGCCTTCACTCCCTCCAGGCCCCCTCATGGGGAGCGGGTGGGGGCGGAGGTCAGAGAACAGGCTTGGGCTAAGGTTCCCCTTCTGCTCAGCCCTGTGGGGAGGAACAAGCCTTGTTGCCCCATAGGTGGTTACCACTTCCTGCTGCCGGAAGAGACTCTTCTGCCTCCTTTCCCCGGCAGCTTGCACCTGCTGTCCTAGGCCCAGGGGACTGGGGAGGGGCAGCCTTCTTCCCTCACTCTCAGAGTAAGGCCTTACTGAGCCTGGGGGCGTCTTGGGGCCTCTCTTAGACAGGAGTGCTGGAGTTTCCCTTCACCCCTCTCTACCAACTCGAAGTCACAGGCCAGGCCGACAGGTTTTTCTCCAGTATACTGAGAAGGCAGGATGCAGGTAGCAATTGACCAGCCGGACTGGACAACTGTCTTCAGTTGGGTGGGAGGGAAATCCCTGGGGTATAGATGGTGGGGACGGGGGCGAAGGCAGTTAGGCTCTGGGCTCGTGCCCAGGGGAGGCGGGCCTGTAGGCGCTGGTGCAAGGGGTCCGGGCATGTGTGTGCGTGGATGTCCAAGTCAGGCTCTGTGCAAATGTGGGCACACGTGACCCTGACCTGCAGCTGTGGGAGGGAGGGGAGTCTGCGCAGGTACTTCCTGGCTTTCAACTGTGAGCATTTCGCTCACCCAGAAGGGGAAAACATACCTCCTCAGTTCCCTGCCCCCCACCCCCAGTACCAGGCCCTTCTCTAAGGTGCAGTGTGTGCACGGGGCACTGGGGCTTTTCGGCCTGGGAGCAGGCCAGACCCCAGCAGGAAGGCATGCCCCTCATCGGCTAAACCCAACACAACACACCTTGCCCCCTACCCTCTATCTGAGCCCTGACTGGTCGCCCAAAGTTCCTCCCCCATTCAGCAGAGCCAGGCACAGGGCTCAAGCCCGCAGGAAACTGCGGCTGAACTGGTGTCGGCGTCTACTTTCAAATGCTCTCCTTCGTCGTTTTACTTTAGGACTCCAGAAATGCTCACGTGAAGCCCCATTCAGCCACTGGTGTCAAAACTCGAGTGACTAGCCCTGGCTTTTAGGACGCTTCTTTGGCATTTAAGGCCGAACTGCTTGCTCTGTCCTCAGCTCTATTGTTCCCCTTCCAAGAATCTAAATGGTGCAGAAGGGCAGGATCAGATCTGCGGGGCCTTGCTAAGCCTGTTGACAAGTGGAGTGAACACTTGGTCCTGAGGGGTGACCGCAGGGCTGACGTGGTCAGGTCTGCTGGGTGAAGGATAGACCAGAGGGAGAAGAGATCAATGGGGAGGTTGTTAACAGATGTCCACGTCAGATGAGAGCATGAATTGGACAGTGAGGCCACTCCCATTTTCCCACAAATGAGCTTTCCAGGAGAAGTTTCACAACGGGGGTCCAGGTTGTGCACCTCTGTGTATAGGTTCATCCCCTGGGGAGACGTCCCCACAGCCCACCCCCAGTCACACGGCTAGGGAACAGGAGTTCCTGCTTTTCCCACCCTCAGCCTTCCAGCCTCTGTTCGGCACCTAGCTACTGAAGCGGCCCCTCCCAGAGCCGGGTCCTGCAGAGAAGGAGAAAGTGCTGGGCTCCAAGGGTCAGTCGGGCCTGCGGCTTCCCCTCTCTGCCCTCCGCCCTCGCCTCAGCTCCCGCCTCCGCCCAGAAAACCCAACCGCCTGGGGGCGGCCGAGCGTCAACGTGCCCTCCTGGGACGCTGGACGCGGAGAGCAGAGGGCGGGCCCGACGAGGGAGGAAGGAGTGTGCCGCAAGGCACCGTGGGAGCCTCCGCGGGCTCCCTCCCGCCAGCGCTGGGGCGCGGCCGATGTAGCGCGCATGCTCTCCCCCTTGCCCGCCCCGCCCGCCGCGCGGAGCCCAGCCCCGCCGCCGCCGTACCAATCAGAGCCTGGGAACGAAGCCCGGCGCGGCTTGCGAACCGAAAGGGACTGAAGCCAGGAGCGGAGGGCGGGGCGAGGCTCCGCCTCCGACAGCAAGCCCGCGATTTGAGCCAATCAGAACACAGCCTCCCTCCCCCCGCCAGCCCGCGCGTTAGCGGGCGCGCGCAGGCGCATCTTCCTATTTCCGGCCCGCTCACTAGCGTACCGGCTGTTAGTTGGTCACGTGGCAGGCGCCAGCCAGAGAGCGGATGGAGCTCCGTAGCAAATCATTCTGCGTAGCAGAGGAGCAGTGTGCCGTCTGCGGCAGCAGGCGCACAAGGTACAGTGACAGCTAAGGAGTGCTGAGCTCCGCTGGGAGGTGGGCGGCCCAGGCGGCCCGCCCAGGGATGAGGAGCAGCAAACAATGGCGCTGCAGCCAGAGGGAATGGCAGTGATGAAAGGCACAGGAGCCAATTTTAGGGTTAGAATTGAAGCTATGAAAAACAGAGGGCTTACAGGCTGCATGAAATGACATTATGCATTCGTCAAAACTCACGGGAGTGTACAACGCAGAGGGAAATGTAACTGTGGACTGTAGTTAACAATGTATCAATCTTGGCTCAAACACATGTTAACACTTGATACAAAATATTAATAGGAGAGGCTTCCCGGGTGGCGCAGTGGTTGAGAGGCCGCCTGCCGATGCAGGGGACGCGGGTTCGTGTCCCGGTCCGGGAAGATCCCACATGCTGCGGAGCGGCTGGGCCCGTGAGCCATGGCCGCTGAGCCTGCGCATCCGGAGCCTGTGCTCCGCGATGGGAGAGGCCACAGCAGTGAGAGGCCCGCGTACCGCAAAAAAAAAAATAATAATAATAATAGGGGAAACTGAGGGGGACGGGGGGCGGTCCACGGGAACTCTGTACTATCTGCTCACTTCTGTAAATGTAAAACCATGCTAGAAAGCAAGCCCACCGATTATTTTCAAATGAAGGCTTGGGTTAGGAAGTAGATTCAAGGGGTATCATGGTGATCGAACAGACAGGACTCGCTTTTGGTTTGCAGGGGAGGGAGGAATCAAGGACAGTTGCCAGGGCTCGAGCAACTGGGTAGCTGGTTGGGCCATTACCGAGATCAGACATTGGTAGAGAAGCTCAGCGAGCAGTTGGACTCAGGCATCTGGAACCTGGCAAGGCAGCGGCAGAGCAGGGCTCGGAAGAGGCTCCCAGAACTCCAGGGTTCCCTTCCCCCGGGACCCAAAGATGGCTCCAAGCTATCAGACATCTCCAAAGCCCCGACAAAGCTCTTCCCTTCTACTCGGGCTTGGCAGGAAGCACTGTGCCAAAAGGATGTGAGGTCCACATCCACAGGGATGCAGAAGAGCCAGAGAGGGGCATACACACACCCCCAAAAATGTGCACGCTCGCACAGGTAAACTCCCCAAGGCCACTGGGTGAAGTTTATTGTGAAACCTCTCGGGGTGAGGATGGGATGGGCAGGCCAGGGCAGGGAGAGAAGCATGTGCAGGCTCTAGGAGGCTGAGTCAGAGGCCTCTGAGCTGTCCTTGACATCGGTGCTCTCTGTGGTCTCGCTGACCTCACTGAGGTCTTTGCTGTCTCCACCGCTATCCTCCGCAGCCAGGCCCTTTTCCTCACGACTGGCCTCTCCCGAGCTCGGAAGCGAGTTGCCCTTGCCCTCCACCTTGTTCTCGATGGAGCCCAGCACCACGTGCCTGGCCTTCTCCTTCAGCTCCAGGTGCCGCCTCAGCTGCCACCAGGAGCCCGGGGAGAAACGGGAGTAAGGAGACAGCACCTAAGTCTCTAGACCACGAAGGCCCTCTCCTGCTGCCCGTGCCTTGTCCCTTGCTGGCGGCGGGGGGCAGGATGAGAGGCAGCAGAGCCAGGGCAGGAAACAGGACTGAGTCCGACTCCCAGCGGGGAGCCCTGGCACTGTCCCCTCTGGGCCTGTTTCCTGTCCTGTAAAGTGGAGGTGCTTACGGCTCCCTCACGAGGCTGCCGTGGAGCCCTCTGAATGGCCCGGGCCCCCGAGGAGCCTTGGGCAGAACCCTGACTTCTCTTCAGCCCGGTTTTGTCTGGCCCCTGAGCCTTGGAGGCCAGCCACAGCCGTCCCCAGGCCCCGCGTCTCTCAGCACGTCCAGGGGCCTCCTCCCTCTCCTCTCACAGCAGCCTCTGGGCAGGACGGGCTTCTTCCTCGGAGAATGGAATCTTGGGCCGATGGCCTTCGTTAAAGCCCTGCCGAGGTCCGGCTCCCCGCCTGCCAGCTACGGAAGCTGAGGTGAGGAGGGCCAGGACTCCCGGCCACGCAGCCTCCAACTGTCCCAGGCCACCCCTGCTCGCCTTGACTGGGGACCGCGGCCCTGGCCCCGCAGGACTCTTACCTGCAGGACTCTTACCTCATCGGCCATCTGGGTGAGATCCCGCTTCATCGCGTATGCGTCTTCTCCATCTGCATAGTATTTGGGCTCCACTTCGCTGATCCTGGGGGCAGCAGGTGGAGAGAAGGAGGGCAACCCAAATCGGGGGCAATTCTCCTCAGCCTTCTGGTATCATCTGCTAGTGGGGCAGGGTGTCATTGCCCCCCCAAGGACCCTTTGGGAGACATTTCCAACATGGTCTTCCCTCTGCTTTCTCCAACAGTAAGTAGCACCCAGCTCCTTTATTCCCCCCCACCACTGGCATCCTGCCACTGCCCCTCGTCCCTAACCTGGCCACCAAGGATCTGTGTCTGTGGTTTCCTGTGAACTGAAGCCCTGAATTTGGCAGTCCCCTCCCCTCCCCTCCCCGCCCTGCTCCCTGTCACTTCCTGGGCATGCATGGCTGGCTCGTATGCCTAACAATTGGAACCGGGGAGGGGTGCTGCGGCCTGGGCCTCTGTTCTTGGTGGTCGTTACCAGGCAGCGTGGCCCCTAGCCACCCAGGTCTGCATACACACTGGGCACCCTGCCAGCCTTAAGACCCTAGAACTGTCAACCACCAGAGGCATTTGCATCCAGGCCAAAGATCCTGCCTCAAATACCCAGCCCGGAGGCCACTTCCCTTCCCAACAGTCCCTCCTCGTCCCCCACCAAGCTGAAGCTGACGCTGTCTCAGTGGGCCCTCCACGGACAGCCCATCTCAGCCACCTGGATAAGCCAGACCTGGGGACCATCCCACTCCATGAGAAAAATCTAGATCTACTTACTGAAAGTTGAGGGTGTTGGAATAGAGGTGCAGAGCGGCCCGGTTACTGCAGGGGAATAAGGCACTGCTGAGCTGTACAGACGAGGCCAGGCAGGGACAGCACGTCCAGGTCCTGCCCCTCCTCCCGGTCCCCCTCCCCACTAAGCCCACTTCCCGATCTTCTCCAAAAGCCAAGGCAGCCCAGGATCCACATCGAGGCAGTATCCCCGCTGGTGGTGGTGGGATGAATTGGGAGATTGGGATTGACATATATACACGAATATGTATAAAATAGATAACTGATAAGAACCTGCTGTATAAAAATAAATAAAATAAAATTCAAAAAAGACCCAACAAAACAGACAGTATCCCCCTACCCACCCCCCTTCCCTCGGCCCTGGCTTCCACCTCTTCCTGACATGCAGAGAGACGTATTTGGCATTGAAGTTCTCGATCATGGCTCGGGAGGCCTGGTCCATCAGCTTCTGAGCCAGGCCAAGGCGCCGGTGGGAACGCTTCACAGCCTGGTGGGAGAAAGGTGGGACCTCGGGGCGGCTCCAACTAACTTCCGCCCCCGCCCCCACCAGACCCTGGGTGGGCCCTACGCACCAGCGAGGTGATGTGTCCATGGGGCACGTCGTCCGGGTCCTCTTCCCTAGAGCAAGAAGAAAGGAGAGGGGCTAGGCGTGAACCCCAAAGTGCGTCCAGTCCCGGGACAGGGGAGAGCCAGGACTCTCCAAACCCCAGGCAGCAGCCAAAAGACATGTGCAGCGTCAGTGGAATACTGTTCAGGGCTAAAACGAAAGGAGCTCTCGGGCTTCCTTGGTGGTGCAGTGGTTGAGAGTCCGCCTGCCGATGCAGGAGACACAGGTTCGTGCCCCGGTCCGGGAGGATCCCACGTGCCGCGGAGCGGCTGGGCCCGTGAGCCATGGCCGCTGAGCCTGCGCATCCGGAGCCTGTGCTCCGCAACGGGAGAGGCCACAGCAGTGAGAGGCCCGCGTACCGGAAAAAAAAAAACTCTCAAGCCATGAAAAGATGTGGGGGGAGACTTCAATGCATATGACTTAAGTGAAAGGTGGTCTGAAATGGCTACATACTGTATGATTCTAATCATATGACCTTCTGGAGAAGGCGAAAGTATGGAGACAGTAAAGAGATCAGTGGTTCCCGGGGAGAGGGGAGGGAGGGAGGGAGGGCAGTGAAACTACTCTGTTTGATACTATAGTATCGGATACTTGTTATACCTTTGTCCATGGAGTGTAGAACTACTACTCAAAGAGTAAAACAATGTAACTATGGGTTTCTGCAATAATGTAACAGCATCGGTTCACCCATTGTAACAAATTTGCCACAAGATGTTAATGTGAGAGGAAACTGCACTAAACGAACAGTCTATTAATTAACAAAACGAAACAAACAAACCCAACCCAACCCAGGCAGCAGCCATCAGACGCGTGCGGTGTCGGTGTCCCTCCTCCCCCCACCCCCACGGCAGGCACCAGGCTTGTCCCTCCGTCCTTGGTGACTCACATTTTGGCCAGGACATACCCCACAATCTTCCCATTCTCATCCTCAGCGATGTAAGAGAGCTGGGTGACAGGGAGGAAAGAGAAGGCAGAAAACAAGTTCCTGTCAGAGCTGGAGGCGCCCTTATCGGACACCTGGCCCCAGCGCCTGCCTGTCGCTGTGTGCATGACAGACAGAAGCCCATCGGGCAGCGAGTTCAGTGACAGCTCCTGACCTCCAGGCCAAGTGGCTTGGTTTTCCCACATCACACCGTGCCCCCTTTCCTTAACCCAGAAGAAGCGGACAGACACAGGTGGGAATACTGCCCCTACCTTGGCCCTGTTCTTCGGCCCTCTTCAAGGCGCCTCTATCCATCTCCCGCCACCCCAGCCGGAAACACTCAGGGCCTCATTGACCCATGCGCCCCCCGGACTCTTCACGACCTTGCGCGACCTCGCCGGCTCGTCCCAAGCCGACCCAGGGTGGAATTTCCTTGGCCTGGTTTCCCTCATCCCCAAATTCAACAGCTGCCCACCTGGGGCCAGGAAAGGCCATGGTAGAAATAATATTTCATCTGGTAGTTCTCGGGCAGGCACAGGAGGTTGCAGTGCTGCATGTTCATCAGGTCCTCTGGCTGCGGGAGAGGACGGCAGTGGAATGCAGTCAGGCTGGGGGCTGCGGTGACTAAGTAGGCCTCGGTCGTGTTAGAACCCTGCTCTGTCTACTCAGCGACCCCCGCCCCCCCACAGGGCTGGGCGGGCGCTGGGACTATCTGTCTCCGCACAGGCCTGGCCCACAGCCGCTGTGCAAAAACTGACTGTTCCAGGAATGAACGTTGAGCTCCAGGAAGCTCCCCGACACCATCCAACGGAAACCCGACATCCGGAAAGAAGGAGTTCGCAGCCCCGGCCCTGCGCCCCTGGCTCCCCCGGCCTCCTCTTCGGGTAGATCCAGCCCCACGGGGACGTGGCCTTCACTTTTCCGCGCCGGGCGGCCGAGGGCGCCCAGGGCGGCTAGCCCGGTGATCGGCCGGGCCCATCGGGAGCACGCGCACGCGGCCACCGGGCCCCGCTCCCACGCGGCGCGGACAGCCTCCGGCCCCGGCCCCTCACCCTTGCATTGCGGATGTTCATAACGGCGGCGGGGCTCGCGGCTCCCAGCGGGTCGTGAACGCGCAGTCAGCTGCCACCGCGCTCCGAAGCGACGCCGGGGCTGCCAGGCCGGGGCTGGGGCTGGGGCTGGGGCCGGGGCTGGGGCTGGGGCTGGATCTGGATCTGGATCTGGATCTGGGTCCAGGATCGCGGGGACGGCGGCGGAAGAGGAGGCGCGCGCCGGGCCCGGCCACCGGCCGGAAGTGCGCGCCGCCGAGCCCGCCCGCCGGGCCCGCCCTCCCGGCCGCTCGGCCATGCGCAGGGAGGGCCAAGGGCGGGGTGGGGCCGCTCCGCGGGGCGGGCCGGGCCAATGGCCGGGCGGGCCCCGGCGCGGGGCGGGCCTGTTGGCAGGGTGGGAGGGTCCAGCGCGCGGGGCGGGTCACTGGCAGGGCGAGCAGGTGCCCTCCAGCCAAAGGCGGCGGTTGGTTCCCCACCCGACACCCCACAGACGCTCACACACACGGGCAGTGGAGCAGGCTTGGCTTTATTCTGCGCCTCGGCGGGCGGGGTCGGCGGGCGGAGACCGGGCGCTGAGGGCCGGGGCCGGGGCCGAGGCCGGGGCGAGGCGGCTCAGCAGGTCACTCAGCATCTCCTCGCACATGGCGAGGCACCGCGGCACGTGGAAGCAGCCTGCGGGGAGAGGCGGGACGGCGGGTTGGGAGGGCCGTGGGCAGCCGAGTGCCCCGAGCCCCTGGGCCCCGCTCTTTCCCCCACTCACCTTTGAAAGGACCCCCCTTGATGGTGAGGGCGATCTTCCCTTCTCGGTTCAGGTAGCCAAACCATTCCCCGTACTCGGGATCGCGAAACTGCAGTAACAGTGAGGCAGTGACAGGCAGCGCCTGCAGGAACCGCCCAGATGCCACAGGCCTGGGAAAGGGGCGTTCACCGGTCCCACTAAACCGCTACCTGGGGTCAGAGCCCGGGCTGACCCGCGGCTCCAGAATCAGTGCTCTTAAATGAGGCCCCGCCTCCTGGACAAATATGAAAGCAAGGGGCTTTTCCTTTTCCTTTTTCTTGTGTGTGGGGGGGTGGAGTTTTGAGTCTGCAGCTAGTTACCCCACCTGGGGAAGGGGCCGCAGGCTGTGAGATGAAACCTTGCAAGATGGAATTTAAAACAAAAACAAAAACAAAAACCCTGCTTCGGACTACTGAGCTTGCGCTCTAGAGCCCGTGCGCCACAAATACCGAAGCCCGCGCGCCTAGAGCCGGTGCTACCGACCGCAGTGAGAAGTCCGCGCGCAGCAACGAAGACCCAGCGCAGCCAAAAGTAAATAAATATAATTAAAAAAAATAACAATGTAAAAAGAAACGGAACCCTGAGGAAGTGCTGACCTGCCATGTAACTTTGTAACAAGTTATTCCTTTGGAGCTCCTGTTCCCTGCTTCAGAGGACTGTCTTGCCGTGGATGAGATTGTAGATAGCGCTACATTGTAGATATCCCGTACAGAGGTCTGACTTCTCCCTTGCTCACCACAGGTCCCAAACACATCTCCCCCTCCCTCGGAGCCACCTGAAGCCTGCCCCTGCCCAGCAGCTCTGTTGACCCTTTCCAAATTCCTCGCTTCTCTCCTGCCCAATTCCTTCCAGATGCTCCAGGATAGACCTCAGAGCCCTGGCCTAGGCCCTTCCTCCCCAGATAGACCCCCGAGTGGAACCCCTTCTCAGAAGGACCATAGAAGAAATCAGTGACATTGAAGTCCACTACCAAAAATGTCTTTTTAAATGGGGACCTATGAGTAGGTGTATTCTTCATAGGGGGTAAAACTAGTTCTGTATCTGTTCGTTCTATCTTCCCAGTGATATTACCCATGTCCTTACTTATTATTCGACTACTGGATATGACACGGGAAGATAACAAAGGATTTGACTGTTTTCCTGTCCAGCCTTTCCATGGATGTCTGAATTTTTGCTTTCTGTATTATGACGATTAGTGCATAGTGAATTACCTGTTGTTTATAACTTTTGTGATTGTTCAGTACAATCTCTCTTTCTTGAAAATGTATTCCTTAAATTTCACTTTATGCGGTTAAGAGCGATCACCTCGAACACATGTTCTCTATGAACGCATTCAATCTTAACATATATCGCCTCTGGTCTTGTGGCTCCCGTGTTTGGAAGCAGTGACGAGCGTGTGCAGTACTTGGAGATGCCTCTCTAACCACAGCATAACACGAACACATTTGGAATTTACTGGTGACAAAGTCGGACGCTGCTAATACTGTGGTTCACTGCTTTCATTCATGATGGACGTGAAAGCTGGATTTCAGTTAGAGGTTAGTGCAAATAACGGTGGAATTTTCTCTCAGGTTTCAAAGCCCACAGACCTCAGAATAAGACCCCCCTGTTGTAATGCCTCCCGTACTGGGGTTTACTAATGGAGTGAGTCGTGGCTTTAGAAACACATCGGGAATCTGCCTTCGTTCCCCGTCACGCTCAGCGCCCGAGGTGCCCGTCGGCAGCAGCTGGCACAGCTCATCGCTCTGCTCACGGCACTTGGGCCTCTGCGGGGGGGCGAGGGGGCTGGCTTCCTTCCTACCTCGCAGATGATTCTCTCTCCTTTGCTGGGCCTGCCTATTCCCTCTTCTCCTTTCCTTCTGTACTCCAAGGTTACCTTGCCTCACGTGGCCAGCCCACACCTCTCCCGCTCGACCGCACTCTGACCCCTGAGCCGCTGCAGCTCCCACCCCCGGCCAGGCCCCCACTCACTAGCCAGGATGACAGCCACAGCCCGGTCTCCCTGCCTTCGCCTAGTGCCCTCTGGCCTCCCCTCCTGAAGCCCCAGCTTTTTTCCTTCCCACTAGCCCCCCAGTCCCCTGACCTTGCTTTATTTCCCAGAGCTCTCATCACCATCTGTGTTTGCTGGTTTACTTGTTTATGGTCAGTCCCACCAGCACCAAATGTGAGCTCCAGTGGGGCAGGGGCCACTCTCTTGACTGAACGGAGGGCACCAGGGCCGGGACTTCCAGGAACTCTCAGACCTACTGAGGGAACACGTCCGGCGAGGGGGGGAAGGAGGGGGTGTGCCGTGCCTGCGGTCTCCTCCACACCGCTGAGGCCAGGAAGCAGCACTTACCTGGCGGAAAGTGTACTCGGCCACCTGGTAGAAGATGTTCAGCAAGGCGGAGTCCCCGCTCTCACTGTAGCCCATGAGGAAGGCGATCATGGCTTCGCTGTGCGGCCACCAGAGCTTCATGGCCCACTCCAGCTGAGAGCAGAGCGGAGGCAGGCATCTGAGAGCCCTGGACCCCACTCCACCACCCCTGTCAGCAGGAGAGTCACCCCCATCTTTCGGGCCCTGGCTCAGACTCCATCTGGCCCAAGCTCTTGGAGCTTAACCACGGGACGAACGCCTCTGGGGGCCTTAACCGCCCATCAGATCGCGACTAGCTTCCTGAGGCAGATGTAGCCCAAGCGGCCCCTCCCAAAGGGCAGGGCTGGGGTGGGCGCCCCTTGAGCCCTGGAATCGCAACCCCGGCTGCTCCCACTGCTGATGCCTTAGGGTCACTCAGAGAGCCTTTCCAAGATGAAGGGCCATGTGTCTCCGCGTGGGCATGGCCTGCGCTCCCTCACGGCCTCCCTGTGCATGTGAGCTTGAGGGCCACCGGCACAGGAGTCGAGCTTCCCACTGGGGTCACACCAGGCAGGTTCACTCCTCTGAGCCCCGGGTCCCCCTCTCTGAAATGGGTGATGACAACACGCACCTCCCTGGGCAGAAAGCCTTCGACAGGCTAGTACCATGTAGCCCTGGGTACATTCCCACCTGGGTGGGGCATAGGCCGTCAGCATCCTGGAAGTAGAAGAGACCTCCATGGTCGGGGTCCCATCCAGAGCGGAAAGGCAACAATAGGAACTTGTCGATAACGTGGGCTCGAAGTTTGGGGTCACCTCTCCGGACGGCGTGACGGAGCAGGAACCAGCCAGCTTCCAGCGCGTGGCCTGGTGAGGGCTCGGGTAAGGTAGGCCACGTGTCCTCCCCCAGGCGGGGGACTCAAGCGCTGTGCTGACCGCTGACTCCCTTCCTCTCTGCCCCACTGTGGGGCCTGCTTTGAGCCCCCCAGCCCTGCCGGTCTGCCCCAGAGTCACCCTCCTGCTGCTGACACGCCAGTGTGGGAGGCCCGTCCCTCCTCCCCTGCCTGGTCCTCGGTGCGCTGAGGGCGGAGGGAGGAGGGCACTCCCTGCATCTGGAGTCCAGAACCAAGGCTGAGCGCCCCCCTCCAACCGGGCCGCCCCCCAGCCCACCCCGCCCCTCACCTGGGTTCTGGTGTCTCCCCAGGCAGCCAGAAAGCCCCTCGCCATCCTCTGACACATTCTCCAGCACAGCCTGCCCACCCCTCTGCCGAGGGAGGAGTAGAAGGTAGCTTGGCCTTCAGCACCCCCTGACCCCCGCCCCATCATCCAACAAGAAAGACGCACCCTCCCACGCCCCCTCCCTCCTGATCTGCAGGCTTGGGTGGCCTCACTCGGAGGGCCTTTGGAGGAGGAGCCGATTCACTCCCAAGGGTCTGGACCTGTCCTAACCCTTGCTTTGGGCCTGGGCCCCTGACGTGGGGAGCGTAAGGCACTGAGCGGAGGCTGAGACTGGGGGGACTGGGCTGTGCAGAGGCCTGGGACGAAGCTGAGTCCGGCCAGGTTTCCTGCTCCCTGACGTGCCTGGGGCTCTGGCACCCACCCCGGCTCCCCCGGGGCCCTCCTTCCCTTCCCGAGGGTTCTGGGCCCGCACCTCGCCCCATCTCCCTGTCTGTAAAGGGAGCCATCGGCGCCCGGCTCCGGGGGTGGGTGCGGGCGGAGGAGGCGCCCCGGGGGTGGGGCGTAGGGGGTCGCCCTGCCCCCAGCTCCCCAGGCCCTGTCTGGCGGCCGCCGTCCGCCCGCTGCCCTGCCCCCACCTGCACGTGCCGCAGAATCCTCCGAGCGCACCAGTCCCCCAGCTCCGCGTAGCTGCCCGCCAGCTCGTCGTCGGCCTCCCCGAGCTGCTCCACCAGGCTGAGAAGCATCATAGGCACCGCCATGGACTCCGCGGCCGGGGCCCCAGGGAGCTGGGGCCGGCCCAGCCCAGAGGGGTCCTCCCGCACCCAGTGCACGATCTGATCCATCATCTCCACCGCTTCGCTCTGGGGAGGGATGAGGGGAGGCCCAGGCTGAGGCTGCATCCCATCTAGTCTGGTACCCCAGGTGCCGACCTGCTGGGTCCCCAGCCCTGGGGTGGGAGAACCATGTACTCCCAGCCACTCATAGGACACCTTCACCAAGGCCTACTCTGGGCCTGGCCCCGGGCTGGGGGCTAGGGCTCCCACTCTGGGGGCGTAGACCATTCCCAGACAGTGAGGTCACGTTTGAAAGCAAGAGGGGGCCCAGGGAGGAGGGAGCGGCCCTGTCCCGGCCAGGGCAGGGCACGGATTGATCCCTGTGAAACTGAGCAGGACCCTGCAGAGCCTTCTGGGGGGTAGAGCCCCTGTGTCCCCCGCCTCTTGTCTGTAGAAAAGCTTTAGCCTCCAAGGCCTTCCCCGAGTTCCAAAGAGCAAATATAATCATAGAAGTGAGAAAATGCAGAAGCAGAGGAAAACAGATAAGCAACACAAAATAATAATAGTTTAGCCGTAAGAGAGAGTCATGGACCTTTAGTTACTCCTCAGGGGCTATAGATCATACCCTGAGTCATATCCCTGAGTTGTTTTGCAGATACTAAGACCCCCACTGGGCGGAAGAAGGTAAGGGCGTGCTGACCACCGGCGTGTAGACCCCAGACCACTGGAACCAGAAGGCTGATGATGTTGACTCCCTCCCGAAATACCACCTGGTTACCTCACCACCAAGCAGTCAGAAGAACGTCCATAAGCTGATCAGGTATCCCGCCACCCCCTCCCTCACCTTGCCTTCAAAAGCCCTTCCCTGGTGGCGCAGTGGTTGAGAGTCCGCCTGCCGATGCAGGGGACACGGGTTCGTGCCCCGGTCCGGGAAGATCCCACATGCCGCGGAGCGGTTGGGCCCGTGAGCCATGGCCACTGAGCCTGTGCGTCCGGAGCCTGTGCTCCGCAATGGGTGAGAGGACCGCGTACCGCAGCCCTTCCCCGGAAGCCATCGGGGAGTTAGGGTCTTTTGAGCAAGACCTGCCCTTTCTCCTTGCTTGGAGGCTCGCAATACACCCTGCACTTTCCTTCACCTGTAGACGCACAGTGACAGTACAGTGCAACAAGGGGGGGGGTGTCACCAGCAGCCCTGGGCTGTGGGGGCCCAGAGTAAGGACTGACGGTGACGACAGACCCGGCCCTGCACGCAGGATCCAGGGAGGGGCTCGCATGCTGAATGGGAATGCTCTGGCAGCCGTGCCCAGGACAGGCGAGGGCACGGAGACACACAGGGCAGCCTTCCTCCCATGCACCTGGTACTGCGCGTCCCCTGTCACCCTCCACAGCTCATTCATGGCCATGGTGTAGAAACACTCGCTGAAGATGGTCCGCTGCACCTTGACCGGGCGGCCGTCCCTCGTCAGCACAAAGGCACACTTCTTTGCAGGAGGTGCCACTCGGGCATAACGCAGCAAAAATTCGCCACCTGCTGGTCGGGAAGGTGGCCTGCTAGAATTTGGGTGAGGATGCCACCGCCTCCCCCTTCCTCCCTACCTGCGAGCATACCGGGCCCTTTGCTGCTTCTAGACCCCTCTAAGAACTAGGCACCTAGGAGCACGCGTGCTACAGAGTGACTTGGAGCGGCCTCTGGGGAGATGGGGACCCGGAGGGGGCACCTGCTTTAGCCGCATTCAGAAGCTCAGGGCGGCGGAAGCGCTCAAGCTTGCGGTACAGGCGACAATACATCCACACCTGTGGGGGAGTGGAGGAAACACGGCTTAAGTCGGGAGCGGCCCAGTCCTCGGGGCCGGGATGACGGCAAGTCACGGGTACCCCTGTCGTACCTGCCTCCCCTGCAGCCAGACGTACTTGAGGTCGTCATACACCTGCCCGTCACGGCCAAGGCACGTGAAGAAGCCCCTGTGGGCCCCACGCAGTGTTAGCCGAGCCCAGCAGGCCTGAGTCAGCTGAGTGAGGTGGGGACTCAGCAGGGGCAGGGACCCCGCCCAGGGCCCGAGCAGGGCGAGGCGCACCCGTGCTCCTGGTCGTGGGAGTGCTCCAACCAGAAAGCCACCACGACATCCAGCTCGTGCTCCACCCGCTCCTTCCAGGCCTGCAGGGTCTCTCTCTCCTTCTCCATGTCCTGGGAAACTTGCACTTGGAGGCACAGCTCCCCCTCAGACCTCCCCATCTTTCCGGGTCCCAGCCTCCTCAGTGGGCCCCTTGGTGGCCCAGCTCACCCCAGGCTCGAGTGGACCCCAGGGCTGGGTCCCCCAGGCCCCCAGGCCTCGGGACCCAGCCCTGTGCGGGTCTGCCCTCCAGACCCAGACCCGCCCCAGGACTGACCCCGCCGCCCTGGGGCGCCTCCAGGACAAGCCCTCCCCCCCCCACCCCCTCCCGGGTCCCACACCACTGGCCTGCCACACTCGGAGACTCCCGCTCGTCCCCCCCTCTCCTCCAGGAAGGCGCTCGGAGCCGAGCTGGTCGCGGTCGCGTGACTGTCACTCAGCTGACCCAGCCTAGCCCCACCCACCCCTCCTCCCCGGGGTTCCGCCCGGGCCTGGGGGCAGAGCCCGCAGCGGGGGCTGGGCTTGGCCGGCTTGCGACTCCACCCCGGCCTCCAGCTGCGCCCCGACTCTTGGCCCACCCCACCTTTGGGCGGCAGAGTCCCGCGGAGCCCCTCTGCTGGGCAGCCTCCGCTCAAGATCCTCCCGGTGGGAAGTGCTGGGTGAGCTGGCAGGAGGAAGGTCCGGGACGGGGGGGCGGGGGGGTCCAGCAGGGGGCTGGACAGGGCGGGGCGCGGGCCCAGGTGCAGCAGGAGAGAGCAGCTGGATGGCTGAACGCCTCGGCTCCTCTGACCTGGGCCCCACAGCGGGGCAAGTCCTCTCTGATGAACCAGCCCCTCAGCACCTGACCTGTTGGCCCCAGTGACGGCAGCTCGAAGGCCAGGCAAGAGGGGGCATCCTGGGCCCTCTCCGCCGTCACACCCCCGAGTTCTCCAGGTGTATCTTCTAGCACCCGTATCTGATTTTCACTTCACGGCTCTGTGACTGTCTGATTAGGTCAGGTGCTCTGAAGAAGGCTGGCCGAACTGTCACCTGCTTGCCCAGCCAACGGAAGAATTATGTGGAGGGGGCGTTCCAGGGACCCTGGGCTCCCAGTGGGGCTCAGGGAAGCTTGGCCTTCAGGGTCCGTCGCCCCGTCTTCCGGAAGGAGGGACAGCAGCCCAGGAGTGTCCCACAGCCCTGGGACAGGGGCCTGGCGCCCCTGCGGCTCCCGCAGCTGTGCGCTGGTCCCGACAGCACGGGGGACCGGCAGCTGGTGTGCCCTGTGGCTGCTGTGCCCCTCCACCCTCCGCCTTCCCTCGTGCCTGCTGAGGGGGGTCCCAGCCGTGGGCCCAGCTGCGCTGGTGTCAGCCGCCTGCCTGCGGATCCCCTGCCTTCCTGGCACTCTGTCTCCCTCATGCCTAGGCAAGGAGGAGCCTTGCTATGGGGAGGGTTCTAAGGTTCTTACGGGTGGCCCCCAGCCCTGGGTCCCAATCCCGAGGTGAGAGCCGGCGGCGTTCCCGTCCCTGTGCGGGGCTGGAGCCCAGTATTTTGAGACCGGTGCTGAAGACACCAGCAGCGTGGCCCTGGCCGTCCAGAGAGCCGTGCAAGTGAGCAGAGGGACGACGGGTGGGCGGCAGGAACCTGGCGCCCCTCCCCCCCACGCTGTGAGCATCCACAGAACTGCGTACCATGTGTCTGGCAGATCTGCACAGGCCCCTTCTTTCCCGAGTCCCCCAGGTGGGCCCCCCTCCCCCGGCTGCCCCGCATCCCCCCACCCCCCACCCCTGCACGTTCCTTCTCCTGCTCTAGCCTGAAGGACACGTGCCTGCCGCTCTCCCTGGGCCTCTGTCCCCGCCAACCTCCAAAAGCTGTGAGGCGCCTGGGCTCTGAGTCAGGTCAGAGTCGGTGTGGTGGAGGCCCGACAGGACCCCACACTCATGAGACCCCGCGCTTCCAGCGGAGGGAGTACCAGGGACAGGGGCGCACTCTGGGGGGCCTCTTGGGCGAGGCGCCGTTGGGCGTCCGCGGGTTAGAGAGGGAGGAGGTGGCTTTTGGTACCAGAGCGACTTGCCAAGAGCGGGGAATGAGGCAGGGCCCCCGGATCCCTGTCAGAGTGCGGGGCCCGCAGCGAGGCTGTGCTGAGCCTCGGCCGCCTCACCCCGCGCTCTGCGGAGCTCCCGTCTGGTCCACGCTGAGGACGACCTCTGCCCGTCTTACCCTGGGTACGGCACCACCCTAGCGATAGCAGCCCACCCCAACAGTGCAACTGTCACAGTTGGTTCAACAGAAGCTCTGCTGCCCCCCCCCTTGGGGGCCCTGGCCCGTGTGCAGGAAGGGCAGACAAGGAGTCACTCGGGCAACGCCCACTGAGCACCAGACGGGAGGAGCCACCCCTCGGTTGACGCCGGGCTCTCCTGCAGATCTGACATCCCGGGGGCTCTCCGGGGTCTGTGAGCGCTCAGTGGCAGGTGCTCGGCCCTGGCCAACCGTCCGAGGAGGGTGGCGGCTGGTGACCTGCCAGGCCTTGGACCCAGTCCCCTGTCCGCTGGTTGGGGAGAAGGAAGGTGACCTGGTCTCCACACAGGGAATCGGCAACACGTGTCCAGGGAGCCCCTTGGCCTGTGGCCTGCGCTCTGGCCGCCATCATGGGATCTTCTGTGGGCAACCTGGTCCTAGTGTAGCTCAGTGCCAAGGTCACAGCCCACAGAACTGTGAGACACGGGAGCCAATGGGGAAGCAGAATCCCGCTCACAGCAGGCCCCGCGAACAAGAGGCTCCCTGAGGGTTCTGGTGAGCCCTGTGGGGCCCAACTTCCCCACCTCAGGCAGCCTCCTGTGGGAGCCCCAGACACAGCAAGACGGCAGATGGTTATTTCAAAAAAAGTCTTTTAATTGTTCAAAATAGCACAAAACGACATCGCACTATGGTAATATTGAGTCACGGGGGTTACTCTACATTAGATGAACAAGCTTACTGTTTCCAGAAACAAGAGATCAACGGGTGCTCGGGAATAGGGATGGGGGGAAACAACGGGACCAGGCGGTGGGCTCCAAGGTGACTAAACATGACGTTTTCCACAGCGAAATATACTATAATACAACAAATCAGAGGCCCCAGAGGGCGTGGGCCAGGGCCGGGGGTTTGCAGAGGCTGGGGTGCCCCCGGCCACAGCTGCGTCTCCAGGGCAGAGAAAGGGGTTTTGAAGAGACCGGCTGGTCGTTTCAAATCCTTCTGTGCGACCCGCCTGCAAGTCTCACTCGTTGCCTAAAGCTTGGGTGTGGGGCAGCAAGCTGTCACTAGCCATTCCAAGCAGAGCCCCAAGCCCACCAAGCCTGGCCCAGGAGGACGGGCCCAGCTTGGGGACTGCACTGTAAATTCACAGAGTCAGTGGCACCACACAACTTGCCCTCCCAGGCTGCCTCTGAGGCCAAGCTCCCCTCCATCATGCACCAGCTTTGCCGAGAGAGGGCGGCTGCAGGAAGCGGCAGTTGTGGGTGTTGGATGCTCTAAGCAGTCATGCCGGGGAGCGAGCCTGGGGGTCGTGGAGAGTGCTGTGGCCCCAGGACTGGCTGTCAGGCCGCGGCCCCCACCTCCACACCATCCTCCTCAGCAACCTGACTGACCTCGGGCTCTAGCGGACTCTGAAGCTCCCTCTAGGTGTGGAGCAACTGCCCGTGGGGAGTGAGGTTTGACGGCTCACCCTCCTTTGTCCCAGAGGCCTGGGGACAGGCAGAGGGGCAGAGGACAGGGGCCAGAAAGAGAAAACCGGGCTGGGCAGCAAACAGGCCGGGCTGGGCAGCAAACCAGGCCCACAGGGGAGATCCCATGCCTCTCCTACCCTGGCTGCCCCAGCTTCTCCTCCAGAAAGATCCCTGCCAAGGCTTAGCCAAGGAGAAAAAGAGTTTAAAAAAAAGGGGGGGAAAAAAAGATACACATTCTGTACACAGCTAACAACAACAACAACAAAAAAAAGGGACAAAACCCCACACGCTAAGGCTAAAATTACAATAAAAATGTTAACTCCGTCAACTTCAACTTAAAAAAAATACAACAAATGCAGCAGTTGGTGATGTGGCCCCTAGCCCCAACCCCAGACAGGCTGAAGCCAGGCTCCGTGGGCGGCTACTCTACGCCCCAATTGGGAGTCGGGAGGTTTTCACAGAACACTGCTCAGGCCACCACGGGGTTCCTTCTCCACCTCTTTCTTTTTCTTTCTTCTCTTTTTTTCAAATGGGAAAGAAGAGGGGAGGGAGAAAGAGGTGGGTGTACGAAGGCCTCTGAGAAAATGTGTCAGCTTCCCATGGGAGTGCCAGGCAGGGCGGGGTGGGAGAAGCGGAAGGGCGGGCGGGTGTCGGGAAACACTAATGGAAGAAAATGCAACAGAACCAGACAGACACCCAGTTCAGGGTGCGGAGGCGGGGGAAGGGGCCCAGGGGGGCACCTCTCCTCGGCTTCCACGCCCACCCCCCACTCCTGGGGCCTTGGTCCCCTGGCAGGCGCTGGGCGGGGAGAGGAAGGGGGGCTCTTCCACATCTGCCTTCTGCTTCCTCCCCACAGCAATGGTAAAATGTGCTTTCTCGAGATTATTTTTAAAACAGAGGGAGAGAGAGAGGGAGAGAGAACGGGCAGCCGGTGTGGCGGCTCGTGAGGGCAAAGTGAGCGCCGGGTGGGCGGGGCGGGCAGGCCCGGGCGGGCGGCGGTCCTGAAGCAGAGGGGGGTCTGGAGAAGCAGCCAGGCGCAGGGCAGCTGCCTCTCACTGACCGTCTGCCTTCGATTTCTTTGGAGCGGATTTCCTTGGGAGACGGGAGGCAAAGGCAAAGCGAAAAGCGTCAGCTGGGTCCCCACGGTGAAGCGAGTGGGACTCATCGGGGGCTCTGGCTGGGCCCTAGCGGGGCGTCGTGCTCGGTTAAGCAGCCCCCCTCGCTTAAGGAGAAGGCGGGCCCTACTGTCCCCACCGCTCCTTCCTCCCGGGATCCGCCTACCCCTGGCCTCAGAAGGCTCTTGAAAGGCACTCCCCGCTTACATTTCTGGAGAGGACATGGGCCGCTTGCTGGCCGGCTTGGCGCCAGAGCTGTCCTTACTGGTTTCTGAAAGGAAAGAAGCCAACAGTGAGTGAGCAGCTCAGCAACGGGGGTGAGACGACTCCAGTGGTGCAGCTGAGGGAACGAGAGCGGGGACGACGCCCGTGGCCCCCCCAACCCCGCGCAAACTCTTGACGGAGCAGCCCGAGGCCTCTGCTCCCCACCCCATGCCTCCTGCTGCCGGTCTCGGCAGCCCTTCCCGCCCCCAGCAACCCCGAGCAGTTTCCTCTGCACCCCCAGATGAGGCGAGTAACCCTCCACTCCAAGACACCTACCCAGGGCCCTAGGCCATCACCCGCCCCAGAATATAAAGCCCCCAAGTCCAGCTTGGAGCTGGGTGGTCCCGGCGACGCTCGCGGGGCTTTTCCCCGCCATCCCCCAACCTCTCCCTAGAGCTGCCCAAAGGAGCCCAACGAACAAGACCCACCTTGCAACCACCTGACTTGCGTGGCTGGGCCGTAGCCCTTCTCGTTGCGGGCAGCGATGCGGAAGATGATGGCGGGCTTGGTGGTGTAGTCGATGTGGGCGTTGGAGAGGCTGGAGGACTGCACGAGGCAGGAGGGGCTGGGCCCACAGTACACCCGCATGAAGGCCAGCTGCGCCGGGGTGGAGCTCTTGGACTCGCCCCCAGACTGCGAGCTCTGGATGGCCAGGTACACCGAGTACTCAATGATCTTCCCAGAGGTCACAGAGGGCGGCTCCCAGGTGAGGTGAGCGCCATCCGGACTCTGGAACCGAGGGGGCAGAGATCAGGCTGGGCCATCTTCAGCCTTGTGACTTATTCCCACCCCGGCCACCCGGGTACAGAGGGCCTAGAATGCTTCGAAGCCTCCGGAACTGAGTGTTCATACTTCACCCTCCTCCTAACACAACAAAGCTATTTCAGAGCAGAGCTCCAGGAGCTCCAAAGAGATGGCTTCTTCTGCCCCCACCCGGAAGGCAGCCTGACGCAACAGCACGATACAACCAACGGGACTCCAGCAGCCTTCCCAGCCCCGCTCTGCCACCTAGCATGTGGCTCGTCTTTTAGCCTCTTGGCGCCTCAGTCTCCTCATCGGGGGTTTAAGGATTAGATGAAGGAGCACGTGGAGCACAGCACACAGTGTGTCAAAAGGGGGAGGCGGTGGCAGGGGCACGGGGAGGAACTTGCCCTTGTCTCCCTGGCCATTGCCGACAGAGCCAGGACCAGAAGCCTCACCGCAGAGCCAGCTGGCTCTGCCCGCACCTTGGGGCCCCCTCCCGAGTCACCCCTGCCGGAAGCCAGCACGGAAGAGAGCGCTGAGTGCACGGACTCAGCCGAGGACAGAGGCTGATCCCAGGGCAAGAAGACTCACTTTGCTGATTTTAATGGCACAGGGGGCCCCCGGGAAGCCAGGCAGACACGTCTTAAAGGCTGAGATCTCGCTGAAGGGCCCCCGGCCACAGGCGTTGACCCCGGCAACGCGGAACTTATAGGCGGTGCCAGGCTGCAGCTCCTGCTTGCGCAGCTGGTTATAGTCGGGCACCGCGCCCGAGTCGTCCTGCGGGAAGAGGCCGGGTGAACAGGAAGGGAGACACGGAAGTGCCTGACGTGAGAGGGCTGCTGGAGCGTGGCTCTGGGGCCAGCAGAGGAGTTTTCTACCCTGGGGACGATGCAGGTCCACATAGTGGGGTGGGTGGGCCGGGGAAAGGGCAGCCACGGCAGCCCCTGCACGACAAGGCGGGGACAGGGCAAGGTGGGCCAAGGCTGGGCTTCACAGCCACTTCAAGGGTCACAGGGAGAGAGGGGGGCAGCCCTAAGACAGGCGTGCCCCCGGGGAGCTTGATAAATCCCTACCCACCCGGGGGTCTCAGCTCGCGGGGACACTTACATCCGACGGAGCAGCGTCATCAGGTGGCAGGAAATAGTGTGTCACCATCACGTTGGTGCCTTTAATGACCCCCACATCAAACCACTGGTTCTCTTTCTTCACGGGGGCTTTGCTGGGCGGGGGTGGCAGGTCTGGCTTCTGCAAGTCAGAGAGGGGAGAAGAGATCAGGCCCTCCACCCTCGGGGCCCAAATGCTGCACCCCAACCCCCGAGTCCCCGTCACTCCAGACTCACTACGCCCAGGGACTCGATGCCATTGGCCACTTCCGTCAGGGTAGCCGCGGCCTGCAGCTTCGCGGGACTGGCGACCACGACTGGCTGGGGGGCCACAAACGTGTTGGACGGAGCCAGGCCTGGGAGTAAAGATGGCATCAACAGGAAAGGCCCCGGAAACCTGGCTTTTGCGTGGGAGCCCTTCCCGCAGGCTAGAGGACACGCCCGCCTCTGCACAGAGGGGCCCGGGACCAGCGCCGCCCCCCACCCCCACCGCCGCCCCGAGACTTTCTTCCACAATCAACCAAGTTCCCTGGGGGAGCAGGGCCCCACTCACTCTCAGTGGCTGTGGAGGGCAGCAGTGCCACGGTGCTGGGCGCAGCCCCGGCCAGCTCGTTGAGGCAGTTGCTCTCGATGGTCGGGTCGTTGAGGCTGTCGGCAGGGGCCAGCGCCTCCGTGGGGAGGTGGTGCTGCTGCTGCTGGGCCTGCGCCTCCTGGAGCTGCTGCTGCTGCACCAGGGCGGCCAGCTCCTGCTGTGTCAGCACGATGGGGATGGTGGTAGCCTGGCCCTCCTGGCCCTCGGCCGACAGGTGGCTCAGCTCCGCCTGCGTCACAGCGGCCGCCGCCTCCGACGTGTCCATGGGCTCCCCGGTGCCTGCTCCAGGTGGAGACGACTTCTACTTAGGAGGAGCGGCAGGTAGGAGAGCCCAGCCCCGGCTACCCATGGTCACCGCCCTCCCGGAGCTAGGGGCAGCCCTGGTGCCCTGGTGGGTGCCGGCCCTCAGAGCCTGTCTCTCGGACCTCGTCTCCGGCCCACCTCTACCCTGCCCTCCCCCGCCCGAGAAAGCCCGCTTCCTTCCGGGGCGCCCAAGTCAGCCTGCCCTCCCCGTCAAGTCTGCGGCGTGCTGCCCTGGCGGGAAACAAGCCTCCTCTTCCCAGGCTGTCACTGGGGCCCGCCAGCCAGGGCTGCCAGCAGGGAGGCTCCAGAACCCCGGTTCCTCACTCCTCCCGAGGAGTCCGTCTTCCCCTCGGGGCTCCCACCTACCCTGAACCAAAGACAGTGGGGTAAGCCACCTACCGTGACCCCAGCACCTACCCATGACGGCCTGCTGCGCGGCCTGGAGCACGGCCTGGATGGCCAGGGCCTGGGCTTCCTCTGTGGCCGCGGCCTGGGCGGCCGCTTCAGCGGCAGCAGTCACCGCCAGCTCCTCGGGGGTGAGCCCCGTTACCATGAGGGTGGTAGTGCCCGCCTGGGCCTCGGCCATCAGCTCTTGGGGAAGTGACAACTGGTCTACTTCGGACTGCGTGGGCGGTGGCGGCTGGACCACCACAGTGGCTACCACGGCTGAGCTGGCAGGCTCCTGGCCTGAAGACGGGTCCCCCGTACTGCTCAGATCCACGGCGGCCTGGAGCTCGGGGGCCTGGGAGGCTGACAGGACCTCGGCGGACTCCCCCATCAGGGGTGCGGAGGCAGGCTGCAGGAGCTGCCGTGGCGGAAGCTGCTGGCGAGGCCCTGGAGAGGCCTGGAGCTCCTCTGGGGGCTGCAGGATGTCAACAGCAGAGAAGGGCATGTCAGAAGTTTCTGTGTTGGCTATGGTCACTGTTATCGTGGCCGGGATGGGGACTTCGGTGGTCAGAGCCCCTGGGGTAGTCTCGGTCACTGATGAGATCTTCTAGAAAGGGAGAGAAGCCCCTGTCAGAAGGAAGGAGCGGGAGGCCAGAACCAGGCAGACCTTCATCTTTCCCTGTGGGCCAGGATTTGCATTCCCCAGGGGCCGCCACGACCCCATCTGATGAGCAGGGGCAGTAGGTCACTGAGCAGTGGGGGGCGTGGCAAGAGGAGTGGAGACCCGCGACCTGCCGGCCAATTTTACCCCATCCTCACAGAGGTCTCCCGGCCTCGCCAAAGGGGCCCTCAGACTCCCGCTGTGCCACTCTTACAGGCGACAGCCGAGTAACAAGCCATAGGAAACAGCTACAGAAAGAAAAGCGCCCACCAGACACCCACCAAGCCTGGGGGTCTCCTGCGCCCTGCCCTGTCAGGCACGAGGCTGCCCTTCTATGGTCTGGAAAAGGAACCAGGAGTGGCGTGTGCCTGGAGCGAGAGCGACACCTGGTGTCCAATCCTGGAACAGCGCAGGCCTGAAGTGCGGTGGGCAGCAGGGAGGCAGACAGAGGGGGGCGTTCCGGGGGCTCTTACCGGCACCGAAGGGCCCGGGACCGGTGTGGACTGTGTCACAGTGGTCACGGCCCGTGTCAGCGTGGAGGACACCGTTGTCGTGATAGGACTGGAACCAGGGATGTTCACGCCGTCGCCCTGGGTGCTCTCCACCTCTCCCTGGTCGCTGGCAGGCGGCGGGGGGTCTGCGGGGGGCAAGCGGAGAGCGGGATGACAGGCCCCCCTCCAGCAGGGTTTCCACCCAGCTCTGCCAGCAGGGGACACCATCACCCAGAGGACCCGCCCAGGCTAGTAAACCGAGCTCCGCGGAATCAAACCGAAGGCCTCTTGCTGGGGCCTGGGCCCCGGGGAGCACGGGTGCCAGGCTGGCCGCCTCCACCTACCTTGGTTGGAACTCATGTTGGAGGTGACGGTGGTGGCCGTGTGCGTGGTGCCTGTCTCGTGGGTCTCACAGGGTGGGTTGGAGCACACCCTCTGCGTCGGGAAAGGAGCCAGCAATGAAGCTCCAGCCTGGGGGGTAACTGCGGGCGGTGCCGCCCCCTCCAAGCCGGACTCCAGGGTTCTGTGGGAGGGCGCGGCGTCAGGGAGCAGGGCGCCCATGCTGACTGACATGGTGGTACCGGTGGAAGCCGTCTGGTGCGTCTCACAGGGGCGGCCAGCCGGGGGCTGCTGCCCACCCTCTGGCTGGCCCGCACCCCCCGTGGACGTGGCGGTGGTGGGCGTAGGGGTGGTGCCTGTCTCGTGGGTCTCGCACGGGGGGTTGGAGCAGACCTGCGTCACGGTGGCCGAGGAGCACAGCAGTGCCTCCAGGGCCTTCACAGTCACAGCGGCGCCAGGCGAGCTCTCGTACCCAAGCGCGGGCATCCCCTGCACCTCACTGGGTTCCCCGGCACCCACGGTAGAGCGGGCCGTGGTGGCGGTGTACGTCGTGTGGGCGTGATGCGCCTCCGGCTGGCGCCCCACGGATACCAGCGGGCCCAGGCCAGCTAGGGGACTACCCTCACCACCAGGCCTGACCTGGGTGCTCAGAGGGCCCAACTGCACGAGCGTGGCGCCACGGCCACCAGCCTCCAGGGCCAGACTTGGTCTGAAGAGCGGGCCAGCTGAGCATGGGGCCCCGGTGGCCATCACAGTCATGGTGGTGCTGGTCGCGCCGGTCTGGCGGGTTTGGCACGAGGGCTTGACAGAGCCCTGGGCTCCCTCTGACGCCCCGGCAGCCATGCCGACCCGGACCACGGCGGGCACGGTGCTTGCCACACAGGTGTACCGGATGTCTCGCCGCTGCCCGGCTCCGATGCCCGACATGGCGGTGGTGGCCGTGCTGGTGGTGCCCGTCTCGTGGGTCTCACACGGCGGGTTGGAGCAGCCGTGCTGCCCAGCCATGTTGGAGGTGGCAGTGGTGGCCGTGTTGGTGGTGCCCGTGTCGTGGGTCTCGCACGGCGGGTTGGAACAGACGCGAACCACACTGCCGTTCTGCTGGCCCACTGTGGAGCTCACGAGAGAAGCAGCTGCCTCTTGTCTGTCGCAGACAAACTGCACCTGGGTGGGCTGCGGGTGTCCCCCGAGATTAGCCACGACGGTGGTGGTGGCTGTGTTGGTGGTGCCCGTCTCGTGGGTCTCGCAGGGCGGGTTGGAGCACACCAGTGTCACAGTGCCGGGCTGCACGTCACCCTGGCCTGAGTCAGCGATGGTGACCGTGGCCGTGGGCTGTTCTGTAGTAGGCGAGGCCAGAATGGACACGGGGAGGTCGTGCACAGGCTGGGCCTCGACCCCGCTGGGCGCTGTGATCAGAGTCACCTGGGTAGGCTGGGAGACAGGCTGGGGGAGAGGCCAGATGGGAGATTAGTGCAGCATCCCCTACGCTGGCTGGGCCCACCAGCTTGGCTCCTAAAGCAACGAAGCTGGCAAGTCCAGGACCTGCTCACCCTCTGACCCCAAGAAACTGGCTCTCAGGAACCAAGGAAGAGGTACTGCGTCACCTCAAGGGCCACAGGGACTGGGAAGGGGCTGGGCGAGGGGGAGGCCTGGGCTGGGAACCCTGCTGACCCCAGGCTGTACCAAGGCCAGCCACAGACGCTTCACCACTTCACCAGGAATTCAGCTTACAACGTACGAAGAGAAAGATGCTATATGCACCCCAAAATGAATTGTCGTACCCTCTACAGTATCACGAAAGAAAAAGCCTAACGCTCAAACACTAAAAATGGCTGAAATACATTATCTCAGCACGACACGCTGTCAAACGGTGACTAAGAATCGCAATTACGTGGCTACAGGGAAACCGTCCTACGGGTGCCACACACGGGAGGGAAAAAAAGGACCCAGCTGCACATGGCAGCAGAAGGAAGCCTGGAGAGGGTGGCCCCAACGTGGAGACCGGAACCCTCAGGCTGGGCCCGCGCTTCCACGTGCTCTCCCGGCTGCCCTACCTGCATGGTGATGGTGGGGGTGGTGAGCCCACCGGCCGCCGTCAGTGTGGTCTGTGCCGCCGACACGGTGATGGCAGTGGGGTTGATCACTTGGCTCGAGAGGGTGGCGATGGTGCCCAAGGTGGTGATGGGTGTGGCCAGGGAGGCACTGGTGCTGTGGCCCCCGGCCCCGGCGAGGCTGGTGGACACGGTGCCTGTCACGGTGCCTAGGGTCGTGACGCCTGAAGGCAGAGAGGGAGGCGGGAGTGGGATGTGGGAGGAAGCCCGCTGTTGGCACCGCCTTCCCGGCAGCTTTTCTCCCTGGGCAGGCGGGGCCGGGGCGCACCCTGACTCTGCCCCACTCCCCCCGCGGCCTACACACCTGTTGTGCCCTTCACGACCAACGTGGTGACAGCCGGCTTGACAGCGGAGACGGTAACGGGGGTGACCAGGCGGACGCCGCCCATGGGCACGGTGCGGAGAATGGTGCCCGGCTGGCCGGGGGCTCCCTTCAGCACCACCTGGGATGTCAAGAGGAAAGCAGCCTCACATCACATGTGGGCTGGCCAGACCCTGTGCTGGCCCTCCCAGGCCCCACGGGAAGACCCACGTGGCCTGCTGTGCTCCCGGACTGGACCCTGGGGTGAGGAGAGGGCCAGGCACGCCGCACCTGGGTCACTCCTTGCTGCCCGTGGCCAGTGGCGATTTTGGGAACAGCAGTGATGATTTTGGCGGGGGCTCCAGTTCCGGAAGTCATAACCTTGGTGGTGATAATGGTGATGGGGGACTTGATGCCGGGAGTGCTGGTCACACCTGGAGGAGAGGGGGGCAGCCTGGCTTCAGGCTGGGCCACGAGGGACAGCGCCGGCCTCCCACCCGGGCCTGCTGCCGGGTCCCGTTTCTCTTGGGCCCCCTTTCAAGCAGTTACTCCTGCTGCCCCTTGATTAAAACAAAGAAGTACCAACTGTAGCCGTAACCCCTGCTACCTCCCAACATATCTTAAGGAAAAGGCAGGGAGAGGGTGGAAAAGAGGGGAAAACCAGAATGGAAACACGTCGCAGCCCGCCCTCCATCTGCCTGCCTTTTCCCTCCTGACATGGTCCCTCACCAGCACGCTGGAGGAGGCCCCTACCCGTGGCGCCCGCCTGCGTGATGATGGCCGACATGGGGATGGTCTTGATGATAGTGGTCGTGCCGGGCTTGGTGGTGCTGGGGGACACGCTGCTGATGCCCAGGATGGTGGGCTTAGTCCCTGCCCCGCTGGCCTGCGTGGTAGTGATGATGGTGGTGGGCTTCCCATCTGCTGATGTCACCAGCTTCAGGATAGTCCCAGCTGGCAGGGGCCCTTTGGTCTGTAAGGGGAAAACACGCAAAGACGGGGTGAGGTGAACCGGCATCATTGTCAAGATGCGAAATGTTTTTTTTTTTTAATTTTTAACTGAAACACAGCTGATCTACAATGTTGTGTTAGTTTCAGGTGTACAACTAAGAGATTCAGTTATACCCATATATATCTATCCATCCTTTTTTTTAGAAGAATGGCAAGTTTAACAGTGACTCTGGTCTGGCTAGTCTCCACTGGCAGCCCAGGCAGCTCAGAGTATTCTGAAGACCGAGGGTGACAGGACCAAGCAGTAGGACCTTCTGTGCCATCAGTGTTCATGGGATCATGTCTAGCCAGGGATGCGAGTTCTAACCCCAGGCCAGCGCCCACTCTTGCTTGTGTCAGTCTGGAGCCCACGAGCTCACCTGGATGATCTGAGTCACCGGGCCTGTAGACGCCTGGCCTGTGACTGCAGAAGTCTGAACTGGTTTGGTCTGGACCACTGACATCACTTTGCCCAGATTGGAAATCTGAAAAGGAAGACATGGAGCACAAAGAGTGATCCAGAGACCAGTCAAGGGCACGGCCTGGGCTGGGCTCTCCTGGCACCCATCACTCACCAGAGCACTGCCTCCTGGGACAGAGATGGGGCTCTTCACCAGGGTGATGGTCTTGGTGACCCCACCCACCACTGTGGTCACCACCTGTGCTTGCTGGGCCACTGTCACAGTCCCTGACTTGTGTACTGTGATGATGGGGCGGGTGGACGTGTTGGCGGCAGAGGAGACAGACGTCCCCACCTGGGCGGCTGCAGTCTTCAGCATGCGAGTGGCTGGGTTGCTCACCTGGAGGGAGCAGAGAAGAGTGGTGGGCGGGGCAGAGAGCACCCCAGCCTCTGCCTGGAATGGCGGGGGTGCGCACACAGCAAAACTCTAGCCTGCCTTGCCCCATGCGTGCATGAGTGAGTGCGTCCCTAGCTCAGTTTGGTTTACCTTTCCTCTAGCAAAGCAAGGGAGGACACTGGGCCGGCAAGTCTAGCCTAAGGCTGCCACACCCCTATAGCTATCAGCTTATTCCACAGCCCACAGCAAACACATTACGGACCTACAGCCTCTGCGGGTTGGTCCAAAGCCCGGAAGGAGTGACCGCTGTCTGATCACAGTGCCCAGAAGCCCCCGGCCCCAAGGCTGAGAACCAGGCCCAAGGGATGCTCACCATGACTGGCGAGGAGGCCACCTTCACAGTGGCTGGGAGGGTGGTGGTGCCAGGTGTCACGGCCACAGTTTTGACGATGGTGGTGCCGGCCGGGACACTCAGCACCGTGGGTGCCGAGGAAGGAGGGATCTTCTGGGTGGCGGCAGCCGCGGCTGCCAACGCCGCCATGCCACTCATCTGCGGGTTGCTGCCGATGACCTGCAGCAGGCGCAGGGAGTGTGAGCCCACAGGGAGTGCCAGGCCCGCGGCCACCACACTCCCTGCTCCACGGCCTTCACCAGAACCCGCCTGGCTCGCCCTGAAGTGGCACCTCTCAGCGTCAGGACTGCTGGGCCCTGCTCTACTGACCCCAGACGTGGACTCCTACCACTGATGAGGCACAGCAACCTGGCAGCAAGAGTTACGAGTAGTTCTGGATCTTTCCTAAAGACCACAGAGACAGATACAGCTCTCTCCTCAGGGGGCTGAGTCAAACCCCAGCTGGCTAGATCCTCCCCTCAGGCTCCAGGACAAGAAAATACACATTTAAAATGCCCTTGAGGTCAGACGGGCGGTTCTGAGGCATGAGCTTATTAACCCTTAAGTTAGTGCCGAGTGGTCGCCTCATCAGCGCTTTACGGGCGCAGGATGAGCGGGACTCGAATCCCGCCAGCGCACCACCGACCGCCAGGAAAGCCCCGCCCTAGCTTCTCACCGTCCCCTGGGCGCTCTGCGTAGGCACGACCATTCGCACGCCTGCGGGAAGGGAGGTCACAGTGACGGGGGCTTTCCCAGCCTGGCTGGCAGGTCGCATGGTGACCAATGGGGTTCCTGTTGTAGCCTGAGGACCGGTCACTTTGAGAACAGCAGGGACACCTGGCAAGAGAAGGGGCAGAGGCGAACAGCTTCTGTGACCTGCTTGTGCTTCAAATCTGGCCCTTCCAGACACCCTCAGTGACAGCCTCCAAGGTCGGGACCGAGGTCCCCCGCCACCACTTGGCCACAAGCCTGCACGAATGGCCACCAGGTGTGCTGTCTGTCTAGCGGTCCTCACTCGGGCACGTGACCCCCTGGTGGGCCGGATCTTGCCCTTGAGAGCCCGGCCCCCGGCTCACCTTGAGTCCTGGCTGCGGCAGGCACGGAGATCGAGCTACCAGGCACCGTCGGCAGGACCTGGATGGTGGTGGTGGTTGGGGTGGTGGCGGCAGCCTGGGGCAGGAGCGTGATGCCTACTTGGGTCAGTGGCTGCACAGCAGGCGCGGCTGCTGCTGGGGCAGGGCTCTTGGGAGGGTTGGCAGGCACAGACGGGACTGGATTGGGTGTAGGGGAGGTGGCAGTAGCAGCCGTGGCAGGAATGTCATATTTCTGGAGCTGCAGAAGATAACTGTCGGCTGTTGCCACAGCCCCCCAGCTCACCTCCAGGGAGTTGGTGTTGGCTCGTACCAGCTGTACCCGGGCCGGGGGCGGTGGCTTTTCTGTAAGAGAGCACCGCTGGTGAGAAGGCGGCAGCAGAGACTTCAGGGACGGGCATGGCAGCTCTCCTCCGGTCGGCCTTACCCGTTTCCAGGTACCAGAGGTCCTTGCAGCAGACCTGGTTGTTCCAGGCCTTTCGGTAGCCGTCACGCCCACTCCAAATGTACAGGCGGGTGTTGATGGCTACAGCACAGTGGCCGGCACGGGCCCGGGGAATATTGTCCTCCAGCGTATCCATCAGGATGGTCTCCCAGGCCATGGTATCTGGGGAGGGCAGGATGTGGAGGTCAGTAGGGGGCAGAGGAATAGACAACCCCCAAGGGCTCTTTGGCCTTTTGCTGTCAGGGATGGGGAATTAAAACCAGGAAGTCATCAAAGATTACTAAATTAAGACAAAGACAAAAACAAAAACAACTCCACATAGCAAAAAGACCGTAAAAAATTATAAACCACAAACTACAAACTGGGAAAACTATGTGAAACACACAGCCAAAGGTTTCCCTTCTCACACATCAAGCAACACAAGAGCCTCTAGAAAGAGATGGGTGAAGAGGAACGCAAGTTACAGAAAAGGTGACAAGAGGATCCGAGGAAAAATACATACCCTCACTCACGATTAAGGCAAACTTAACCCAGAGGGTGCCTGGCAGTTTGATGTTCGTGCTGGTGCAGCCAGGGCTCAGGGTGAGCCAGGGGAGGGAATGGGGGCTGGCCCATGGGGAGAGTCAAGTGCCTACCGGGCTCCGCAAAGAGCAAACTGTTTGCCGGCCTGGCAAACACTGCCAGGGGCATCTGTGTGTACAGCAACATCCCTCTGAAAGCAAGTCTACCTCTAGGTCTTCCTCTTTGAATACAACTGCACTTGGCGAGAATGGTGTGAGGATACTCACGAGCAGCGTTGGTGCAAGTTTTGACACCACGAGAGCAATTCAAAAGAATGAGGCCACTCGCCCTGCAGGGATGGGATGGTCTCCAGGACAGAGTAAATGCAAGGGTCAGGGGCCGCACTGCGTAGAGCAGGCCGCTGTTCTGTTTCCTCGGTTTTAAAGGAACCTAGAGGCAACGCTCGTGTATATAGCAAAGTCCCTGCAGGGTGGGTGAGAAACCACCAACAGGAGACAGGAGGGATGCTCTGCGTGGTTACGCTGGGTAGGAAGAGCCTATTCAAAAGACGCAAAGGAGGAGCGTCCCTCAGAGCACTTGGGCCACTGGCTACTCCTGGCGGATTCTAGAGGCACGGCCTAGAAGCAGCTCGGCTCCCTGTGCTCCCCACACAGCTTTCAGGCCGAGGAGGCCGCTCTGAGCCCAAGCCCGAGGAGGCCATACCCAGGTTGAGACAAGCCAGTGTGTTGGTACACTTCCACTCCTTCTCGTGTGTGGCCACTTTGACGTCATCCATGACGAGAGGCACCCAGCCACCAAACACGTACATTCTGGGACGAGGGAGGGAAGAGTAGGAGAGGATTGTAGAGGAGGTGCCAAGCTAGAGGCCACCTCTTCCATCCAGAAACTTCTGAACACACTTGGTCCTCTAGCTCTCCCCAGGACGCACGAAGCTCTGGACGTGGCCCTCTCCTACTTGGTGGCTCAGCCCTCACAAGAACTGTGTCACCTCCAGTATGTGGAGCCTCGGTTTAGCTCACCTAAAGCTCACCTCAGTCCCCATCGTTCTTATATTCACTTTGGGACTTTGGCATTGACAAAAACACTCAGCTGCTGGCGGAGAGGACGGTCTGTGCCCCTCTACCCTCTGTCTTTTCTCAGTCCCCCAGGGTCATAATGGAAAGACGGGGCTGCCGAACGCCAGCCCAGCCAGAAGGAGGTCTCCTCAGGCCTTAGGGGTTGCTGGAAGGAAACTGCGAGCCCACGGGGGTGGGGGTGGGGGTGGGGGTGGGGTGGGCTAGGAAGGGAAAAGCCGTGGCTGGCTGCTCACTTGTTTCCTATGGTCGTAGCCGAGTGGAGACTTCGAGGAAGAGGTGCCACCCCGCTGAGGCTGGGCTTATTCCACGTCAGAGTCTCTGTGCAAAGCAATGGGAAGGGAAGGTTACCCATACCAGGTCGGACACGGGCCCTCTGACCCACAGGATGTGCCCCGGACACAGGGAAGGTGCAGGGAGGCAGGTGCTGACCCAGCGCAAGAATCCATACCTGGCCTCCTTACAGCCCATGGGAGGCCCTCCGATCACCAGGTGCTGGCATTTCCCAAGCTGTGTTTACCATCCTCTGAACTTTTACTGAGCACCCACTACAAGCCAGCACCGCTCCTGGGCTGGGGTAGGAGCGGCGGGCGCACCTTCTGACTCCCGGCAAGACGCACTCTCTCCCACACCGCCTCCGCCACCTACAGAGCTGCTGCTGCTGGGGATTCTGCTGCCGAGACACTGTGTCTTTCGAGCACCGATGCTGCCCCACAGGACCACCTAACCCTCCAGACATGTGTGGTCGGCCACCTTCTCCCCTCAGCCTTCTTCAGGTCGAAAGCCTGAACTCCTTTCAACCGCTCCCGCTTCCCCACCTGCCGACCAGCCCGAGGAGTCCCCACGGCTCTAAGGGCATCTGTACATCCCCTCTGACTGTGACAGACCAGGGGGCTCCGCTCCTGGCACAGCCTGACCACTGACAAGTCGACAGGGACAGGTGCTACCTCATCTACACAGTTCCATTCTAGAAAGGCCCTTCCCTCTCCCCTCACTCTCCTGGAAGACAGCAGACCAACTCAGCCAACCGAGCCTTGCTCTTTCTTCAAGCAACGCCACAAGCTCGGGGCAAAGATGACAGCCCCAAATGGGTCCTATCCTGACCCTGCAGCAAGTACAGGGCTAGGCGGGACACTCCCCTCCCTGTGAGCCCCAACTCAACACCCCACACCGGCCGCCCAGCAGACCAGCTTCGCGCCAAGACTACTGGAGCCGCCGCACCCACATCTTACCAATATCCAGCGTCCAGAGGTCCCCCAGCCTGCAGCCACTCATCCCTCCATAGATCACCAGCTTGGACTTCTTGTTGTCTTTCTCGGTGTAGACCACTGCAGTGTGGGACTCCCGGGGTGGGGGAAGGACGCCGTAAGTGATGGGAATGTCCCAGGCTACCACTCCAGAGCCTGGCCGCAGTTCCAGGATGTATAAGTCATTCAGGTACCTGGAGAAGGACAGTCAGTTATGGCGGGCCACCGGCTTCGATGGGTGAACAGTGGACTCCTGGGGAGACAAAGGGGGCTGAGGCTGTGCGAACCCCAAGGTCTTCTACCTTCGCCCCGAAGGAGGGGCTACCAGAAGCTCCAGAGGAGGAGAGCAAGGAGAAGAGGAAGAGCCGGATGGGGTGTGCCAGTCTGCCCTGCACACGAAGCTGGGCGTGACATGAGGGCCTCCCGGGTGAAAAGGGGGCACCATCTCAGGACTACCTCCAAACTTCAGAAAGGACAACAACCATCACGAAGATTGCAGGCAGCAGATGCTGAGAAGCAAAGCGCCAGCTCTAAACTGGGTCTGAGGAGCAGGAACCAGCCCAAGGCAAGGTGGGTTTCTACCTCCTGGCCTGGCCCTCCTCCCGCGAGGCCTCCTCGGGGTTAGAAAGCTCCTTAGAGGGCATCCAGTGCCACCCTCGTTTCACAAAGGAAAGGCACTCGGTACGGCAGGCTTGGCTGCTATGTGAGCAAGCACCCGCCTTCACGGGATTCCACGTGAACAGGACAAAGCCTCACCTCGGAATGTTGTTCTTGGGGTCCTCGCTATCGTTGGCCAGACCTCCAAACAGGTAACATTTGTTGCCCACAAGGGAGAAGCTGTGCCCGAGCCGAGGACACGGAGGGGGCCCGTTTTTGGGCGTCTTTGCTTTGAGTCTCTTCCACTCCCACCGGCTTGCCTGCAAAATGAAGACCCAGTGATTAAATCGGGGATGAGCCGGCCACTGGCCGCACAGGGAAGGGCTGGTGCTGATGAAGGAGGGACCTGAAGGGAGTGAGAAGGTCCTGGGTGACATGGGGCCTGCCCCCGCCCCTGCCCCAACAACCAGGGCCTACCTGGAGCTCGTAGAGGTCGTTGCTGTATTTGCCGTACTCCACCATCCCGCCAAATACCAGCAGGCGAGTCCCATCGCACACAAAGCCATAGGCTGCACATCCAGGAGGGATGTCCCCTCTCACGGCCGGGATGAACCACTGGTTGGTCGCTGGAGAACAAAAGTTAGCAGAAGTCAGAACTCCTCGGGAGCCCCTAGAACCAGAACCTCCACCCCTCTTCCTCCCCACACCCACCAGCCTTCAAAATACAGTCTAAGAAAGGAGGAGCTGAGGCACTGCCTCTCTTCCCAAGGATGTGGGACTTTCTCCTTTTACTATCCAAGTGCCAGCCCTCTATCCAAGCCATCTTCCAAACTCCTTGGCCTCAGAGGCCACCTCAAAACAGCCTGTGATCACCCTGCTTCTCATCACGGTCGTCTTAAAAAGCAGGAAGTCACTGACCAAGAAAATTCGTCAGCTTCTGGCGATGTGGCCACCTCCCGTCACTCTATGGGTCATCGGAAAGAAACGTCTAACACCCAAAATACCGTCCAGGGGCCCGTGGCTGCACCTCTAAGTGGCCAAAAGAGCTACCAGTGCAGGCTGGGAGCAGCAGCCTGCGGTATAGGCTGGGGAGGGCCATGGGGGTACGAATCAATCTCTACTGCTGTTTCCCAGGTGACGGTCCGGAGCAGCCCTCCCCCGGGCCCACCCCCTCCCCCTCCCCCCTCCAGAACACGGGCAGAGGTGGCGGCAGTCAGTGCCAACTAAGCTGCCCAAAGCCCATCGCCTCTAGCCGGGCTGGAGCTCCCAACCTGCCCCTGCTCTGCCTGGCATCCTTGCCCCTCCTGGGCCACCGCCCTCACGTCTGCCATGTCAGGTCTTCCTGGAAAAGTCCGGGGGCAAACGCTGCCCTCTTGTGAGGGATGCCTTCTGTCCTATGTTATTTGAAGGGCCATCCCCTAAAACATACACCACACTCTCTCCGAAAACCCCAAACGGGCAGCCGACTGCAAATCTGATTCCACGCCCCTCGATCACTTTTGGTCAAACGTAGGCAAGTGAATTGGGACTGAGGGGCCAGTGGGCAGGGCACGGATCTGGGAGCGAACAGAGCCCCTGTGGGGGCGTGACAGGAGCCGGGACAGCATGGCGCACCCGGTCCCTGACCCCGTCCAGGCTGGGTAACCCGACTCTACCTGCAGCTGGGCAGAGAGGCCTGCCCCACCCCGCCGCCAAAAACACACCACACCTCCCGAGGTAAAGGCGCCCGGCTCGCCGCTTCCCAAGTGTACACGTTAGTTTGCAGTGGGCTGTGGGTCCCGTCCTCAGTTCAGCAGCCAGCGGGCCTCCGGGTCCCCTGCCTGCTCCGCACGCCCAGGCCCCAGACCCCCGCGCTCCACCTCGTCCTACCGCGCAGCGCAAAGACGAACCAAGAAGAGCAGCAGCTTTCCAGGCTGGAGCCATCAGCCCTGCCCGAGCTGGGGGAGATGGCCTCCCGCGGGGCCCGGAAGGAGCTTCATCCAAGTTCCCGGGATTGAAGCCGCCACAGACCTCTGAGCCTCCCTCCATGGACAAAGGAACAGAGACCAGGAGTGGAAGTAACTTACCCGAGGTCACAGGGCCAAACGCACACACACAGACGAGAACCTTGTCACCGACTTAAAGTGACTGCTAGGTGCCCACCTGAGGGCCGGGAGGAGGCTACACGGGAAACGGCAGCTCTCTCGTCACATGCCACCACTGACTCAGCGGGCCGGGCTAGAGGGACCTGTGACGTCCTGACAGCTCATTCTACAGCACCCAAGAGGGGCTGATCTCATTCTAGAGCACTCCAGGCAGGGCAGGGGCCCTCTGCACCGCCATCAGGAGCAGTCTGTCAGGAGGCACAGTTTCTGGTCTGAAGCCAGAACCTGCCGCTCTTCACATCACCTACAGTCCCAGTTCTACCCTGAGATGGCAGCTGCCCCCAATCATGTCATCTCTTGCTCATCTAGCGGGGCGGGCGGCGCATGACCCGACCTCCGGGTCCCTCCTTCTCCCTAGGCTTGGGCTTGTCGCCACTCTCGGCTGCGAGGGGGGCCGAGGAAGGGAGGCCTGTACCCAGGAGGCGGGAGGTGGCCGAGCCCCTCCCCCCCGCAGCTGCCTTCCCGCTCGGCTGAGGCTCGAAGCGGGGGTGGGGGTGGGGGTGGGTTCTCAGAAGGGGTGACATGGGAGCGGGGCCTTGAAGGCTGAACAGGACTTCCCGACAAGTGAAACCAGCCGCCGGGCCGAGCAGGAAGTGACTGTGAGAGCAAGAAGGACCCAGAACGGAGGGGGAACGGGTTTGAGATAAGCTCAATTTAGTGACCAATTAGCTCCAGGGACAGAGGAACAGGGAGGTGTCTCCAAGGTGGTGGCCCGCACCCCTTAACTGAAGGGCGAGACAGCCCGACAGTCTCGGTGACGGCCTGTATTCTGCCTGACTCCACTGCCAGCCAGCAGGGTGACCCTGGACCTGTCACTTCCCCTCTCAGACCCCAATTTCCTCATGTGCAAAAACAAGGAAGTTCCACTAGATGTTTTCCAAGGCTCTTTCCGGTGGTATCAGTTGCAGACATTCGAGAACCACTGAGGCAGACCAGCCTTGGGCCACTGGTTTGGCAACCAGCCACACCCTGCCCTCACCAGGGCGCACCCCACTGTGTCAGGGCCGGGTCCTCCGAGTAATCCGCTTTGCTGTTGAAGTAAAATTCCCCGAGGTCAAGGACAGTTGCTACCCTAAGATCTCCCAAAGGCCTGTGAAGTGTTCCACAGCCACCAAAGAGGAAGGACACACACTTTCTCACACACACCCTTCAAGTGCACACCTGCCACCCCCAGCCCCGTCCCCCCCCCCCACCGCCCCGATCTCTGAGCTGACCAAGACAGCGAGGCAAGCACGTGCCCCCTGGAGCCCTTTGTCTTAGCAACGGGGAACTCTCTCCGAAGGGCAAGTCTCTCTGAGCACTCATCTTGCAGAAAGAAAAGCACTAGAGAGTATGCTCTGACCTCATTTAAAACAAAACCAAGGGATTTCCCTGGTGGCACAGTGGTTAAGAATCCGCCTGCCAATGCAGGGGACATGGGTTTGAGCCCTGGTCCGGGAAGATCCCACATGCTACGGAGCAACTAAGCCCGTGCGCCACAACTACTGAGCCTGCGCTCTAGAGCCTGCACGCCACAACTACTGAGCCCGAGTGCCACAACTACTGAAGGCCGCGCGCCTAGAGCCCGTGCTCCGCAACGAGAAGCCACTGCAATGAGAAGCCCACGCACCACAGCGAAGAGTAGGCCCCATTCACCGCAACTAGAGAAAGCCCGCGCGCAGCAACGGAGACCCAACGCAGCCAAAAATAAAGAAAGAAATAAATTTATAAACAAACCAAAACCAAGGTAAGCAGGAGGCTGGCTGTCAAGACAGCAGCTAAGGATGCTGCGCATCTGTGCCACGGCTGCTGGGAGAGAGGCAACACCAAGCCTGTCTTTCTGAGAACAGCAGGAGCTCGAGGCTCTGTCAAATAGCAAACACTCGGTGAGGACGGGGCAGCTGGGTCAGCTAACGGCTCTCCCGAGAAGTCACCGAGGGAGTTCATAGGGCACTTTCCAAACTGCTACCCTGGAGGAATCCAGGGCTGCAGCCCTTCGGAAGGCTGGCTATCCTCTACTATACAACACACCCTTGCAGATGGAGAATGAATTAACGCCAAAGGGCTCGATTCATTTTAATAAACTAATGAATACGCAGAGGCCCCAGGAAGCAGTGGACTTTGGAGCTGATGGTAATTAGGCCCCTGCCCTACTTTCTAAAATTGTCCTTCCTTGCCAAGGAGCCTGCTCCAGGCCTTACGAGAATGAAGTTGGTCCAAGCAGTTTAGGAGCTTCTGCTCAGGGCAACGGCCTCTCTAAAAACAGCCCTGCCCCTCAGCCTTACCTTACCCGGCTAATCGCTGCCGCTGCAGCTGTCTGAGCTGGCACAGAGCACCACCAACCAGCCCAGCCTCACTGGAGGCAACAGGTGCTCAGACCCACAATGTGAAGGGTCACCGGCAACCCACCAGCCTCTTGAAAGTCAACTTTGTAGGGTCAACAACCTACAAGATGCAGAGAAAACTAAACTCTGTGCCTTGGGGGAGGCGGCGGTGGGGAGCACCCAACCGAGAGCCCAGCTCCAACCCTCAGCACTCCAACCAACACCTTATCCCAGAGCAACCTCAAAGCTGGAAGGAGGTGCCCAGGCCCGAGGACACCGTACCAACAGAACCCTCGGACAGGATGGCTCTGGGGCCAATGGAGCTCGCCAGATGAGATGGCGCGGGGGAAAGAGCTGGAAGCCGGCCCCTGGCCGCGGCTGACCCGAACGCGACTGCGAGCTGCGGAGGGGAGCTTCCTCAAAGCACGCTGCCTGAGCTGGGAGGGGGTTTTCCGCAGCCCCGCCTCCACCTCTCAGGCTGGGGACTGGACCGGAAGGCACCCAGGCCCACCGCTCCCGGCGAAAACGCCCGCCGAGCCCCTCCCTCCGGGCCAGGCGAGGTCCTGCGGGCCAGCGTCCATTCAACAGGCAGCTCGGGCCCAAGGAGGCGCCAGGTGTATCAACCGGGCCAAGTGGCCGCCAAGGGGGAGGGGGCCGCAGGAGGATGCGGCTAAGCCCTAGAGACTTAGCGGGGACACCAGGCAACAGGCCGAAGGCGAGCCGGCACGGCAGCAGCACCCGGAGGCAGAGGCGCACCGCAGCCTCCAGCTATGACCGCACCTTGCTTGCCCCTCCCAACCAACCAGGCCCGGGCTTTGGGGGAGGCATGAGAACGGGCAGGGGAACCTCCTCAGCCTGCTGCGGGATCACTGGAATTAATTCATCTCTTACATCAAAGGATCCCAGATCGAGACAACATGAAATCTGTAGAGAAACGCTGGAGAAGTCAACGCTGCAAGAGGGAAGCAGCAATGTCGTCTGACCTGTGGGTCCCCAGGAGACGGTTACGCAGCGCAGCACACAGCCCGCCCCCCTCCCCCAGGTCGGGATTACGCTGCTCAACTCTGCCCCTTTTCTCGAGACGGCGACCTAATCTGTAATCTAGAAGTTGTCATTTCTCCCGAAAGAGCACCAGAGATGAGGAAGAGCGGACCAGGCGCAGGAGGAGGGAGGAAGGGGGTGGGACTCTGCGCCAAAGGGACGCATCCGCCCGCCTGGCGGGGGTAACGGTGTCTGTCTGAAGTCACCGCCGCGGGAGCCGCCCCCGCTCCTTCACCAGCCAGGGTACAGGCTTCCTCTCCAATAATGAAAAGCGCCTCTCAAACACATGGGAATCAGGGCTGGAAGAATGGGAAAAAGAGCAAGGGAAAGCAGAGGTGCCGGGCAGAGCAAACCGTCTCGGACGGGAGAAGTAGCACCTCGGTGCGGACGGAGAGGGGGAACAGGAGGCGGGGGAGAGGGCTGCAGGGGAGGGGAGGAGAAGGCGGGAGACGGAGGAAGGAGAGAGAGGGAGGAGGGACGGAGGGAAGGAAGGGGAGAGAGAGGGAGGGAAAAGGAGGGAGAGGGAGGAGATGAAGGGAGGAGGGAAAGATCCGAGAACCCAGCGGGCTTTGCACTCACCCGTGTTGTACACGTGCAGTTCGTCCACTATCCCCTCGTTGCCGCCGCCAAACACCACGATGAGCTCCTTGATGGCCACGGCGCGGTGGCCGTGGCGGGGCCGGGGCACTGGACCCGACCAACCCACCACTCGCTTCCAGCGGGGCTGCAGGAGCACTGCTGGCGAGTTGGCGGGTGACACGGCCGAAGCCATAGTTCCGGGAAAGGGCGCGGTGGAAAAAGTCACCAAGCGAGAAGGGAGGCCCCCAATTCCACTCACACACACCCCCTTTCGTCTAAGGCGTCTCGCACAGAGAAGCGGTTCTTCACACAGCGGTGAACGGCTCCATGGAGGCCGCCATCTTAACTATTCTCCGTCTCTTCTACTCTTCCCCTTCTTCTCGCTCACCACGTCTCCTTAAGAGCCTCCTGAAGCTGTCGAGCGCCTAGACCCGAGAAGCTGGAGGCCGCCGAGTCCCGCCGCCCTGACTACTTGCCTGGGAGCTCCCACTTAGAAGCTCGAGCGGGAGGCCCTGGGAGCCGCCATCTTGAGCCGCCTCTCTCTCCTCCCTTCCTCAATCGTAGCCCTCCCCCGCCGGAAATGGCGGAGCCCCGGCCCGGTTCCCACACCCTCCCCAAGTCTCCTGCACTGGCCGGCTTCCGGGGCGGGTGGAAATGAGCCACAAGCGCCGCGGTTGTCCCAGCCCCGCCGGAGCTCAGACCACAATTGTGGGAGCCGCCATCTTGAGACCGTCCCGCTTCCCCGCCCAGCGCTTAGTGCAGAGGCCGCTCCCTAAACAGCCTCGACACTTGGAAAGAATAGAGGCGCGCCGGAGGCCAGTGAAACGAGCTTGAGTTCTCGAGGGCTGCTCGGAGGCTCGCGCCGTACGGCTCGTGAGGTCTCGAGCGTCTCCCTTTAGTCCGCCTCTGCTGCTCAGGCTGCGCCTGCCGCCCTGGGAGTCGCCATCTTGAGACTAGCTCCCCCTTCCCCCCTATTCTCTTCCTCTTGGGTCAGTTCTTCCACTGCAAACCAAACGCAAGGCAGCGTCCGATCCTCGCTTCCCTCCTTATGACTCCTTCCCACAGGAGCCGCTTCAAAGAGGCAGAGTTAGGCCCCGAAGTGGCAACTGTACGGCAGGAGGAGCGGTAACGGCAGGGCGCTCATGCCTCCTCCCTGGGAGCCGCCATCTTGTGTGAAGAAGTAACAACTAAACATGGCGGCGGCGGCGGTCGGGCGAGGGGGCGGAGTCGGGCGACGTCACTGTTTCCCCCCACACCCCACCCTCGCAGGCTTCTCCTCCCGGCCGAGGCTTCTTAAAAGAACCTCGCGCTGCCTCGCGGCGAGGGACCGGTGCCGCTGCGCGCTTTGCTTGGGGTCAGGCCGCGCTCGGGTCAGGCACAGACGTCCCCAGCCCTGTGGCCGCCGAAGCGCGCCTCCACGCCTCCGCCCTGGGAGCCGCCATCTTGCCACTTCCCCTCGCCCGGCCGTCCGCGGGCGTCAGTAGCGACTTTCAGCACAAAACAAAGATGGCGGCTGCGGCATCTGGGGAATGCCCGGATGAGAATGCCTCAGACGCCGTTGGCCCCGCCCCCTTGGGAACTGCCCCCTGGGTCGCTGAAGGGACACACGCCAGAGGAATCGCTTTAACTAGCAGTGGGGACAGGGCACAGGTTGCTGAGGGTGGCTGACGGAGACATTAGAGTCAGGCTTCGTACCGGGGAGCGGACGTTTTCCTGCTCCGCACGCCCAGCTGCCTCCGGAAAGGTGGCCCGAAGCCCGCCTCCGGGGGAGCCGGAGGCGGGGTGGGAGTGAGCGGTAACGCGGCCTGGCGCGCCACGCCGGGGGCGGAGCCCTCCCAGGCTCCCAGGCCTGCTGTCCCGCCCCCACGCGGGGGCGCCGCCGCGGCCAACGGCGCCCCGAGAAAAAGAGCGGGGCCGCCGCGCGCCGAGCCGCCTGCCGCCCCTCCTGCTGTCGGGCGGGCAGCCAGGCTGGCGGCGCCTGAGGCGAGCGGGCGGGCGCGGGAGCGGTCCGCATCGCCCCGCGTCACCTCGCGTCACCCCGCCCCGCCTGCTTCCCAGGACCCCGCGCCCCACCCCGCGCGCAGGCGCACGGCCGCCTTTCGGCTCCGCCCTTTTTCGAGATTTGAATTTCCCCCAGCAAAGCGAGAGAGGCAAAATACCCGGATGGTGATCGCTGGCCTTTTCGCGCCAATCCTGTAAGTTCTCACAACAACCTTGAGAGGTGGGTACTGTCATCACCCCTATGTTCCAAATCTTGCAGGAGGCTGTCTGGTCGCTGCACTGTCATGCTCACTGCCAGACGCAGGGTGTAATGCGCTGCTCTCCGGGCTCTTGGAATGACAACAGATGATTTTTCTTGTTTCTCTCATCTTTATTTGATCTTTACACTCACCAACCTCCAGCCGAAATTTGGCCTTTCCCGCAATTACGAGTGTAGGCAGCAAAGCACAGAGGGTTAGCCTGGTGACTGTGTCACCAAAGGAAATGACAGATCATTTGAGATCATATAAATTTTCTTGTAGATATCCTGAAATTAAAGAAATTACACGTTACTATAGAATAACTGCTTTGAAATTACTGTAGTTGGGCTTCCCTGGTGGTGCAGTGGTTGGGAGTCTGCCTGCCAAGGCAGGGGACATGGGTTCGAGCCCTGGTCCGGGAAGATTCCCACATGCCGCAGAGCAGCTAAGCCCGTGCACCACAGCTACTGAGCCTGTGCTCTAGAGCCCGTGAGCCACAACTACTGAGCCTGCATGCCACAACTACTGAAGCCAGCGTGCCTGGAGCCCGTGCTCCGCGGCGGGAGGGGCCCCTGCGGTGGGAGGCCCGTGTAGCACAGCTGGAGAGAGCCCGCTCGCAGCAATAGGACCCAACGCAGCCAAAAATAAATAACTAAAATAAATAAATTTATTTTAAAAAGGAAATTACTGTAGTTATTCAACCTGCCCATAGATCCTGTAATTTAACCTATTAGTAAAGAAGCACGTATATTACTATATCATACATTTTCAAAAATACTTTAATAACTGTCTTTCGACATATTAAGTTTCTGTTGTAATTCTGTTTTAGTTTATGCATTTGGAAGCATTTGTTTGAGAAAAGACCAAAGAGTCCTGTGACACAGGCAAAGGACAAGAGCCCTCATCTGTGTTTCTGTGCCACCAACTGCCCTAGGTGACCTTGTCCGTTCACGTCACCTCTCTGGCCCCAACTCCTTCCCCTGTAAAATAAGGAAGCCAAGCTGCTGGTTCCCAGGCGCCTTAGCCACATTCAGTGATTCTGTCCTCAGAGTTCAAGAATCACTACGGTAGTTCCAGGCTCCTTGGGCATCCAAGTGGCCCAGATTGAGCTCTCCTGCTGCTGGTGTCCCACGGTACAGCCCTCAGACTGGCGTCCCCTTAGCTGCAGAAAGGGAACAAGGTGGTCAGGGTAGTCACGGGCACGGTAAGCAGTTGTCATGAATGATACAGGCCAAAGAAACCACCACTGTGACAGTGACAGTGGCTCCTGCTTCAATGCATACAGACTGCGGAAGCAGGAGAGTTTAAGGAACATGTCTTAACCCCTTAGCCAGGAGATTGTCACGTTTTGCAGGACTTCCCCCAGAGACCCCAGCACCAGACCAGGGGAGAGCCCTTGGACCTTCTTGTGCCGGGGGAAGCTGGGAAGAACTTTGAGAGTCATGTAACAAGTGTCACAGCACCTCAGGGGTACGGAGGAGCTAGGCCATAAGGTACCCAGCCTGGCCTTCCTGGTGGACTTGGGAAGTTCGTTTGATTACACGTCACTTTCAGCTTGCGCAAGGGCTCAGTAGCCTCTGGCCAGCAGTGGGAGAGGAGTCACTTTCCAAGCCCTTCCTGGGCCTCCTTGTCTATCAAGCTGACAGTGCTGGACTCCGGTCCCCAGCTCTCCTCCATGCTGGCTGGCAGACGAGAGGGTCAGGCTGGCGCTGGCCGCGTGGGGCCCAGGAGGCCTGGGTCTTCACACCAGGGAGTCGGGCCCCAGGTGGCGCCAGGGAAGGACCTGGAGAAACGAGGCCGGGCCTCAGCTGGTGTCCCAGCCAGACTCAGGAGCGGAATGGGGAAGTGCTGGTGCCAGAGCAGAAGGCATAGCCGAGTTGAGGGTGTAAGCAGGCCAGGCACAGGAGGGACCCGCAGGACTACATGAGCACGGCACTTTGGTGTCTGCGAGAGGCTGGGGCGTGATCGTGTGTGAGTGGAGAGCCGGCCACCGAAGGGTGCTAAGCAGGGGCGGCCCTTGAGGGAGATGCTGGGGGCTGCTGTGTGCAGACCACGTTAGCGGTGGCCAGCCTGGAAGTGGGAAGCCCGGGGCAGGGGCAGCCCCCCAGCCTAGAGGCTCCTTAACCGGAAGCCGCAGCGGGGAAGCGTGAGACAGCGCTGCGTGCTGAGATGGCGGTCAGGACAAGGCCTGCGGTTCCCTCGTGGAAATGCCGGTCCCCTTAGCAACAGGCCCCCAAGGCAGGATGGGGGCCAGAAACCTCACCAAGACACCCAGCGGGCCCCGTCCCGGATCTTCCACGTGGGCCCCACGGCCAGTCTGAGAAGCGAAATGGCAAACAGGATGAGGAAAAAGAGCAGGGGTGCTGGTTTGGGGCTTGAACCGAAACTGAGCAGGTCTTTGCTGAGCAGCGGAGGGCGAGCGCAGAATCAGACCCTGCCCGGCCCTTTCAGGGCCTGAACTGCAGGAGGGCAGGTGGACATTGGGCCTCAGAAATAAACTGTGGTCTACATAGCTAAGAACTCATTTAATTCACACCATGACTCTGCAGGGAGGTACTGGTAGCATCCCCATTCTGCAGGTATGCAAACCGAGGCCCGGAAGGGTTAAGGCCCAAGATCACACGGTTAGTAGCTGGGGGCACTGGGCTTTGAACACGGACAGTCCCTCTCGTCCCCATGCTTGCCTGCCTGATTGCTGTCTTCGCTTTGAGTCACTTTCAGGGCATTGAACCTCTTCTCTTGTTGATATTAATACATCTCTTGGCTACCTGGCCAGCTTACACTGCAGCAGGCCCCAGAGCAGTTGACGGTCCATGAAAAGTCCACATTGTTTTAAAATTATCGGACTGCTTCTGTGACTGCAGGAAGTGGAAGGTTTTCTTGTGAGCCAAGGACAGAAGGTGATTTTGAAAGGCGTGGTACTTCAGGGGCAGGCAGGAGGGTGAACCAATGGGGGATGGCTCCCTGTGCCACCTGGCCTCACATCTAAGAAGCAGAAGGGAGTCCTCCCCCGCCCTCCTCCTAACCACCCCCGCCATCCTTGCCTTAGATTCCAGAACTCGGACCACAGCAAATGGTTTCTCTTTTAACTGGGTATTTGGTTCAAAGGGCTTTGGGACTGGCTTGGAAACTTCCACATTTGTAATGTCACTGAGGTGGAAAAGCCCATTCTGAGTTTTAACAGCAGACCTAGGAAAGATTTAAGTCTCCAAATGCAGTGGCTCGAAGGGAACTAGGGCAAAGGGGCGGGACTTTTATAGCACACAGATGAAAGAACAAGAGCATAGGTATCAGGAGAGAGGGGCACAAAACCTCTAGGTGAAAGAGGGTTCTAGAGCCTTCTAGAGGCCGTGCATAAGAAGGTGAATGGACTGGGTATTCCTGCACTTTTATTTCTGTGGGGTTTTTTGGGTTTTTTTCTGATGTTGGTGGATCCTGAGGCTGAGAATCGGGAAGATGGAGACCCTTTTTCGGATGGATTTCTTTCTACCCACACTCTTTAACTACACTCTTTTTGTAACCACAAAGGAAGAAGGCAGAACGATCCTCCACTGGTGCCAACCAATCAGCAGAACCCTCGCCTTCCTCTGGGCCACTACCTCCACGCGGGGCAAGGTCGCAGCATCTGCGTCGGAAATCACGGGGAATTCTTCCTGCTGGCTCAGCTGGGAGGCCGAGGAGTGTTTTGCAAAAAAACTGTTTATCTGAATTCTGAAATAACAGTGGAGACGGCTGCTCTCTTAAGCTCTCCGACCCGGGTCACACATAGGGTTCCAGATGAAGCCCGAGTCGGGGCAGGCCCTCTTGCACGTGGCCCTGGTCAGCTGCCTCTGCGCGGCCACCGTCCACACCGGCGTTTTCGCAGGTGTCTCTGTCGCAGTGGGCTATGAGCACTACGCCGAAGCGCCGGTCGCCAGCCTCCCTGCCTTCCTGGCCATGCCCTTCAACTCGCTCGTTAACGTGGCCTACGTGCTCCTGGGGATGTACTGGCTGCAGAGCAAGGCCAGCGCCCCGGGAGGCCCCACAGAAGCATGGAAGGCTTGCTACATGAAGGACGTCTTTGCGGGCATGGCCCTGGTCTACGGCCCGGTTCAGTGGCTGCGCATCACGATGCAGACGCGCCCCACCGCCGTGTTGGACCAGTGGCTCACCTTGCCCATCTTTGCATGGCCGGTGGCCTGGTGCCTCTGCCTGGACAGGGGCTGGAAGCCCTGGCTGTTCCTGGCTGTCGAGGGCCTCTCCCTGTGCAGTTACAGCCTGGCCCTGCTGCACCCCTGTGGGTTTGAGGTGGCACTGGGTGTACACATCGCAGCAGCTGTGGGGCAGGCCCTGTGCACTCAGGGCCGCCACGGCAGCGCTTCCTCGGGGAAGTACTTGGCTCTGGGCGTGCTCTGCTGCCTGGGTTTTGTGCTCCTCAAGCTGTGTGATCACGAGCTCTCGCAGTGGCGTCTCTTCCAGCGGCTCACGGGCCACTTCTGGTCCAAAGTCTGCGATGTGCTCCAGTTCCACTTTGCCTTCTTGTTCATGACCAACTTAAACACCTGCCGAAGATGCCCTCCTGCGGAGAAGATGCGTTAAAGTGTGGAAGGAAGGTGCTTACCCATCCTAACGTCAAAATGCGCCCTCCGCTGGCATCCTGTCATCAGTGTTCAGAGTCCTGGGTGCAGCAAGATAGGATGATGACAGAAGACTGCCCCTTCCTTCAAACGTATGGGCTTCAATACTCTGAGGATGAGTATTCAACATTATGCGACGTCATGCTGTCTGCGACTTACTTTCAAAGGGTTAAAGCAAACATCTAAGGGCCGGGATGCGGGGCTCCAGTTCACTATTCTTGTAATTTTTCTGTAGTTTGAAATTTTTCAAAATAAAATGTTGGGGGGAAATGACCCCAAGAAATCCATCAGACTCACGGTTGGACAAAGAATGGTTGTCTGCTTCGGGATGTGGGCTACAAGCATGGGCTGGCCGACAGTGGGGCAGGGTAGCCTCTGGCTGGCGTGCCAGGCCAGGCGCTGGGGTTACAAGTGAGCGTCTCCAGAGGTATCTGGCCTCAGGGAGACTGAGTCATAGTAAACACACGCGCCTAGCAGACTGGTGGGGAAATCCGAAGCCCAGAGCACTAACTCACTGTGCCATCTGTGACTGCCAAGCTGACAGCAGGTCAGATGGGAGTCACATCACCTCAGATCCTCTGTGGAGCAACACCCGCAAATGTCAAGAGGTGAGTCCTCAACAGAGTGTTGCTTGCCGGGTCTTCCCTCAGAGCCAGGGTATAGCTTAGGTGTCCTCAGCAGCTAGGGTTACTGCAGTGTCAAGTGTCTGTCACCCACGGAGAAACCTGGGTCCTTCGGAACCATGATCCCCTGATGGCATCCCAGCGTAGGGCCATGGAGTTGGCATCTTTCAACCCCAAAGCATGCTTCTCATGCAGATGATGATGTTTGAACAAGAGAGCCCCCCTGGGTGGGGGAACACTGAGGCCCAAGAGACGCTGAGGAGTCTGCCTTTGGGTTGCCTGCTTGTTAACGTGTTCTTTAGACACCTGTTTCATTCCCCGTCACAGGAAAGGCATCTGGTCTTTGAAGACAAAGGCAAGGGCAGAAGGGAGAGGATGTCCTGTCCCTGCCGAATGGCGTCTCAGGACGGGCAGCCCACAGGCATCTGTTCAGTGTCCCCTGAGGCCCCTCTCCCTGGAGCCTCGAGGGTTGGCATGTGGACCGTTGCCATGACTACCAAGGTGCTTTTGAAACTGGGTACCTGGGCAGGATGTTCTGTTCTGGGCACATCTCCAGTGGGTGGCGGGTCTCAACCAGGCTGTTGCCTGAAGAATCCTGTCGGTGATCATTGCCTCTGCCCCTCCCCTGAGGACTGGGGCCCGCGGCGGGGCCTGCCGGCTTTGAAGAGCACGGCCAGCATTTGCTTCGGGAAGCAGCTTTGTTCCACTACAGTTATCTCGAAGGCTTTGTGTGTCCTAGAAGAGGAAAAAGGCTATGGGCATCTCCTCGAAGAGGCCAGAGGGAGGGAGGGGAAAGGCATGATTTCTCGGGTGGCTCAGTTAGAGACGGAGGTGGCAGTGTGGAGGAATGGGGGAGGACCAGGGTCTGATGTGGGGTGGGCTCTGATTCCCCCCTGCTTGGCAGAGTGGATCCCCTGAGAATTGGGGCTTTGCATAGCCTCGTTCATTCCATACCTTTGAGCCGCAAGCCCTCATAACTTATTTTGTTGTTTTTATTTTATTTTATTTTTACCAATACCTATTTAATAAATAACCCTGGGAACCTTCTGGGTTTCATTCCACTCGTGTGTCAGGCTGGGTCCCCACAGGAAACAGATGTCACGCTGAGATCAGGGTGATTCAGGACTGTTTCATGAAGAACTACGAACACCACTGTGCCACGGGGAGGGAGGAAAGGGGGGGAACCGCAGGGGGTCTTTTCCACTCTGGGGCCTGGGGAGAGACTCGTGTGGAAGGGACACCTCGGATGGGGCGGAAACCTCCAGAAGCCCAAGGTGGTCAGATGAAATGCAGGACATCAAATAATGTTTCAGTACCAGAGCGTCCCCAATGTCTCATGAGATGTGCTTATACTAAAAAAGTGTTCATTGTTTATCTGAAATTCAGGTTTCACTGCGTGTTCTGTCGTTATTTGCTAAGTCAGACGACCCTATATTGAACCCATCCAACCAAAGCCAGAGGCCTGGAACCTTCTCTCTCTGCCCCCTGTTTTTTTTTTTTTTTGCGGTATGCGGGCCTCTCACTGCTGTGGCATCTCCCGTTGCGGAGCACAGGCTCCAGACGCACAGGCTCAGCGGCCACGGCTCACGGGCCCAGCCACTCCGCGGCATGTGGGATCCTCCCGGACCGGGGCACGAACCCGCGTCCCCTGCATCGGCAGGCGGCCTCTCAACCACTGCGCCACCAGGGAAGCCCCTCTGCCCCCTGTTTTTGATCAGCGTTTCTCAAAGTGTGGCCAGCCTTAGCCACGCAGCTTCCTGCGTCCCCTGCAGCCCTGGTGAGTCCTGGCGTCCGGGGCCGGGGCCTCAGCCAGCCTCAGCCCTGCCCCAGGCTGCGAGGGCGCCCGCGATGTCTGAGGTGCCAGAGGACGGAGGCTGGCGGCCGGGCCCCCTCTGGGCTCTGCTCTTTCCTCTGCAACTTGCCCCCGGAAAGCAGAGAAGCCAATGGTTACCAGACGGGCCCTCCCCCTGCGTCTGGCCTAACGGCTTAGAGGCTCTGAAGCTGGGAGGGATCTCAGAAACCATGTGCGCGGCGCCCTCATTTCGCAGAAACTGAAACTATACATGTGCAACTTTGCTGAAGGTTTCAACACTGAGCATCCGAAAGGCAGGCGGCGGCCTCCAGGCCCTTCTGCTGTGATGCCCCACCTCTCTCGGGAAGCAGTGACAGTGGCGGCACCACCTGGCCTCTTCCTCACTTCCCCACACGTGGCCTGGGGATCTGCTCCCCCTGAAAGTGGTGGCATTGGTTTTGCTCTGATCGTGCAGGTATACAGGCTCACGGTGGGGACGACGAGCCACCTGAGAGCGCCATCAGGGTTGCGGTGGCCCCAGCATGGGACACACCCCCCTGCACCTGTCTTTCCCGCTCACGGTGCTGGGCCCAGATGCCACCCCCGGCCCCGCGCTGCTGCAGTGGCGTCTATACCGGCCACCCTCACCCCGACATCCTGTGCCTGCCCCTTCGCCCCAGAGCTCGCCTTCCTCTGGGTCAGGATCAGGGGTACCCGGGTTGCCTTTCCCACTGATATTATGGTTCAGTTTCTAACGGCGATGAGAGAGGCTGGGCAAGGCGTCAGGGGGCTTTTCCAGTTTGTGCCAATCTGATGGGGGCAAAGCAAGACCTCGTTGTGATTTTAACTCGTGCCCCTCCACACACACGTATGCACACTTGTGCACAACTGGTGCTTGTGCACCTGTCTGTTGGAAGCTAGGATTTATTCTTCTGTAGGTTGTTGATTTCCATCCTTTCCTCATTATTGGATTTTTCTTCCAAAAGTTTGCAGGAACTTGTTTTACATTATAAACGTTAACCATTCATCTGTCATGCAGATGATACGTACGTTTTGTTAATCTCATTTGTCTTTTGCCTTTGTGGGCATCTTAAAGGAACGTGGTTGAAGGTTTCCCCAGTCATGGATGTCTAAACGTCTGTCTTTTTCTTTGTAGCCTTTGGGTTTCTTGTCTATACATCAGGTAGCTTTGTCGAACCTTAACATCTCCTATAGCTGCTTCAGGTAGTTTTCATTATAAAAAGTTAATTATAAAATTGAGACTAATACTCATAAAATAGTTGCAAGTTACATTCAGAAACAAAGCAGTGCAGCTGTCATCACTGTTAACAGGACAGTTCACCAAACTGTACTTGCCGGAGCCCTTCACAATCGTGTTCCATGGCGGAGAGGAAATGCCCAAACCCCGAGGAGCATGTTTCATCGCAGCCTGGGGGACAAAGGAGATTTTGTTTCTCGGCACTTAAAACTGGGCACGTCCCACAGGTAAACATTTCCCTCTCACCTCCGAAAGCCTCCATGAGCAGAAATCTTTGGGTAACTATAAACTAGGCAATTTCTGTTCCCGAGCGAGCCCCCAAATAGCTATGAAATTCGAGAGCGCCTCTTCCCCTTCTAAGCGGGTCTTGCTTTCCCGGTGTTTTCAGCTGCCAGGTGCCCCTGGAGCCCTGGCTGCCTCTCTGCTAAGCGCTGAATTCTGGGGCCTGGCGCCCGCAGGCCGGGAAAGCTCCTTGCAGCCTGCGCCCTGCTAGCCCAGCAGGCCCTTCTAACCGTTTTCATGTGTTTCTAGTCTTTTCTTCCGTTTCCTGCTTTTCACTTGGATCTTCAGAACCGCTGACTTGTGGTTTTACTTCTGCCTTTCCTTTCTCATGCAGCCTAACAGATCACACAGGGGCCTGACCCTACTCTCCTGCCCCAGAGGAAACCACCGTCCGGAGTTGGGTGGAGTCCACTCCCCAACACGTTCCGAGACCTTTCCCACAGGGGAGCAGGGGGAGATGACCAGCGGTGTGCACTGTCGTCTCGCACGTGCTGTAACCTTCCCTAGGTGCACCACGTGGCCCTGATCCGTCTCCCACCGGCTTCGGGACCGGATCTGTGGGTGTTTTTCCCCAGGTCTCCTGGCTGCCCATCAGGGTACTTCCTCCTTTGGTGCTGCTGTCTGGGCCTCTCTGCCTACGTGTGAGCACGTCGCCAGGGGATCTGCCTGTGCACAGCACATCTGCACTTCAGCTGAACTACAAGTTGCCAAATCCCTCGCCACGGTGCTTGCTGAAATGACTGCCCAGCAGAGTTCCCGTTGCTCCGTGGCCTCACCAGCACGTCGTACTGGGAGAGGAGTTACTGTCTGCTGCTCTGATGGCAGTGAACTAGAATTTCATTTCCTTATGGTTTGCCTTTCCCGGCTTAAAATTGAGGTTGCCTGGAAAAATCAAACATAGGATCCAGCAATTCCACTTCTGGGTATCTCCCCAACAGAAGAGAAAGCAGAAAACCAGAAATATAGATCAATGGAACAGGATAGAAAGCCCAGAGATAAACCCACACACATATGGTCACCTTATCTTTGATAAAGGAGGCAAGAATATACATTGGAGAAAAGACAGCCTCTTCCATAAGTGGTGCTGGGAAAACTGGACAGCTACATGTAAAAGAATGAAATTAGAATACTCCCTAACACCATACACAAAAATAAACTCAAAATGGCTTAAAGACCTAAATGTGAAGCCAGACACTATAAAATTCTTAGAGGAAAACATAGGCAGAACACTCTATGACATAAATCACAGCAAGATCCTTTTTGACGCATCTCCTAGACAAATGGAAATGAAAACAAAACTAAACAAATGGTACCTAATGCAACTTAAAACCTTTTGCACAGCAAACGAAACCAAAAGTAAGGTGAAAAGACAACCCTCAGAATGGGAGAAAATGTTTGCAAACGAAGCAAATGACACAGGATTAATCTCCAAAATATATAAGCAGCTCACGCAGCTCAATATTAAAAAAACAAACAACCCAATCCAAACATGGGCAGAAGACGTAAATAGACATTTCTCCAAAGAAGACATACAGATGGCCAGGAAGCACATAAGAAGCTGCTCAACATCACTAATCATTAGAGAAATGCAGATCAAAACTACAATGAGGTATCGCCTCACACCAGTTAGAATGGGCATCATCAGAAAATCTAGAAACAACAAATGCTGGAGAGGGTGTGGAGAAAAGGGAACCCTCTTGCACTCTTGGTGGGAATGTGAATTGATACAGCCACTATGGAGAACAGTATGGAGTTTCCTCAAAAAGCTAAAAATAGAACTACCATATGACCCAGCAATCCCACTACTGGGCATATACCCAGAGAAAACCATAATTCCAAAAGACACATGCACCCCAGTGTTCATTGCAGCACTGTTTACAATAGCCAGGTCATGGAAGCAACCTAGATGCCCATCGACAGACAAATGGATAAAGAAGATGTGGTACATACATACAATGGAATATTACTCAGCCGTACAAAGGAACGAAATTGGGTCATTTGTAGAGACGTGGATGAATCTAGAGACTGTCATACAGAGTGAAGTAAGTCAGAAAGAGGAAAACAAATATCGTATATTAACGCATATATGTGGAACCTAGATAAATGGTACAGATGAACCGGTTTGCAGGGCAGAAATAGAGACACAGATGTAGAGCACAAACGTATGGGCACCAAGGTGAGAAAATGGTGGGGGCGGGCGGGGGGTGTGATGAATTGGGAGATTGGGATTGACATACGTACACTAATATGTATAAAATGGATAACTAATAAGAACCTGCTGTATAAAAAACATAAAATAAAATTCAAAAAAAAAGAAAAAGGAAGGGAAAGCAGGGTCTTGAAGAAATACTTGTATACCTGTGTTCACAGCAGCATTATTCACAATAACTAAAACATGAAAGCAACCCAAGTGTCCATCAATGGATGAATGGACAAACAAGATGTGGTCCATCCAATCAGTGGAATGTTATTCAGCCCTGAAAAGGAAGGTCGCTCTGACACCTGCTACAACATGGCTGGACCTACAAGGCATCATGGTCAGGGAAATCAGCCAGACACAAAGGACGGATACTGTATGACTCCACTTGTATGAGCTGCTTAGAGCCGTCAGATTCCTAGGGACGGAAAGTAGGATGGGGGCGGGGCACGGGCTGGGGGAGGGGGAGGGGGGCTAGTGTCTAATGGGGACAGGGTTTCCCTTGGGGAAGATGAACGGTTCTAGAGATGGATGGTGGGGATGGCTGCACACCAACCTGAATGTACTTAATGCCGCCCAGCTGGGCGCTGAAAAATGGTTAACGTGGTAAACTTGATGTTATCTGCATTCAACTACACTTTAAAAATCGACATTGATCTCTGCAGTTCACTAGCTGAGACACCTTGAATACGTTTTGTCAGCCCTCTGTGCCTCCTCAGTTTCCCCTCTCATACGGCATGGCTGGTTGTGAGTACTGGTCGAGGTGACCCATAAAAGCAGTTCAGGACAAAGTGTCTGCTCAGAACCAGCTGTGGGTCCTGGCCGCTCTCCCCAGCCCGGGGCTGCATCTCTTGGGCTGCACTGTAGACGAGGAAACACGAATCATACTGGGAGTAGCTAATGGTTACTGAGGGCTTACTGTCGAGGAAAGTAAGTTTAGAGAAGTTGAATAGCCTTCAAGTTTGTGGAGGTAGGAAGTGGCCAAGGTGGGGTTGGCCCTGGGGCTTCAGAATTCCCTCCCTGCTCTCGGCTGCTACGTTGTTATTTGTAAATAGAGTCCTTGCCACCATGGCTTGGGAGCCAAATTTCATTTTGAAAATACGTTTAAAGATTGAGGGACTTCCCTAGTGGCGCAGTGAGTAAGACTCTGCGCTCCCAATGCAGGGAGCCTGGGTTCAGTCCCTGGTCGGGGAACTAGATCCCGCATGCATGCTGCAACTAAACGATCTCGCATGCCGCAGCTAAGACTCGGTGCAGGCTAAATAAATAAATAAATAATTGAGATAGGAATCACATACCATACAATTCACGTTTCTAAAGTGTACGTTCGGGCTTCCCTGGTGGCGCAGCGGTTGAGAGTCCGCCTGCCGATGCAGGGGACGCGGGTTCGTGCCCCGGTCCGGGAAGATCCCACATTCCGCGGAGCGGCTGGGCCCGTGGGCCATGGCCGCTGAGCCTGCGCGTCCGGAGCCTGTGCTCCGCAACGGGAGAGGCCACAGCAGTGAGAGGCCCGCGTACCGCAAAATAAATAAATAAATAGAAAAATAAAGTGTACGTTCCAGTGTTGTTTAGTATATTCTGTGCGACCATCACCGTGAATTCCAGAACACTGTTGTCAGCCCAGAAGAAACCGCAGGCCTGCTAGCAGTCTTCCCACGCTGCCTCCCAGTCCCTGGCAGCCGCTCAGCTGCTTTCCGCCGCTCTGGCTTTGCCTCTTCCGGGCCTTTCGTATAAACGGACTGATACACCATGTGGCCTTTTGTGTCTGGCTGCTTTCACCCAGCATCACGTTTCCGAGCTTCATCCGTGTTGCAGCATCTATCAGTACTGCATTCCCTTCGACGGCCGTATAGTCCTCCACGGTGTGGTTAGACCACCTTTTGCTTATCCAGTCATCAGGTGGACATTCGGGTTGTTTGTACCTTTGGCTCTTATGAGTAATGCTGCTCTGCACATTTGTGCCTAAGTTTCTGTGCGGATAGGGTGTTTTCCTTTCTCTTGGGTCGGTAGCTGGGAGTGGCCATGCTGGGACGGGGGCTGATTCCATGCGGTCCGGGAGCGGCCGGACCGTTCCCACCGCAGCACACAAAGCTTGTTACTGATTTTTGATTATAAGCATCCTCGTGGGCGTGACGTGGGATCTCATTATGCTTTGAAAATATATTCTTAATTTTCAAAACCCTCTCATCGGCACTGCACGGGCACACGCACCTGGCTGTGTCATGGGGCATCTCAGCTTCCCCAGAGAGTGCCCTGCCCTTGCCGGGCAGCCATTCGGAAACGTGTTCCATTTGAAACTATTTGTCCTTGCCACTCAGATGGGCTTTCTTTCCAGACTGTTCTTTATAGTGTACAACCCAAACAGGTGGTGGAGCTGAGCCTGTGACACCCACAAGGAGCTGAGCCAGCCCCACTAGCGGGGCTTCTGGGGTGGCTGACACAATAAACAACAGATGCCACCTCTGAGAGGACTTCAGATCGGGGAACTGTCAGAGATTACAGAGATTGTCACGCTGCATCAAAACCACAACCTCCAGGCATATGCTGTTTACTAGACACTCACCTAAAACATATGTCTGCGGAAAGATCACACGTGAAAGAAGGAGAAAAAAGATATACTCGGCACCTCCTAACCAAGAGGGAGCTGGCGTGGTTATATTAATATCAGACAAAACAAGAACATGTTAGGAATAATGTTAAAATAGCTTCAAAATATATAAAGCGAAAATTGACAGAACTCCAGGGAGAAATAGACAAATCCAGCACCGTAGAGGGAGGTTTCCATGGGCTTTCCTCGAAGGTATTTAGGTCAAGCAGACAACAGTTCTGCGAAGATTCAGAAAACGTGAAGGAGCGAGTGACTAAGGGCACCCTGACTGCCCCCGTGGCCGCAAGTGGTGTCTGAAGACGATGGCAAGTTGGAAGCTTGGTGTCAGACCACTGTATTTGAAGACAGTGTGATTAGGTTGGAAGTCGGTGCACGCATGTGCACACACACAGACAGACACACAATTGCCACACATTGCGAAGTTAAAAAAAAAAGGTAACGAGAATTTTAAAATACTTAGAACTACAGTAATAAAAAGAACGAAATAATAGAAGTGGTGGGTGATACTGAAAATGTTATTTAAAGTAAAATTTACAGCTTTAGGGGCTCACGTATCTGCATTATTTTTACTGACCCCAAACATATCAAGTGTAATCACTTGGACTTTCCATACACACAGCGGAGGCGCCATCACACCAAGCCCCAAACTAAACGTTACTGTGACCTCTAGCACTCCCGATTGGTTGTGCACGTTCTAGAAGTTCATATAAACGGAAGCTTACAGCGTGGGACAGTCATACACGTATCAGCACATTGATTCCTTTTTATTACTGAGTAGTGTGCGCGATATGGATCTCCGACAGCTCTGTTGATCTGTTAGCCTGTTGATTGGCATCTAGCTGGGGGCTCATATAAAGAAAGCTGCTGTGGACACGCAGGTACAAGTCTTTGTATGGACGTGCTCATTCATTTCTTTTTGGTACACACCTAGAGCGGAATGGCTTCCTGGGGGTAGGTGAAGTTCAAGTTCATAAGAAACCGGCCAGCTGGCCCGCTTTGCACCGCGGCTGGCTCCACTCCCTTGACGACACTTGGTATGACCAGTCTTTTTAGTGTTAGTCATCCTGGTGTGTGTGCACAGCCCTGTCACTGCGGTTTTCTCTTGCGTTTCCCCGCGACTGACGAGGCTGTGCAGGAGGCGGGGGCGGGGCTGTTGGAGGAGGGGGGAGGGCGGGGGAGTGGGCAGGGCGCCGCAGGGGGGAGCTGGGGCCTCCGCAGGGCCAGCTCCTCATTCCTGAACCGCTAGACCCCGAGGCCAGCTGCCTTCTGGTTCCGAGCTGTGGCCTCGCCTCGCCCAGCTTCTCTGCGGCTTGGCAGCTGGGAGGCGGGGAAACCGACGTCGCCGACCTTGACCCCAGAAAGTAAAGACAAGCTTCCAAGTGTGTTTAATGAAACCGAAGGAACCTTCTCCCAGAAGCGCAAGAGCAGCACACAGGCAGACTCCCTGTGGCTCCCTGTCCGGGCTCCATTCCGGAGGTCCAGGCTGGTGTCTGGTGCCCAGTGGGCGCTTCTGGTCTGAGTAACTGTATGATCTGGTTTCCAGACTTGACAAAGATAACACACACACACACACACACACACACACACAGCACAAAGGAAACTGCAGATCCTTTTCACTGAAATGTCGATGCACATTTCAAAAATTAAAAATTAGCTCAGACAGTCCGAAAGCAGATTAAGAAATGAATACACCATAACCAAGTGGAGTTCATTCCAAGAGTGCAGAGATGATCCAATTAGGAATGATGTTACTATGACTAGTAATATTAATACGTCCAAGGAGGAAAACATGACATCAATAGTTGTCAAAAGGTATTTAAAGCAATCCCACTTGTGGGTATCCACCCAAAAGAATTGAAAGCAGGCATTGGGACAGATATTTGTACACCATTGTTCACAGCAGCATTACAATAGCCAAAAGGTGGAAGCAACCCAACTGTCCATCAACTGATGAATGGACAAAGCGTGGTAGAGACACACAGTGGAATGTCATTCAGCCTTCAAAAGGAAGGAAATTCTGATGCATGTTTCAACATACGGACAAACCTTGAAAACATTGTGCTGAGTGAAATAAAACAAGACACAATTGGACAGAGCGTGTGATTCCATTCTATCGGGTGCCTAGAGTAGCCCAGCTCGTAGAGACAGAAAGTAGGATGCTGGGTGTCAGGGCCTGAGGGATGGGAGGGGGAATTGTTGTTTAACGGGGAAGATGAAGAGTTCTGCGGATGGATGGTGGTGACGGCTGCACGCCAGTGTGAAGCATCTGAACTTAAGTGCCACTGAACTCACAGTTAAAAGTGGTCAAAATGGTAAATTTTAGACATATTTTTACCACAATAAAAAATGAAGGGAGGGCTTCCCTGGCGGCGCAGTGGTTGGGGGTCCGCCTGCCAATGCAGGGGACACGGGTTCGTGCCCCGGTCCGGGAGGATCCCACGTGCCGCGGAGCGGCTGGGCCCGTGAGCCATGGCCACTGAGCCTGCGCGTCCGGAGCCTTGTGCTCCGCAACGGGAGAGGCGGCGGCGGTGAGGGGCCCGCGTACCGCAAGAAAGAAAAAGACAAAAAAGGGAAAAAGGTATTTGGTAAAATTCAATTCACTTAATAAGAGAGGAATTGGAATAGATGACATTCCAGTTCACTACGGCTGCACAAGAAACTACCCCAAAACGGTGGCTTAAGGGACTTCTCTGGCGGTCCAGTGGTTAAGACTCCGTGCTTCCAATGCAGGGGGCGCGGGTTCGATCCCTGGTTGGGGAACTAGGATCCCACATGCCACGCGGTGCGGCCCAAAAATAAAAAAGCAAAACAAAACAAAAAAACGGTGGCTTGAAACAACGCCAAGTGCCCATTTTGCTGGTGGGTCTGCAGCGTGGGCAGGGCTCATCTCTGCTCTATGTGGTGTCGGCCGGGGCCAGCCCACCAAGAGCAAGTGGGTGCTGGATGGCAGCTGGGCGCTCAGCTGGGGTGACAGAGGCACTGATTCCTTTGCACACATGACCTCCGCGTCACCTTCCTCACCGCTCGACACCTGGTTCCAAGGGTGGTGAGCCTCTCGAGAGACGGACCTAGCCTTGGATGGCACGAGTCCCTTCTGCCAGACTCCATGGTCAAGGGGACTCTACTTCTTGATGGGGGAGTGGAAACGTTCTGGAAGAACAAGTGGGATGGGAAGTATTACTCCACCCAACTTTGGACAGTGAAATCCGTAAACAGATGCTAGTAGCTTCAGAAGCTGATGTGTATGTCTCTCAAGCCAAAAGGCCACGCTATGCTTCGTGGTGAAAGACGACATCCCACGATCGATCAGCATTATTATTTCACATTGGAAAAGATACAAGGAATATGTGTTGGAAACGACAAAGTTCTCATTATTTGTAAATAAGATGATTGTACAACTGAAAGGTCCAAGATAATCAACTGAAAAAAGAATTCTAAAACATAAGGAAACGCAGTCAGTTGGCTGGTTAGAAAATTAACACCGCACCAAAAAAGGGGCGGGTTTCTACGAAAAAAGTAGTTAGGAAACGTTGCGGGGTATCCCGTTCCATCCCCATTTCCTAAAGCCACACCAAGAACGGGAAAACTTGACAGTCTCGAGTCTCCTTTGCTGGGGGTCACTGCTCCTTTCGGCAACTGGGCCCCGCGTCACTCAGGGAGGTGTGTTTCTGATCCGGGCTAATGAGATGGCACGTGAGGCGGGCCTCGCCAGCCCGGATTCTGGCGTTCTGTGCTGGGTCTGATCTGAGACCGGGCATGGTTTTCTCTTTGGGTTTGTCTGGTTTTAGGATCGGGCTTCATGCCTTTAATCAGCCTTCACAGGTAGTCTCAACTCCTTGGAAGCATATGCATGAAAATGGTTTTATTTTTACCAGCAATTGCCCCCTCCATTGGGCTGTAGGAAATCCCCCTTAAGAAATGGGAGGCCGAGTCCGTCACTTTTCATTGTAGCCAGTCTCATTCTGGGGCTTAAATCCAATGGTGTTCATTTCCAAACGTCCCCCTTGTACCCGATTCACATCTCTCCCCTGCCCAGGAGTCCGTCCGCCTCGGGCTCGCCTTCTCCCTCGCCTCTCAACCCTGCCCACCCCACGGCTCTTGCTGCTGGGGGGTCCCTCAGCAGGACATCCTTGTGGGTGGAAGTCAGCGAGACAGCCCACTTGAAACGCACCATCTCCTCACTATGCCAGACGGTGGCGGGGCAGGCCGCCCGCGGCCGGGCCCCCCAGCACCAGGAGCTCCGCCACTTCCAGATGAGACGGGGATGACTCGAGCACCTCTGGTCTCCAGGGTTGGTTCTCTGGGGGCACCCCTCCCTGGGCTTTGCAGCGGGCAAGCCGCCCATGCGTTCCCCTCCAATACTACAGCACCGCCACCGGTGGCCCTCGTTGCCTGGTCGTGGGAGGGCCGGTTGTGCTGGAAGGTGCCTCTCAGCCAGCCCCAGGGAGAGGTGGCTTCCCCCACCACCAGGGCAGCTTCTGACCTGCTCGGGTGAGAACTGAAACCACGATCGTCCAGCCCTTAGCTCCTGGTGCCTGTACTGTGCCCGGAAATTCTTGTCTAGGACATGGAAGTTGCAAATAACTCTATTGTTGATTTCAGGAGCTTCCTCAAAATCCATTTATCCAAACATTAGATTATTCAACCGGCCCTCATCAGGGTAACAGCCTCCAGCCAAGAACCACAGCAGGCTCAGCGGGGCTTTTCAGAGGGCCCTTTATTCTTCCAGTTACCTTCAAAGCCTTCGCTTGGCAGGATCCGCCAGTCCTGAGCTGGGTTTGCTCCATCCCGATCAGACCCCCTGGTTGAAAGACCTGCCTTACACCAGACTGGAAAAACCTAATGAAAAACACCTCACCCTTGACCTCGCCCCTCCAAGAAGCCCCTAAGGCTCTGTCAAGGTCGTGGTCTCTCTTACTGCAGCTGCAATGATCTTGGCCTTTTTTGACCAACAAGTCATCTTGGTGGCCTCCCAGGGGAGCGAGTGGGGGCCGACAGTGGCCGAGGGGGTCTTACTTGTGAAATCTGACACGAGTACCCTCTCCTAGTCCTGTGTTAAGCTGCACTGGGAACAAACAGGCCACCCTGTCCCCACGACGAACAATTCTGGGACTGGGCATCCTTTCCCATTGCCTTGTCAAACTGGGAACGGAGCAGAGGACACTAGCGTTTGGCTTCGGGACGGACTTGCCCTAGGAAGGTAAGACTGTAACCCAACCCTGGGTGGAGCCCCGCCCCTAGGCTGTGTCCGCCAATCCAAAGCCCTGTCCCCAGGTTCCCACCTGGAAACCACTGCACGGCTCTAAGGCTCTGCGCCTTTTTTCTAGGTTCCTCTGTCGAGGCGGGTGTTCTTCCTCATTGCCTTGGCAGTGAGTCCAGTAAACTCAGCTTTGCCAGATCAACAGGTTTTTCTGGTGGTCATTTTGGGGACTCTGCCCCCTTGGTCACCTCTAGTGGCTCTGGTGGCTGCACACAGGTAGCAAGGGGCCACGCACACATCCTCAGCATAGGCGGTGTTAGGTTCCCAGGTTAATTAGCCAAAGATGCAGAATGGTCCGAAGCCAGATGGCCACACGGGGTATTGGGGAGGGGGTGCAGACGCGGCCTCAGCCCCCAACAGGCCTCAGCTGGGGAGGGTCCCCGAGTCTCATTTCTGCTTACACTCGGGGATCCCTGGGCTTGTCCCACCGTGGGAATGCCTCTGTGAAAGGTGAGAACAATTTGCTGAACACGGGCCCTTTTCATATGATTCCATATCGTGTGTGATTTTTGTTGTACTCAGTTTTTCTACTTTTTGAGACAATTTTGGAGATTTTTATTTTTCAAAGAAAATCATTCATTTAATCTAGAATTTCAAATGTACCGCCAGCATAGGGACTTCCCTGGTGGTCCAGTGGGTAAGACTCTGCGCTCCCAATGCAGGGGGCCCAGGTTCGATCCTTGCTTGGGGAACTGGATTCAACAAGCCGCAACTAAGAGTCCTCATGCTGTAGCTAAAGATCCCATATGCCGCAACGAAGAGCCCGTGTGCCGCAACTAAGACCCAGTGCAGCCAAAATAAATAAATGTTAAAAAAATAAGCTATTATTCCCAATGTACTGGCGTAAGGTTACATTTGGTATTTAGTATTTTAAAAGATTTAAATTTCCTCCTTAACCCATGAGTAGTATTCCGCTGTATACATATACCGCATCTTTTTTTATCCATTCATCTGTTGGACACTTAGGTAGCTTCCTTATCTTGCCCATTGCAAATGATGCTGCTACGAACATTGGGCTGTATGAAACTTTTCAAATTAGTGTTTTCGTTTTCTTTGGATACGTACCCAGGAATGGAATTGCTGGATCACATGGTAGCTCTATTTTCAGTTTTTAGAGAAACCTCCATACTGTTTTCCGTAGTGGCTGCACGAATTTACATTCCCACCAACAGTGCACGAGGGTTCCCCTTTCTCCACATCCTTGCCAACATTTGTTATTTGTGGTCTTTTTGATGATGGCCGTTCTGACAGGTGAAGATTAGTACATTTTTGAATGGAAAGTACCAGGAACAAAGTTAAAGACACATCACAAATGAGGATAGAATACTTGTAACACGTATGATCTCGATTATGGAAAGAACTCTCCGTACCAATAAGAAAAAGACCCACAGCCCAGTGGAATCTAACCACGAATATGACTAGATAGCTCACGTGAAAAGAAATTCCAAAGGCCAATGCAGGCAAACCAGTGAAGAACGTCCAACCTCACTCATACTGAAACGAAAATAAAAAGCAAGATATGCCTTCTCACCGATTAGATTTGCAAAGGTGGGGAGTTCCCTGGGGGTCCAGTGGGTAAGACTCCACACTCCCGGTGCAGGGGGCCCAGGTTCGATCCCTGGTTGGGGAACTAGATCCCACACACATGCCGCAACTAAGAAGCCCACATACTGCAACTAAGGGTCCGCATACAGCAACGAAGATCCCGCACGCGGCAGGGAAGATCCCACGTGCCGCAACTAAGACCCGGCACTGGCTAAATAAATAAATAAACATTAAAAAACCCAAAAAGCTTGCAAAGGTGAAACCTTTGCCAATACCTGGTGCTTTGGAGGCCAGGTGGGCTACACGTACCAAAATGACCTAGCGATCCAGCTCCTGAGGGCCTCGCCTAAGTGTGTAAAAATACACCTGCACAAACAGAAGAAAGAACTAGAAACAACCCGACTCTCCGCAGAGGACCACTTACGCCACTTGGTAGTATATCCAGACAGCGTGCGCACCAGGGCACAGCCTTTGGGGGCCCGGCTGGGTGCAGGGGGGCGAGCGTGGTCTGGGTCTCAGGATGTGGACCACTGAGGCTTGCGCGGCTGCCCTCTGCTCTCGGGGAGGAGATGCAGGCGGGGAAAGTGAGAAGGGGTTTGTCTTCCTTTGTACACTACACTCATGTACCGTTTGGGATTCCTCATAAAAAGCAGGTATTTTTAAAAGGCAGTGTTCTGGCTAGGAAAACATGACCGCATGGTGGCCAGGAATGGGACTCCTGATCCCAGGCTGGCTTTGCTCCCAGCCTGCTCACTGGTTGCCTTAGAAACCGGCTAAGAGAGGGGGAGCCAGTTATCTTGGGGAGCCATTAAGGCAGTGACTCAGCAGAAAACCCAACCCAGGAGGGAGGTCTCCATTCACTGTTTGTGCCTGCTGACTTTCTCTTCTAGAAAAACAACAGCGAGGGAGTATTTCTGATGTCACATTTGCAACCTGGTGAGATGATAAAAAATGAAGGTGATAGGACAAGTCGACCGTCTCTTCTAATCTGTCACTAGCTGAGCGGTGTCTCTCTGCTCTCCTGTCCCTAGGAGACCACGGGTCCCCTGCCCTCTGCCAGCTTGGACCCTCCCGCTGACGGTGCAAAGAAAGCTTCCTTTCGCAAGTGTTTACTCCAGGTTGCCACAGCAACTGATGGCCCGTAGAGCACAAGCAAACCAAAAAAACCACCCAGCATTAGCGGTGGAACTTAGTACAGTTCGTACCTTCAACAGAGAGAAAAGTGAAGGGCCATAGGTTTGCTTGGACTTTGCTCTGGCTTGCCTGGGCACAGACCTGTCTTGACTGACAGCACAGTTTAACCTCTGAGTTTTGTGAAGAGACCCGACTGGTAGGAGAGAAGGCTGGAGGGCCAGGCAGGGGCAGGGTCCCCGCAGCAGGGGACAGCTGCAGCCAGCCGTGACAGAGCTGACGGCGGTTTGGCCAAGGCGGGGCTATGGAGATGGAACGAGGCAGAAGGGAGAAATCTACAGTGTGCAAGGAGATAAGACGTGCTGGCGACTTCTTCTGATTCTGGCCACGACTGATAGAGTATATCAGACTAACTGTCACTGCAAACAGCTAGAGAAGCTGGACGAAACGTATATTTTTAAAGAACCATTTGAAGGCACCAGAGAACAAGCAGGCAGCAGAGGCCTGACCTGAGGGGCTACCATCTTTGAGATGAGGGTGCACTGGCTGGTTCTCAAGCGGCAGAGGAAAGAGGACAGAAGCAATGTATTTGAAGAGATGGTGGCCGGGGATTTTCCAAAAGTGACAGAAAGACACCAAACCCCAGGTTCAAGGAGGTTACAAACATTAAGCAACACAGACACCAAGAAAATCACAGCTAGGCACGAAGCACGTCACAAAGTCAGACCGTTGAACATCCAAGACAGAGAAGAAACAACACATGGACTGCGGAGGCACTGTAATAAGACTGATGATGGCTTTTCAACGGAAATAATGAAAGGTGATGGGATAATATAGTTAAAAGTGCTGAAAGAGAAAAACTGCCAACCTGGAGTTCTATACCGAGCAAAATAGCCTTTAAAGGTGAAGGCAAAATAAATACATTTCGGGCAAACGTTGGGGCAACTCAACGCCAGCCTACCTGTCCTGTAAGAAATATTGCAGGTAGTTCTTCAGGCTGAAGGAAAACGATCCTGCCCGTGAAAGGACGTTAAACGTCATTAGTCACTAAGGAAGTAGAAACCCAAGCTTCAATACACTTCACACCTACTAGGGCGGCTATCACTGAAAGGACAGACGATCACGTGGCGCTGCTGACGACGTGGACCACAGGTTGCCGGTGTGGCTGTAAACTGGTGCAGCAAAATGTTACACATACGTTACCATATCGCCTAGCAACTCCACTCCCAGAGAAATGAAACACAGCCACAGGAAAACTTATACACAGACGTTCATAGCAGCACTCTTCATAGCAGCCCCAAAGTGGGAACAACCCACATTTCCATCTATGGAAGAATGGATAAACAAAGTGTGGTCTCGGGACTTCGCTGGTGGCGCAGTGGTTAAGAATCCGCCTGCCAGTGCCGGGGACACGGGTTCGAGCCCTGGTCCGGGAAGATCCCACAGGCCGCGGAGCCACTAAGCCCGCGCGCCACAACTACTGAGCCTGCGCTCTAGAGCCCGCGAGCCACAACTACTGAAGCCCGTGCGCCTAGAGCCCGTGCTCTGCAACAAGAGAAGCCACCACAACGAGAAGCCCGCGCACCGCAGTGAAGAGTAGCCCCCGCTCGCTGTAACTAGAGAAAGCCCGCGCGCTGCAACAATGACCCAATGCGGCCAAAAATAAATAAAAGAAATACATTTATAAAAAAATTTTAAAAATGAAGTGTTATTCCAAAAGTACTGACGTCTAGGCCATGGGATCCATAGAGGGGTTTTGGTGGTTTGCAGTAGTCGAGGTCAGAAAACATCTGAGGATGGGTCATGCTCGTTAATGCCTCCTATGGTGATGTTATCCTCCGGTTATTTTCTTGACCTTATTTTCGGTCAAGAAATGAAATCATCTGAGAAAGAAAGCAAGGGAGGGAAGGAGGGATCCAGGGTGGAAGACCAGAGCTGCGGGAAGGCATGCAGAGCGTTAGAAGGGGACTCTACGAGGTAAACACAGCATAAGTCAAACCACGCCGATGTGAAGACAGCAGCACCAAGGCAAGGGGGACCCAAGAAGGATGACACAAGTGACACTGAAAGAAGGTGAGAAAGGAAAAAGGAAGGAACAAAGAGCAGATGGGACAACACGGCCATCTCAGGAGGGAGAATGGGGCGTCACTGGTTAGTGGGCACAGGGTTTATGTTGGAGATGATGAAAAAGTTTGGGGGTTTCGCTAGTGGTGATGGTTACGCAACACTGTGAATGTATCCAGCGCAACTGAATCGGATCCAAATGGTTCACACGATAAATACTATGTCATGTGTATTTTACCACAACAAATACACACACAACCATATGGACAATTACATCAAAATGCCAATGACTAAACAATGATTGCCAGGCTGGATTAAATGGAAAACCACCCCCCCCCCGACAATATGTTGCTTAAAAGAGTCACGTTGTATTTTGAAAAAACAGCTATACTGAGGTAAAATTGACATAAAATCAACGGCACGTAGTTTAAAGCCTAGTCCTGGAAAGTTCTATCTGTGAAACCGTCACCACAATTGAGAATGGCCATATCCATGACCTCCGAAAGTTTCCTCTCGCTCCTGGTGACCCTTCCCTGCCGCCCAGCCCTAGGCAGCCACCTATCAGCCTCTGTCAGGAGACAGAAGTTTGCATTTCCTAGAATTGTATATAAATGGATTCATCCAGTGTGTATGATCCTTTCACTCTGTAGTTATTCTGAGTCCAATAGTTTGTTCCTTTTTATTGCTAAGTTTTCTGCTGTTGTGTGAACACACAATTTGTTTATCCCGTCACCTGATGGCCGTTTGGATTGTTTCCACTGTCTGGCTGTTGTGACTAGAGCAGCTGTGAGCATTCGTGAACAAGTTTTTGTGTGGACATAGATCGATGTCTCTCAGATCGATGTTGGCGGGGGAAGAGCTGTATCATGGTATACGTGGATGATGACGTTTTAAGACACTGCCACACCATTTTCCAAAGTGGCTGACCCATTTTACATTCCCACCAGCAGTGGAGGAGCGTTCCAACTGCTCTACAATTTATATGGAAGTGCAAAGGGCCCAGAAAAACTACGACAGTCTGGAAGAACAAACCCGAGGGCTCACCACTCATAGCAACTGACACTTCCTCTAAGGCTGCAGCGATGAAGCCGGGGTGGTGCTGGCAGAGGGACACCAGAGAGCCTGGTGTCATGGAACAGAGGCCACATCTGGCTAGCAGACTGACGACAAAGTCCCCACTTTGATTCGGTGGGGAAGGATGGTCTTTTTACTAACTGGTGTGGGACAGACTGGATGTCCATGTGGGAAAAAAGGACAGCCTGAGGCAGAAACAAAAATCAATTTGAGATACAGCAGGGACCTAAACAGGAGACGTAAAGCAATGCAGTGTCTAGAAGTCTAAGGAGAATATCCCCACGACCCTGAACAGAGCGCAGAAAGCAGTAACCCAAGCAGAAAAGATCAACATGTTGAACTTCACTAAAATTAAGAACTGTTAATCAAAGACGTCATTAAGAGAGTGAACAGGTAAACTCCAGAGTGGCAGAAGATACTATGGGACATATACCATCCAAGACCAGTCCTCTGAATGGACACAGGGCCTCGCCACACAATGTGCCTTTCCCAGGAGAGGACCTCCAGATGGCCAATAAGCCAACGAACTCACGTTCATCATTAGTCATCGGGGAAATGCGAACTCGAACCACGAGTCTGACCCCTGTCAGAATGATTACAGTGAAAACGTGCTGAGAACACCAAGTGCTGGGGAAGGGGGTAAACTGGCACAGCCACTCGGGAAAACGTCTGTTAGAAACCTGCTAAAACCGACCGCGCGCATCCCGCGTGACCCAGAAGTCCTGCCCCGAGTACGATGCTTGGGCTACTCTGCTCCCGCGTCACTCTGGCTGAACCAAAACGTTTCCCAGAGTCCCGCTCGCCGTGTGGTCCCAGGTCAGCGTTGGCCACAGGAGAAATCTGCATGGGATCTGGCAGCTGTGCGCGTGACTTTGTGCTGTGGGGTGCCCGCTTGTCTGTAGGCCACCTGCATCGCCAGCACTTGGATACAGCGAGAAAGACGCAGGCTCCATTTGGGCTTGCTCTCCCACGAACGGCTGTCTCTCCCTTCCAGAGGCCAGGGCTGCTGACCTGAGGCCCAACACCAGAGGCAGAAGCCACAGCCTCATGGAGATTTGCAGGGTCTAACCGTATCTGTAACAATTCTTCTCTTACCAATAGTCGCTCTGCCTCTCGGCCTAAACCCTAACGGATGTAACATCCAACAGGAAGGGGGGCATCCGTAAACAAGACATGCATGAAAATGTCCAGGGAAGCTTTATTTATACCAGCACCAAACTGAAAACAACCCAGACGTCCGTGAAGGGGAGAAGAAGGGACGAAACGCGGTCTGTTTCTACAACAGAACACCCCTCGGGCGTGAAAGCCCGTCAGCTACTGCTGCTCGCAATAGCACGGCTGCATCTCAAAACTACGGGCCGAGTGAAAGGAGCTGGGCACGAAAGGGCCCGTGCTACACGGTTCCACTTATGCGAGGTTCAAGAACACAACAGACTCGTCTACGTGTCTGAAGCCAGCCTAGCGCTCCTCTCGCATGAGGGACCTTTGCAGGGTGACGGAAATGCCCTTGGGCTGCTTTTCAACCCGTCCATGAAGCTTGACGCTCCTCCCATCAAAAGGTGGACTGTAATTCCTTTCCCCTCAAGGGTGCAGCAGAATGCAGACCATGAAAGGTGACACAGCCCCGCACTGGAAAGAGGCCACACGGCCACAAGGAAGAGGTATGTGTAGGTGTCCTAGTCCCAGCAGGGCCCCTGGCTAACCACCAGACACGCGCGGGAGCCTCCGGACGGTCCCAGCAACCAGCCTTCTGGTCACTCCAGCTGACACTGAGTTGTCCCATCGGAGCCCCGCCCAGGTTGCAAGTTCACAGGCAAAGTTACTGTCATCGTTTCAGCCCCTCAACTTCGAGGTGGTTTGGAACAACAGATAACTGGTACCGACTTGGATCTCAGCAGTGGCTGGCACCTGGCTGTTTACAGCTATACAAAGTCACTGAGCTGATGAAGGTAGATCCAGGAGGGAGGAGGAAATGGATCGTGCAGGAGAAAGATGGGGTGATCTCAGGATTGAAGAATTCCGCAGAAAAGAGGGGAAAGTTCTGATTCTGGCCAGAATAGCCCTCTCGGTGTGAACAACTAGGAAACCAGTCAAAGTATCTGAAACAACTATTTTCAGATAGTGGCCAACGGGCAGCGCACGACTGTGATCAGAAGGAAGACAAATGTGGAGATGGCTCCGAGCAGCCTGCATCTCTGCCTGGAGGTACTTTCCAGAATATGGTGCAGGAAGAGGGGGCTCCTGAGCAGAACCAGTGGCCTCAGTTATCAGAGCTAACAAGCCAACCGCAGAGAAAAAATAGAACGCCAGAAATATTTGATTAATCCAAAGAAACCAGGGATAGAGGAGAAAAGGAACAAAGAACAGATGGGACAAATAGAAAATAAATAGCGAGATGATAGACTTAAACCTAACCATCACACGTAAATGGATTAAACAGACCAATTAAAAGGCAGAGCTTATGAGAGTGGTTAAAAAAGTAAGACTGAGGGACTTCCCTGGTGGCGCAGTGGTTAAGAATCTGCTTGCCTATGCAGGGGACACGGGTTCAAGCCCTGGTGCGGGAAGATCTCACATGCTGTGGAGCAACTAAGCCCGTGTGCCACAACTACGGAGCCTGTGCTCTGGAGCCCACGAGCCACAACTACTGAGCCCGCGTGCTACAACTACTGAAGCCCGTGCGCCTAGAGTCGGTGCTCTGCAACAAGAGAAGCCACCGCAAGGAGAAGCCCACGCACCGCAAAGAAGAGTAGCCCCCGCTCGCCACAACTAGAGAAAGCCTGCAGCAACGAAGACCCAACACAACCCAAAACAAACAAATAAATAAAATTGATTCTAAAAAAAAAAAAAAAGTAAGACTGAAAAAGAAGCAAACAGACAAAAAACAAAACAAAACAAAAAGTAACACCAAACCATATGCATCTATAACTGCACTTTAAATACAAAGACACAGGTAGGTTAAAAGAACAGAACCGAAAAAGTTATACCACGGAACAAATTAGGCATAAGGAAGTTGGGAGTAGCCACTCACATTCATACCAGATAAAGCAGGCGTCCAAAGAAAGAACATTATCAGAGATAAACAGGGGCATTAAATGATAATAAAAGGGCCAATTTATCAAGAACACAACAATCCTAAATGTGTATGCACCCAATGATAGCTTCAAAGTACATGCAGCAAAATCCGACAGAACTGAAAGGAGAAAGGCAAACTCACAATTACAGCTGGAGACCGCAGTCCTTTTCCCTCAGTCCGCCAGACACTTGAGCACTATCAACCGCCTTGACCTAACTGACATTTACAGAACACTCCACCCAACTGCGGAATATATACTCTTTTCAAATACACATGGAACATTCACCAAGCTAAACCATAGGTTAAGCCATAAAACGAGTCTCGATAATCGTAAAAGAAATGCAGCTATACGGAGTAAATTTTCTGACCACAACAGAATTAAAAACACATAACGAAAAGATATCTGCAAAATTCTCAAATATTTGGAAATTAAATACACTTCTAAGTAAGATATTGGTTAAATAAATAATCACAAGGAAAATTAGAAAACATTATGAACTGAATGATAATGAAAACAGAACTTATCCACATGAGCAGAATGCAGCTAAAGGTGTTCTCAAAGGGAATTTATAGCTTTAAATGCTTATGTTAGAAAAAGCAAGGTTTAAAATCAGTGATTTAAGGTTATGGTTTAAGAAGCTGAAAACAGATGAGCAAAGTAAGATTTATAAGAAAGGAAACGATAGAGTGGAAAATCAATAAAACAGAAAATGGAGAAAAACCAGTGAAACCAAACTTGCTTCTTTGAAATGATCAATACAATTGATAAGCCTCTATTCAAGCTGATCAAAAAGAAGGAAAGACAAAAATTACCAATATTGGGGATGAAAGAGGGGCTATTGCTATAGATCCTACAGACATACAAGGGTAAGGGGGGATTATTAAGTTTATACCAACTGAGATGAAATGGGCAAATTCCTTGAAAGACACAAGTTATGAAAACTGACCCACGAAGAAACAAAACCTGAAGGGCTTCATATCTAATTAAAGAAATTGAACTTATAATGAAAAACCTTCCCACAAAGAAAACTCCAGGTGCAGATGACTTCACTGGCGAATCCATCAAACATTTAAAGAAGTAACACTGGGGACTTCCCTGGTGGCGCGGTGGCTAAGACTGAACTCCTAATGCAGGGCGCCCGGATTCGATCTCTGGTCAGGGAACTAGATCCCACATGCATTCCACAACTAAGGAGCCTGCCTGCGGCAACTAAGACTTGGAGCAACCAAATAAATAAATATTGAAAAAAAAAAAAAGAAGTAACACGAAGGATACACAAGCCCTTTAAGAACACAGGAGGAGAAGGAGACACTTTCCAACTTATTTTATGAGGCCCTGACACCAAAACCAGATAAAGATATTACCAGACAACTACAGATCAATACCCCTCATGAACACAGATGCAAAAATTCTCAAGAGATATTAGCAAATGGAATTCAGCAATATATAAAAGGATAACACATCATGACCGAGTGCTGTTTTTATCTAAGGAATACAAAGTTGGTTTAATATTGGAAAATCAATTTATGGGGTTTACCACATTGACAAAGTACATCTATGACAATCCTATAGGTAGCATCATACTTAATGGTGAAAAGCCAACACTTTGCCCCCTAACATTGACAACAAGGCAAGGATGTCCACTTTCACCGCTCTATTCAACGTTTAACCAGAGGCCCTAGCAAGTGTTAACAAGGCAAGAAAAATAAATGAGGGAATTCCCTGGCAGCCCAGTGGTTAGGACTCCGCGCTTCCACTGCCATGGGCCCAGGTTCGATCCCTGGTCAGGGAACCACGATCCCGCAAGCTGCGCGGTGCAGCCACATTAATTAATTAACTAATTAGTTAGAAAAGAAAAAGAACTGAAAGGCACACAGACGGAAAGGAAGGGGTGAGACTGTCTTTATTTGCAGATGAAATGATTGTGTGCATAATCTGTCCCAAGGTATCCACCAAAAAACTAGAGCTAAGGTGTGAGTGAGAGCCAAGGCCACAGAATGCAAAGCCAATATACAAAACTCAGTTGTGTTTCTATACACTGTCAATGATCAACTAGAAAACGAAATAAAAATACCATTTACAATAGCGTCAAAATCCATAAACCAGGGAAAACTTAACAACCTGTGAAAGTACTGCTGGGTAGTAGTGTTGTGGATCTGCCGCCAGCATGGTGGCTTGATGGGAATGGAAACAAGAACCTCCAGAGGACCTGCGGGTGGGAGGCTAGGGTCTGGGTTTGGACAGTCAAGAACACCGAGATGAGAAGCACTGGAAAAGCTCAAGGCTTTCAGTGCCACAAAGCCTACAAGTACAGCCAGCGATCAAAGTGTACGTATTTATTACTCCAGGACGACTTGGACTTCACCAGTGCCTAGCTTCGCGGGGCATGTAGTGTGACTCGTGATCGCAGACACAAAATCATCCGAAGCCTGTGCTACAGCCCTGGGCTACTCTCAGAGACACTCAGTTACACCAACGCCGACTTGCTTCCACAAACGTGAGTCCCATTTTCATTTTCCTTCCTCTCTGTCTTGCTGCCAACTTCCTGCTGTCTTGGGGCTTCTCACTGTCTGGGTAACACAAGGTTTGGGCCTAGCCAAACCTGGGGTAGTGGCCCCTCTGTCACGAGCAGTGCCCGGGCCTGAGGCTGAGCCTGTGGCCTCTGGAGCCCGACCTGGCTCGGTGGCCTGTTAGGCTGGCTCCCGGCTCCCTGGGGAAGCCTGCGGACGCTGGCCTGCCGGGAGGCGCTGCTGCACTCGCTGGGGCCTCTCAGAACTCCCGCTTCTAGCTAGTGGACTGAACCACGGGACGGCCACAGCTCACTTTCCCCTTCCCAATTACAAGCAGCTGGGAGGGCCCCTGGCCTCATCGGTTCCCGTCATCAGAGTGGCTGCTTTTCCCCAGGGCTTCAGCAAGGTCGGAAAAGAAGGGCTAAGGGCTGCTGCTGTAGGCCTGGGCTGCAGAAGCCCCGCCCAGCTCTCAGGGGAGCTGGCGCCCCGCTAGTCCCACTGGACCACTCACCTCTCCTCCTTGGCCTGTGTGGCCAGCAGCCTTCAGACCTGCCCTCCTCCCCGCCACCGGCCCCTCCAACGACATCGGCTTTCCTCTCCCGCGAATGCTGGCCTCAAGGCAGGCTGTTGAGATGTCCTGCCCTACTGACAGCCAGCCGCAGCCGGCCTGGGGGGCCCTGAGCCCTGCCTGTGCCCACGCCCCAAGAGCAGCAGGGCCACCACCTGCCCTCCTCCGTGAGGACGGAGCCCCCAAGGCTGCCGAGGGTTCGCGAGCTGTGAGAACTTCCAACCGTGAGAACTTTGACTTCTGGGTTTAGGGATCTGACCAGGCGGCAGTTCAGCTCTGAAACTCATCACTCTCTTCGGGCCCCTGCCTGTTCCCGTGCTCCAGGCCCAAGTCTGCAGAAGGGGGAAGAAATGCCAGTCGGTTAGCAAACAGGGGGAGGTACTCGAGGGCTGGGCTGCGCTTCCCCCTTGCTCCCGGGGCGCTCTCTGGAATGGAACGTAGCTGTGGGGGCTGCCTGTGTTCTGGGAGCACGGGGGCTGCTGCCACCCCCAGGCTAAGGGAAGGTGCGTGTCGTCAGGAGGAGGAGAGCGAGCCGGGACAGGGCTGTACCCAGAATACACGATGTCCCAAAGGAGGCGTGGGGGCCGGCTGGGCTCCCGGCCGCCGTTCGAGGGGGTGACGGGCTCGGGGAGCGGGGGCCCTATCTGGGCCCCAGCAGAACGAAGGCTCCGAGTGGCCCAGAGGCCAGCCGCCCGGCCGCAGAGCACAGTCCTGGGGTACCTGGGAGGGAGCTAGATGACAGCAGCTGCAGGCTGTCTAGGACCCCATCCTCGTACAAGGCCAGCTTCTGCAGCATCTTCTGTCGCGCCGGGTTGATGACAATCTGGGGGGGGTAGTGGCGACGTGGAGCCGCCCAGGAGCGGTCCTGGGGTGGAGAGAGGGCCCACTGAGCCACAGGGGCCGATGGCCCTGGAACGCCCTGCTGACACTTCTGGCCCCATGAGCCTTCCCGGTCCCCAGCCCAGCTCCCTGCCCTTCGGAAGGACAGAGGCCCTCAGCGCTCTGAGAGCGGGGCCTGGAAGGGGCCGTGCTAGGGCCCTGGCTAGCTGCTGGGCCTGGAGCCCGGTCCTGGACTGGGCCTTCCTTGCCCCCAGCTTTTGGGGAGCAAGGTCCTGGCCTCTCCTCAGCCAGCTGAGGCCGCGGTCTGGGGAGATGAGACGGCACGGGACCGTCCTCTGTGGGCCTTTCCAAGGCCGGGTGGGGGGCCTCCCCGAGACAGTGGCCTGGAACTTGCTAAGGACACAGGGAGCTTAACGGTAGGCCCCAGTTCTCTCCTCCCAGAAGGCCGGGGGTGGGGAAGATGGGGACTGCCACCAAAGGAGGCCGCTGGTCCCTCTTCTGGGCACGTGTCCCCAGGTACCTTCCACAGCTGTGGGCTGGAGCCCCGGGCTGCTCCCCCAGCTCGACTGTCTGGTGGCATCCCCTTGAGTACAGCCAGCCTGTCCGAGGGGTGCTGGCGCCCACACGGCGGCCCCTGGGCCAGGGCTGCCTGGCCGGGCTGGGTCCGGGGGGCAGCTCGGGGTCAGGTGCCAGGAATGCAGGGCAGCAGATAGGCCGGACATGCTCTCGTCGCTCTCCACGGGCTGGTTGGCGCCTTTCTGCAGCCGCTCTGGAGCCTGGGCCAGGGCTCCCGAGGGCGCCGCCAGGGGCTGCCATGGGCTGGCACCGCTCAGGGTACTGCCAGTGGTGGACACGTAGGAGTTCTCCTGAGGGGAAGGGGGGCTGCGGCTGGTGGCCTCTGGCTCCAGAGACGGCCCTGCCACTGCCGCCTGCAGCGTCTCCAGCTTCTGGTACGCCTGCGAGGAGGGAGAGGGGCTCTCAGGGCGAGTGGTCCTCACAGAAGGTGGTCAAACTGCACAGCGGCTCCGGGTCAGGGATGAAGAAGAGAGTTGTAGCCAGCAAAGCTAAGGACTTAGAATGGCTTCTCTCTGTCTTCTAGGAAGCGAACCTCGCTGCCCTGGTGCCCTCGAATGGGGCTTCTTCCTCTTCTCAGAGACAGAGAGGTGGGTGATGGGGAGGGGACTCAAAAAGTTAGGTGCAGTGGCACAGCACAGCCAGAAGGGGGCGCAGTAAAAAGCCTCTCGCCTCCCTCTGTGTACCAGGCGGGGTTCAGTGGAGCTCCGGCCACTCCTAGCAGAAGCACAGGCAGGCAAGGCACATTTGGAGACTTCCTCCAGAAAGAGGTCTGCGAGGGGCTGTGTCTGGCTCCCTACACGGCAGTGCCAGGAATGTGGCATTTCCAGCAGGCCACGGTCTCCCACGGGTGGCTGGCATCTCAGCTGCTTCCCTTCCCCCTGCCTCACAGGCCTACCTGGGTCATGGCGGGTCTCCTCTTGGCCCGGCGGTGCAGGCAGCAGCAAGCCAGCTGGCCCAGGGCCAGGCCCAGCTCTGGTGGGCACGGCCCAGGCCTGGGGTCCAGGTGCTTCTTGTAGATCTGGGTGGCGATCGGGGCGGCCCAGGCATCTGCAGCCAGACCTGCTTGGAGTGTGGTCTGGGTGCTTTTCAGAGCCAAACCAGCCTCCTCGGCTTCCTCTTCAACCAGGTCTTTCTGCGGGACACGTAACGTGAGTGTGGTCACCGGGGGCCGTGCCTTCTGCTGCGACCCCCAGACCCTCGTCGCTGGTGGCCCAGGCCCCAGGGATCCAGCTACACACACAGCACCCGGGCCCGCTTTCACAGAGCTGACTTCCTGGGAGGGGAGAGACGCCGACATGCCTCTTAACCAATGGAAACTGCGGTAGGGAGGCCCACGGGGCTTTCAACTGGGGCCCAAGCAAGTGACACTTCAGCGGGGATCTAAAGGGATGAACTAGCCGGGGAGGGCGGAGCCGAGAGGGGTGGGAACAGGACCAGAGGCCACCTTGAGTTCTGAGAGGGGAGGGACTGGCAGGAAAGACTGGGGTTGGGTGGGGGGTTGGCCTTTCAGGCAGAGGGAAAGGCTCTTACAAAGGCCCTGGGGCAGGCATCGGGGAGTCGGCCCGAGTCTGGGGGGCAGGTGAGGGGGCTTCCACAGCCTCCTCACGGTTACGGAAACTCGCTCTGGCTGTGGCACAGAGAACCAGCGGTCAGGCCCGAGGGGTGTGGTGCGCTGCTCCGGGCGGGCGGGCGGAGCGGCCCACATGGAGGAGGTCTCCTGTTTGGCTGCCCGGCTCTGGCACAGACCCACCAAGACCCGGCAACGGACAGAAATAGCCCCAAGCCCGGGGCGGAAGGCCAGGAAACACAGCAGCTTGTAAAGCGTGAAGCACACGCGCCAACCGAGCAGACGGGCCTGGCGAGGAGCTGGGCTCCTGGCTCCAGGTCAGGCCCCGGGCAGCTTGGACCCGCTCCACAGCACCCGGGAGGGCTTCTCAGAGGCGGCCGCATTCTCTGCCACAGCCTCTCCCGTCCCCACGCGCCCACCCGGTTCTGTTTTCCACTGTGGCTGGCACCCTCCTCGCCCGCCCCCAGCCCAGGCGGGGTCTGGAAGGGCCCACGGCATCCAAGAGGACAGACAGGTTTCTCCTCGGCAAGGTAAATGAAGCCGTCTGGGGCCCTGCCTATTTTCAACGATGAGTCAGCAGCGGCAGAGGCTGGCTCCCGTGGGGCACTGCGTTCCAGATCATTCCGCCCTCCAGGTCTACGCCTGTCTGTCGCCCAGAGCAGCACCTCCCGGCCCACCTTCCTCCCTGCCCTGCCTCAGGAGGCTCACCAGATACTTGGTCTGGGCACCGCGCATCCTCACAGCCCGCTGGCCGGTCAGGGTCTCCAGCACCACCTGGAGAGAGGACAGGCTGGAGGGCGAGGCAGGCAGGTCCACTGCGGGGGGGAGGGGTGCACAGTGGATGGGGACGCCCAACTGGGCGTGGACCGGGGCTGACAGGGGCACATCCCTCAGACAGGCACACGAGGACCGACTCTCAGCAAGGACAGAGCCGCAGCCGTGGGACTAAAGCTCTGGCGGTTTGGAGGGCCCACTTGAAACAAAAGAATTCAAAACTACAAACGTGAAACGAGGTGCGGGACCGAGGAAGTGGCCTGCGCCGGGGAGGGCAGGGCCCTGGAGCTGAAGCTTCATCACAGGGCCCAGTGGCTCACCACGCCGAAACTGAAGGTGTCGGTCTCCACAGCCAGCCTCCCCGTCTTGATGTACTCCTCGGGCAGGTACGCCAGGGTGCCACGCACAGTCCGAGTCTGGGCCACAGTGCTGCTCCGGCTGGGGTTGGCGCCTGCAAACCGGCTGAGACGGGCCAGGCCAAAGTCTCCCAGTTTGGGCATCAGTCTCTCATCCAGAAGGACGTTGGAACTTGGGGAGGGAAGAGAGTGGTGTGGGCCCAGCCTTGGCCCTGGCCCACTCCGTGGCCCCCCCCCCCCCACCTGCCTGGTCCTGACAAAATCAGACTGCAGACAGTGGCCGGTGCGCCTGAGCGTTCCAGCCACCTGGGGCTCCGAGCACGTGGCCCCCAGAGCACCCTCACACGGTTCAGCCCCCGTTCATCGGTGGGGCCCGTCGTTGGCCTCTGCTTCCACACCTGTCCCACACCGGGTACTCAGTGACCCAGAGCCCCCAGCCCTGACATCCCCGACCTGAGTCTCGAGCGGGAGAGGGTAGGCCCACTCTCATGGGGGGCGCTCAGGGCAAGGCTTCTTGGGCCCAGTGGGCCGTGGCGAGCAGGCACCACGGCTCCCTGCCGGCGGAAGGTTTGGGAGCGTGACCCCTTGCCGTAGACTATGTTCCTGCCACTCTGAGAGGCCCCGGGGGCCTGGCTGTGTCCCCTCCTCACCTCTTGACATCTCCGTGGATGAGGCTGGGGCTGTCTTGATGTAAAAACTGAATTGCCCGGGCCGTGCCCAGAAGGATGTCCAGTCGCTGAGGCCAGGAGAGAGGAGGCCAGGTCTGGGTCTGGAAGGGCAGAAGGAGCAAAGGGGCAGAGGGGAGGCTGCGGGCCACTGTTCTTTGACCCCCATCCTTCCCTCCACCTGTCACCAAGGGGTCTGGACGAGCAGTTGACTCTCTGGGCCTCAGTTTCCCTTCTGGAAAACGAGGAGCAAAGTCTCCATGAGCTACTTCAGAAGAGGGTGGCGACTAAGCTCCTGCGGTGCTCTCTCTGCACAGCGCACGGGGCTGGGATCATGCCCTGGGGACCCCCCACAGGCTCTGGCAGTCCTGGCTCTGGGGTGATCAGGATGTCGTCGGAGGCTCTTTCCCCGCCTCCCCGCACACAGCACGCTTATCCTGAGCCCTTCAGCGTGAGGTTAGAGGTGCTCCTGCCCTGTGTTCGGTTAGCCCTTGCGTCTTGTGGGTGCCTCCCTAGATGGGGCCCCGGTGCTGTCTATCGCCTCCTTCCCTCAGGGCAATGCTGACGCGACCCTTCCGCTACCCTGCTTGCAAAGGGGAGAAGCCCAAGTCAAGCTACTCCGAGTCCAGAACCCCCTTTCAGAGGCACCACGAGCCAGGCTTCTGGGCATGCGGGAGCAGCAGGGAGGGGCCCCGCTTGCAGAGGCCGAGAGCCCAGGCCCCGTGTCCCGCTCTGCCCGGGTGCCAAGTGTGATGCAACGTGCCAGCCTAGGTACGGCTACCTGGACATGGAGGCGGTCTTCCAGGGAGCCGTTGGGCAGGAAGCCATAGACAAGGCAGTAGAAGCCACTCTGAGCACAGTAGCCAGCAAAGTCCACGATGTTCGGGTGACGAAACCTGCTTGGAAAAGTGGGGTCTGAGCACTTTGGCCCCCAGCATCCACCACGCCTTCCATCTGACCATCGTGGGGACAGTCCCTGCCGTTTCCTCAGCTAGCCTGAGCCTGGCAGGCTTTGGGAGACCAAGGGAGCCAGGTGCGTGACACACGGTCCTGGCGGGCCTCTCCCGCTGCCCGCACCAGGAGGGACACCACAGGCTCACCGTGACAGCTGCTCCACTTCGGTCCGAAAGCTCTGCTTCACCGTGGTCCACTCCAGGTCTGCCTCCTGTTTTGGGCCCAGAACAAGCAAGGGGCGGGGGCCTTGGACTGGGAAATCAGAGGGCTGAAGGAGCCGTGTGGGGTAGTGGGGGGAGGACCAGAAAAGTGAGGGTCGGCTAACAGCCTTCCAGAGCCTTTGCCTGGACGCTACACACACCTCCTTTAGCCTCTTCACAGCATATACCGTGTTCCTCATCACAGCCCGGTACACACACCCAAAGCCGCCCTCCCCGATCTTCAGCTCCTCTGAGAAGTCGTGGGTGCCCTGGCAAATCTCATGGAGGGGCCAGCAGAAAGAGGAGTGGGCCCCCTGCAGGATGGACGCTGGGCTCTCTGGGCTCCGCTGTGGGAAGAAACCCCAGATCAGGCGAGGTCCCGCCTCCTCCCCTCTGCCTAGCCCACCCCTGCTGGTCTGGCTGGGGCTCCCCAGGGTACCAAAGGCTGCCTTCTCATTGCTTGTCTCAAACCTCTGGGTGGAGGCAGGACCCACCTACCTTGATACAGGAAGGGGCTGCCGATGGCAGTGGTGGCTGGAGGGCAGCAGGGCTTGGGACAGGGCCGAGCTCAGGGTCAGAATGAGTCTGGGAGCCTGGAAGAGCTTCATAAAGACACCAGTGAGAGGCAGACAGAGACCAGTGGCCGGATCTACAGCCGTCGCCAGTGTCAAGGGGCTCCTTTCCTCCGGTTCATCAGGCCAACCCCCGGGAGCAGCCTTACCTGGGGAGAGGAGGGTGGAGGCCGACGAGTGCAACTTCTGGGGGCTGGGGGCCGCGGCCTCAGAAGGTGCAGAGATGCTGTTAGGCCTCGGGGCGGTGGCGCTGGGGGGCAGAAGCGGGGCGGGAGGGTGCCCTGGGAAGCAGAGGAAGGAAAGGGCTGTTAGGCCCAGGCGAAGGGGGGGGGGGGGGAGCTCCAGGGGAGGCCCTGGGCGGCCCCTCTCCCGAGGTCCTGGGGGTCCCAGGGGCTCCGGGGCCGCGCGCTCACATGCCGTGATGATGTCCCGCGCGCGGAGCAGCTGCAGGTGCGTGAGGATGCGCACGAGGTCGGCCACGCGGGCGTTGCGGTTGATCCAGGGCCACAGGACGCTGGCCGTGCGCTGCCCGGAGCGCTCGCATAGCCGCAGCTCGGTCTGGTCGCGTACGATCAGGGCGGCTGCGGGGCGGGGGTGCGTCAGGCCGGGGCGTCCGGCCCCCGCGCGCCCCCCGCCCCGCCCCCGCCGGCCCGCCACCACCCACCGAACTGGCACCAGTCGGCGGGCTCCAGGGCGTCCATCACTTTGTAGAAGCGGCACATGACCCAGGGCGGCACCTCGTACAGGAAGTGCTGGGCGCCGGGGACCGCGGGGTCTCCCGGGCCCGGCCCCCCGGCCATGGCCGCCGCCGCCGCCGCCGCCGCCGCCGCCGCCGGGCCGGGGCCTCTCGGGGCCGCGGCGGGCGCGAGCCTCGGCCGGCCGAGTCCGCGGACACTGACTCACTTCCCCTTTAAGCCGGCCTCGTGCGTCGCCCGGCGGGGCGGAAGGGGCGGTGCCCGGGCCCTCCGCCAGGTCGCCCGCCGCCGCCGCCGTCACGAGCCCCGGCCACACGGGGGCGCCGCGCGCGGTCACTCCCAGCGGAGGCAGCGCCCCTGGGCCCGGCGAGGAGGGCGGGGCGGGGCGGGCTGCCGGGAGGAGGAGCCGTCTGAGCAGGGCCCCGAGGGCTGGAGGAGAGCGGTTCTCGGCCCGGGGACGACGGGCACAGCGCAGGCGTTCCAGAAAGGCTAGAAGCGGGCCTTGTGAGAGACGCTGGGAGGTCCTCTTCGGAAGTTTCGGTTTCATGCGGGAGGCTGTGGAGAGTGGTCAAGAGATCCAGGTGGGACAGGGTCAGATGGTGTCACACGAAGGCTCCCCGGCTGACTCCCCTCAGCTGGCCGTGAGGCTGGGTGCAGGAAGAACGGTCTGGAAGCTCAGAGCATCTCCACCCACCTCCTGGGCCCTGGATCCCATCTTTTCCGCTCCTTCAGGAACCTGCTCCAGCGATTGTTAGGTCTTTGCAGTACCTGCCATCTTTCCTTCTTCGCTGGCTCCTTCCCACTAGCACATAAAACGTGTTTACATGTCTTAGAAACAGGCTTTCAGCTCTGGCTGTCCCTCCTCTCCTGTCACACGTGAGGACGGCAGGCTCCGGCTGCTCCCACTCTCTTTTCTGAAGCAGGCACCAAGCTCCGTTCCCGGCCTGACGTCTCCCCACCTTCGTCCCACCAGGCTCTGCAGCCGCTGACGTCTCTGGACTCTCTGTTCCCTACCCTGCTGCTGCAGCCACCATTTTCCTGTCACCCCCCTGAACTTCTCTGGAGTCCGTCTCTTCCCCGCAGGCCCACTGCCCCCTACTACCTCCTGCCTAGATGAACCTAGATCAACTGGCTTCCCAGAGGCTTCCCTGCCTCATCTCTGCCTGAGGGGCCTTCCTTAGGGACAAATCACTCCACACCGACTTCCTGCTTAAGACCGTCCCTCGGTTCCCGAAGCCCTCCGATGGGATCCCGGCTTTTCCGCACGGCCTCCACCGTTGTCACGATGTGGCCCCTTCCTGCCCACCTCTGTCTGGCTCTTTGCACACATCAGCAGCCTTAAGCCATCCAGAACTCCTTGGGGTTCCAAGAATGCGCCGGGGCTCCCGCACCCACGAGTTTGCACCTATAGCTCCGTGGCCCTCACGCGAAGGTGGAGCTCAAGCAGCTCCTCAGGTAGGAGCTGGGTTGAGAGCCCCCGGGCCCCTCGGGCGGAGCTGCCCTCAGCCCCTGCTATGCCTGGTATCCCTGGTGCGTCCTTCTTCAGCCTCGGCACTCACCTGCCTCCCCCACCAGATGGGGGAAGACCCCCCCCCGCCAGAGCAGTAAGGGTGGCTTCCTCTTTTGTCTCTCCAACTGGATGCACGCTTGAAAGGCAGCAGGTCTTCCCTGGCCACCCCCCTTGCCCTCTGGATCCTGACCCCAGAGGGCTACTACCCCCCTCCCCGCCCCCAGGCTGTCCATCCACAGACTTATTTAAGGCTCTTTCCAGAAAACAGGTCCGCCCAAGATGGGCCTCCGTTGCAGCCTCTTCCTAGAAGCTGCAGCCAACGTCGGCCACTCCCAAAGAGGAGGCCAGCCACACCCTGAGCCCCAGTGGCTTCCCACGGGGACAGCCCTTACCGAGAGTACCAAGCCGAGGATGGGAAATTATTGGGCACGCACACACTGAGGGAACAGGCACTTGCTCGGTCCTACTTGCTCACTGCTGGACTGCAGCTCCTGGGACAGCCCTGGCACCCGAGGGATGCTCAGTACGCACACGGGGCGAATTTCAACCCTTCGTTTTAATGTTCCAGGCCAGGACTGTCTAGTGCTCCTCCTAGTAGGTGTGTCCACATGTGCCTGTGATTCTGGACTCTGAGCACCTGTCGTCCGCTCCAGGCCATCGACAGCCTGATGGAGGACGGCTGTGGGGATGCCGCCAGCTCCTGAGCGCCCACAGCCTCACGGGAGGCCAGGGAACACGGGCAGCCGGAGCCAGGTCAGCAGAGGCCAGGGGAGGGTCTCAGGCAGGAGGCGCCAGAGGAGTCGGAGCTGGGGGTGAGGGGATGGGGGGTTTCCAAAAGCACCTTGGCACATCCAGGACGAGGGGATGGCCCTGCCCTGGCCCTCGGGGAGCCCCGAGAGGGGCCGGTGCGGGGCGCAGGCTGCCTTTTCCTCCCGTGGCCGCCCCCGAAAGCGGCTGGCTTCTGCGTGTTCGGGGACAGCCAGAGTGGATCAGGAAATGCACCACCGTGCTGTCCTAGGAGCTGTCTGATAATGAAAGCCCAGACCTGGAGTCACTTTCACAGAGAGATTTATCGAGAATGCTAACAGCACAGGATACAGTACTTCCCAACAAAAGGTGCGAACGCGTCACTTAGAAAGGCATGCTGAGTATTCTTGGCTTTCACACGTATTAAAAAACTTACAAAAATAAAATAAAACTGCGTGCTGCCCATCTTTTCAAATAGTAAAAGAACCTTATGAAAAAATCACTTGATTTTACAACAAAAGACACAAACGGACATTTTTATGTAAATTTATAAGGCAAACTCTTTATATAATAAATAGGTTACAGGGATTCAGTGGGGGGGGTGTTTTTGAAACGTATACAGGTACATTCAGACAGGTTTACTGAAATGGTACAAATTTCCTTAATAAATTGCCTTTTGTTTTTAAATATATCAGTGCTTTCAGTCATTTGGCTATACACAAAGAACCTTTTTTTGAACACTACAAAAAAGCAATCAATATTTTTTGTTTTTAAAACGACCTACTTATTTTTCTAAAGTAATTGTCCCAAAACACAAAAACTGAAGGTGAATGCGATAGAGGGCTTCTGGAGACATCTCCAGCCAAGTCTGTCCCGGGCGGCTCCCCACGCCCCACGCACACCTCTCCCGCCCTTGGTCAGGCTTCTGGGCTTCGGGGCTGGAGCCAGCTCCCTCTGCACAGGGCGACCTGTGTCCCTGCGACTCAGGAGGGGGCAGCAACCCTGCCTGGTTCTTCCCGCTCCTAAGCCCCATGCACAAATGGTCACTAGGGTCAGCACTGTCCTTGCCTTTCAGAGGAGGGGCCCCCCGGGCGCTAAGGGAGCACGCGTCTGTCCCTGTTCCATCAGCCCTAAACAATGGGAGGTAAACGGCTTCTTTGAGGAGGATCGGGTTTTGCCATGAAACAAGAAGGGGGTTTCTCATGTCCAAATTTTGCTGGGGATCGGATGACAGTAAAGGGAGTGCGCCCCCCTCCACCATCATCTTCTCGTCCAGGAAAGCAGGGGAATCGAGAGGTCACGTTAGTGTCGTGCACTGCGGGATGGGGTGGGATGTGATGATGGTGCCCTGAACAGTAATGCCCTGTCAACATACACCTGACCTGTGGCCACGGTGGAGGTCTCCAGGGAGATGGCCATCCTCTAGCTGAGCCCCGCCCCTCAGGCCCACCCCAGCCTTCTCCCACTGAGGCGAGGTTGGCTCTGCTCACACCCCTCCTGGCTCCCCTTGCAAGAACATCAACCTTGTCTGTCCTTAAAAAAAAATAATGATGCTAATAACCTGGCGTGGGGGCGGTGCTCTGACTTTGCAAATGGCAGCGCGTCAGCTATTCGGTCCGTTGGCTTTAGGCTTAACTTCTTTGGGTGGCTTCTGGCTGATCTGGGCAGGGGTTCTGTCTTTGGATCTCCCCTCCTGGGGAGAAAGGACAGACCCTCTCCTCTCAGTTACCATCCCCTCCCTCCGAATTCTTTTGTTTGTAAAGAAAAGGTGTCTAGAAGCATTTGTCTCTGGAACAATTACTTTAAACATGGTTACAATACAGACTTCAGTTCAAACACAGAAGAGATTTACTTCGCAAAGTTCCTTTCACCCACCAAAAATTACACAAATATAAGCCTCAACACCACAGTTAAGAGGACCAGTAGAGAGAACCTCATGTTTGGAACACAAAAGGAGAAATAAAAACCAAACCAAACCCAAACAGAAAAACCCCAGAGAGACGAGGGGAGCGTGGAGGAGGAGGGGGAGGAGCGCAAACACAGCACACGTTACAGTGTCCGGGTACACGGAGCCCAGCGCGAGGAGAGGGCTCGGCACACACTGAGTAACAGTCCTGGTGATATTTGGTCATGTATTCATCAACTACTGACTCTGGAGCGGCTGTTATTGATTGAAGCAGTGACAACTCAAACGGAAAAGGAGGCCTTGGTAGCAAGGGAAGGAGCAGGCTTCGAGTTCTGCAAGCCTTTTGCACTCCACCGTCCAGCTCCCCAGAAACACTGAACTGGGTGGGCCCTGCTGCGTCGGGCGGGCAGGGCGAGAGGTCACCGGGTGAGGCTAACTCGGCGCTGATTTCAGATCTCGGGCAGAAAGCATATGCGCGCAGATAACGCGGACACCCACCTGCGAGGCCGGACAGCAGCAGCGGCAGCCTCCTCTGCCCCCGGCCCCGGGCTGGGTGGGAGAGCAGGCAGGGACCCATCGCTAATACTGAACGAAGGCGGGGGCGAGCCCCCAGGCCGGGCCCGGAAGCTGCCCCTGCCCAGGTCCTCCGAGGGGCCCGAGGGGAGCCTGGCCACCCAAAGGGCCTACGAGTGTTTCTCTTTTGGATTCAGGCCTCAGAAGTAAGTAATGATGCGGGGAGGGAAGCTTTTGGCCCTGGTGATTATAATGCTCTCTGCTTTGGAAGAACAAGTTTCTGGATTTATTTTTTTTTTGGTGTTTTTAATTACTTAAAAAAAATGATCAAAAAGAACTGTTACGGCTAAACTCTCTAGCAGATATTGCTCATTAAGAATTACAAAAGCAAATGCAATTACTCACAGGTTGGAGGAGAAGAGGAAGGGACATTTCTGGAGTCTTCGCTACCTCCTGGAGGGGACCCACTGAACCTCACGTGTGGTTCTGGGGTCCCTGGTGTTCTACCTGGTACGGCTCACACTTTCAGAGACAAGACACGGCCTTCTGCCTCCCCTCCAGCCCCCAGACTCGGCAGAGCGGGGGCCCTGCCGGTGGGGAGGCCTGCTGAGCCGGCTCTCCACATACCATCACTCGGACTGGGTCGCTGGAAGGCGTGGGGGGACCAGGCCACCCCCATGGACTCCAGCTGCCCCACTCAGAGATCGAAGGGGACCAGGCAGTGCCATTCCGGGCTTTGCCAGAGCCAGGGAGCACTCTTGCACCCACCCACTGAAATGAGCCGTCCCGCAGTGGCACCCTGGAGCCTCTCTCACAAGCTCGGGAGAAACAGTGCAAAACCCGGTGCTGCCCGGAGCCTCCTTCACTCGGCACTGGGAAGCCCTTGAAAGAAGCGAGGAAAGACCACAGATCTGCTTGGACCGAAGTGACCAGCAGACGGATTTGTCGGTTTTTTTTTGTTTTTTGTTTTTGGTTTTTTTTTTTTGTTTGTTTTTGTTTTTGTTTTTTGTGTTTTTTTTGTTTTTGTTTTTAAAATTTTCCCTTGTCCTATGCTATGGTTATCAGAAATATTGTAATTAAGCAACAGGTATAATTTTAACAGGTCTTTTTTTGTGTGTGGAGCCACAAGCAAAATGAGTTTATAACTGTGCAATATACAGATATATATATATAAAAATTCAACTGCTTTGTGTGTCTAGTCGGTGCATTAAATAAAAGGGACAGAAGAACTTAAAGCAAAACTAAAAGGCAAAACAAAAGCCCAGGATAGAAGAGACCAAGCAGGTCTATGCGTATAGTCTATAAGATACTGGATATAATCAGGGTCACCAGGAAGAACAGCTTTGTCACTTGACACACAAACACTGTGGGGAGAGGAACTACCAGTGGGCAGGGGCCAAAGCTTGTGGCCTTTTGATTTCATTTTCTCTCACTGCTGAGCAGGACCTGAGGAAAGGGAAGATAGAGGGGGACCCAGCACAGCAAAGGTAACTTGCAAGTTTCCCAAACGTTCTGAAACTCAAAGCTGGATTTCCCTCCGTGAGGGTCCTCGCCCCCGCCCTCCCTCTGCCCCGGGGGCGCTTGCGGGTGAGGGGCGAGGGGGCACACCCCTTCACCCAGGCCCCAAGAAGAGCAGAGCCGGGGGCTGTCCTTGGGGGCAGGCTGCACCGCAGGCAGAGGCTGGGGAAGAGACATCACCCTAGTTAGAACTTCTTTTTCCTGACAAATCAGCACTTGGGGTAGGCTCTGCGGAAATCAGAAAGGAGCAAGGAACAGGTGGTGCCGGGTAGCGAGAAGGTCACGGGCCTTCGGATTCACTGGTGAGCACTCTCCTTCCTTCCCACACCCAGAGCTGGGCTCCTGCAGCTTTGCAACAGGCAGGCCTTCTCCCAGGACCGGGTGGCAGCTGAGCCCTCAGGGACTGCTACCCACGGAGAGACGGGCTCTCCAGTGACACGAGGGCCCTAAGGCTCAGATCCAGCAGTTTCAGGCCGGATTCCCCTTCACCCGCAGCACTTGCCACACATTAGGCCAGGCTCCAAGTACTGTTAGATCAGCGTTTTTGCAAAAGCTTGCTCTTATTCATTCAGACATCGAAATGTAGTTTCCTGCTAAATGTTTTTTAGGTCCTCCTTCTGAATTGTCGACAAGGGGTTTCAGTGTTCACTTTTTTTCCCCTTTAACATGGAACTTTAGACCCTGGGGGAGGCAGTATCCTAGAGAATTGTTAACAATTACACTATGTTTTCTGAAGATTGATAGAGTTTCTAAAAGAGAAAGAAGCAAAAACCGAGACTCAACAAACCCCTCGAGTGGACGGGTTCACGGATGAAGAGAAGTGAGATGGGGCCCTTGCAGAGAGCAGCTAAGAGCCAGAACACGACGTGGCGGGGCCATCGGGCAAGAGAGCAGGGGCTCTACTACTAGGCCTGGTAACGTGGCCGTGCTCCCCCCCACCCCGGGGCCACTGGCCGGGACTCAGGGGACTGGCTAGGCCAATGCACACAGGGCTCTAGAGAGAGCTTACTTCCCGAGGTCTGGATGGCCTGGGCCACCCGTGTGGGAAACTCGCATCAGGAAACAATTTGGGGCCACAACCCTGCTAGGGATGGCTGGACAAAGCTAGAGCTGGTATCTGTGACCTCCCCTGGCCCCGTCACCCCAGAGAGCCTGGCAGGAACGCTCCGGAAAGGGGGCACAGAGCTCAGCTGCCAGGCTCCACTTGGGTTCCAGGAGATCCAGGTGGCCACACCTGGTGGATTCACTTCACACCCTCTGTTCCCTCCTGGGCTTGAGCTGCTTATTAAAAGTTACTTAAAATCCAGAGGTCCCGTCAGCTAAGGAAACTCCTTTCCCACTGGTTTGTTTGTTTCTGGCTAGTACCCTCCTTCACGATGGCCATCACGACGATGACAAGCTAGGCAGAGGGGCAAGCGACCACGTGGGGCTGTTCCAGGTCCCACCGCCACCATTTGTGGCCTCTAGCCTGGAATGCCACTGCTGAACAAGACTGGTGCCGGCACCGGCATGGGGTCTCAGGAGTAGAAGTCAGGTGCTGGCTGTGGCCGTTCCGGCGTCCCCGGGCCACCACCACGGCTTCCACTTTCTGGGGAGCTGAGGGGATGGGGCCCTTGGCTAGTTTGGCACTGACGGACTAGGGGCCGTGGCATTTCTGAGTGTCTCCTGTGCCTTTCGATACGGGAGTACAGCAGCAGCGGAAGGAGCTGAACTGGATGGAGCCTGGCTGTGGCCCAGTGTCCCCAGCTCACTGCAGTGTCAAGGCCAGCAACTACACTGGTTAGGACAAGCCCACCAATGGGTGGGGCGGGGCTGGGCCGGGCACGGTGGGAGGAGCTTGAGGACACACAGAATTCCATCAGGTGAGGAGGTAGTCACTAATAACCAGAATGAGGGCCGGGGAGACCGAATGTGACTCTGACCTAGCCCACGGGTGTCTGAAAGCTGTCGGTCAATTCCTGCCTTCTTTACACAGTCCCTAAGAGATGGCCCCCGATCTTCATGGTCTTCAAGTACACACAAAATCGAGGTCACACCCCCAAATTGGGCCAGACACAGCTGGTGAGAATTCCGTGGCTTAGGCCTTCCCTCCAACCTCCTGTCAACCTGACTCCAGGACAGAGGTGGTATGGGAGCTTCGGGGCCCCTGCCCAAAGGTGACTCACTAGTAATGCCTTTATTTGGGGAAGAGGGAATGTGGAAGAAAGGGGGGCGGGGAGAGAAAACCCTAAGGTGCCTCAGGCGCCACCTGCAGCCTTGAAACTCTAAGGGAAGAAGCCGGGAGTGAGGAAGGCTGCAGGTCGGGCCAGGCCCAAAGAAAATGACACTTGAAACTTTGTGTTCTCGACCACCAATGCCAGTCAGCCCCAGAATGAACTGTTATGGGTGAAAGGGGGGCAATGGCAGGCCCAGCTCTCTTTTGCCCAGGACCAGATGGTACCAAGCTGATGGGGAGGCCAGCTCTTGATACTGGTCCCAGGAGCCACATTTTACTGGACGAAAAGTGTAATTAATGCCTAAAAACCTGACCAAGCAAAAGAGATGGTGCCCCACGACAAACGGGCTGGACACCGTGCTCACGTGAATAAGAGTCCTCTGGGGGTTACCAGGAGTGCGAGGCCACTGCAGGGTCAGGAGCCTTTTGTCCTTGGAGGAAGAGGGATCCCGAAGGACTCTCCCCCTACTCCGACGCCCAGCCCTTCCTGGGGAGGAGTCATAAGTGAAGCCCGGAGGGTCGACAGCAGAGCAGGTTTGGTTGTGAGACTTGCTTCTGCAGCATCAAGAAATGGATACAAAAATGCTAGAAAGGCCAGCTACGACTCCACAAACAGAACGGGGCAAACTCCCTTGCTTCTAACCATTCTGGGAGAGACAGACATGTTTTTTTCTTAAGCTACTGATTGGAACTGTCAACTATGGGTCCTGATCACTAAGGACTGGCAAGGAAGTGCTAGACGGTTTCTAAGATGTTTCACTCCTTCATGGTTACACCGCAGTGAGGAAGCCAGGGGACAGTAACTGAAATACACGAGACAACACGCACTTGACAGTTCATGGCAGCAGCTCACATGGGACGTGCTTGTGGGTGTTTCTGGAAGCATAAGACTGCTGTCTCGTTTGCTACTTTGATAAGGTACTTCTCAGTTGGACAGATTTAGATAAGAGACATCTCTGTAAACACAGAAAAGGATATACCAATATGATGAAGATATGCAGTTAGATAAGGACTTCCTGAACAGAGGGTGAAAGCACGGGATCCTGAATTGAAACTGGTCAATGAACACCCCAAAACAAGCCCAAGCCTCTACGCGCCCACGCCACAGCCCTGGTGCACACGTGGAGATGCGTGAGGTACGAGCGCACCCCATCTCCCGCAAGCAGAGGCCACACGGGGCCCGCAGAAAAGAACCTGTGCTCTGAGGAGCAGCAGTGGGGCGTCTGCACTTGCTCTGCCTGCCGCCCCGCCCGACCACCCCGCCCCTAGCCGGTCCGGCAGAGGCCAAGGTCAGGGCTGGGCCACTCAATGACACTGGCAGGCCACAGTGGGTCTCTGTGCTGCCCTTGGCTTCGAAATCCATATCCGGCCCAACTTCTCCCTCCCCCACTTCTGCTGAGTGGGAAGGTTGAGAAGGCCTGGGATCCGGGGTCTGACCAGGGAAGGGGACTCCTAGGAGAGCAAGACCTTGCCACTCCCTTGCCCCTCGGAGGCCGAGGCACACTAGGGCCAGGTGGATTTAGCAGAGCCTGGGGCTTCCTCAGGACTCAGAATGGGTGGGAGGGGGGCTGGGGCTGACGGCAGGAAGGCCAAGGGGGGTGAGTTCTGGGGCCCTGAGCTGACAGCGTCGGCTCAGGGTACAGTTGGGCACTGCGGCTGCCTGGAACAGAAGGGATGAGGGTGGGGGGAGGGGAAGAAATGAAAGGATGAAATGGAAGAAGGCAGAAATTGAAGGAGAGAAGAGAAACCAATCAGGAAGTCCTTATAAATTGCAGCAAACACTTAGAGTTTCGGAGCTTCGTGGGAACCCTATGTGCTGAGCCCACTTTAAAACAAGCGCAGGTATATACAGATCCAGGTAGTTGTCAACACCGTCACGTCTGGTGGCTTGAGGGACAAAGTGTCACCAATTCAAGCCAGTTTGCTCTCAGAGCGTGTTTGTTTTGAAGTGGGAACATGAAGACTCAATAGTGCAAATAGTTCTAAGCTGTCCCTAGAGGAGTTAGAATTGGAAAGTTTTGGAAGAACATTTCCCCCTCCTTCCCCCTGGCCCCTGCCCCATCTACTAAGGCTCTAACTACCAGTCACAACTGCTCTGAGCGACTAGGAATCCCTTCCGCCTGGCCTGCTGCGCTCGGCGGTCTGGAGCCTGGGCCTGCCTGCCTGGGCCTTGTCCTGCGGCCTTGGCGGCCTCTCTCTAGCGCCACCCGCGGGAGGCCAGCCCTGGGCCATCGTCTCCTCTGGCTAAGGCCAGTCTACACCCAGCGGCTCAAAGGATGACTCCTTCCTAGCCAGGCCAGAACTGGGGCGAACAGGTGCTACTTCCCCGTCCTGTGAAATGTCCTTGTCGATTTTGGATTGGGGCCGGCGTGGGGCCAGGTTTGCGCCACCACAGGTGGGATCACAGGGCTAGAGCCACTGGCCATCCGCATCTTCTCTAAAGGATCCACCTGCCTCTCTTGCCTCACACCTCCTTGTCCCGACGTGGGTGGGAGTGGGCGAGGCGGGGGAGCTGGAGGCCGGGCAGGGTGGGGGGAGGAGAGCTGAGACTGGGGCGCCAACGGCACCAAAACCAGGAGTGTCCTCTCAAGTGCTCTCTGCCCCTACCGACCAGGTGGGGGGGGGGGGGGGGAGGGAGGTGCAGGCGCACCCTAAGAAGCCTGGGCAACAGCTTGTCTGGTCAGTAGTATCTGCAGCAAGCCTTGTTGAAGGAGCCTAGTTTAGAAAAGTGCAAAGCTACTTCTGGCCCTGGTTAGGTCTTCAACCTGACTGTGCTTGTCGGTAAGAAAAACATCCCCAATGCTCCAACTACTCCCACCCTGAAGCCACGAAACTCTAAGTTTACTGAAAGAAAAAAAAATATTTTTTATTTCAGTTAATCGGGAAGCTTTGTCAGAGCCCTACCCATAAGGAGAAGAGACAACAGCTGCCTTTATTCTTGTTGGTTTGCTTTGCAATCCGCTCTGTGTAAAGTCAGCTAACTCTCTCGGTCACGGGCGTCCGGCTGTCCACAGGCTCCTCTCTGTTTGGCCTTGGCATGGAGGATGAGACAATGTCTTTGCGCTCTCCCTCCCCTCGGTGTTTGTACTTTTCTGTGGCCGCGGCGGCGGTCGTGAGCGCGGGCTGAGTCTTAGCTGGCTCCTTGGGGCAGCCGTCGCTCTCCAGCGAGCCTGCTCTCGGCATCTTCTCCTCTTTGCAGATGCTGCTGCTCAAGTCCTGGGGCTCGGGGGGGCTGGCGGGGGCCTCGGAGCTCTGGGGCTCCGGCGGGGGCGGGGGCGGGGGCGGGAGCAGCGGCGCGGGTGCCTTCGGGGGCTCCACGTGGTGGTGGTGGTGGTGGTGCTCCTTCTTGGGGGGCGAGGAGGCGCTGCCGCTGCGCCCCTTGGGGCTGCTCTCCTTGCTTTTCCGCCCGGGGCTCTTGCAGGTCTTCAGTCCCTTCCCGCTCTTCTCGCCAAGGGTGGACACCAGCAGGGGCTTCACCACCTCCTTCACCTCGATGCTCACCGTCTCCCGGGTCTTGCGCTTCTTGATGGGCAGCACGGTCTCCTGCACAGACCGGATGGAAGACTCCTTCACGGCTTTCTTCTTGGCCTCGGCGGCGGCAGCCGCCACCACACTGCCCGGCTTTCGGCCCCGTTTCTTGGGAATGGCCTGGGGGTCAGCCTCAGCTTTTCGCTTCCGGCCGGGGCGTTTGATAACCATGACTTGGGCCGACGTGGTGGCCCCACCCCCTTCGGCCTTGCTGCCCGGCGAAGCTTGGAAAGGCATCTTGACGAGCAGCTTCCCGGGACTTTTCTCCAGGACCCTTTTCACCTGCACGCCCTCTGATGCTGCTGCCTTGGGTCTCGTGGTGCCGCTCCCTTTGGGGCGTCCCCGGCCTCTGCCAGTTCCTGGAGCTTTGGGAGATTTGGGCTTCTTAGGTGGTTTCTGCTCTCGCCGGGAGGGGCTCCCTCTCCCAGTTACCGTGAAGTCAAAATCATTAGGGTCCAGGGAGGTGTCGCCTACCTTTTCGAAGTATGCAATCAGCTCCACTTTAGAGCGAAAGGCTTTTCCCTGGGGACTGTGGGAACAAACGGAGAGACACAAAGAATAATCAGAAGCTTCCACAGCCATGTCAGAGATGGGGCAGAGGAGAAGGTGGTGGCAAACCCTCTGACAGGAGACATTCTGCAACTGGCATGCCCGACGATACAGCTGAACAAGAGTCACATTTAAGAAAAGCTGAGATGAGCTAAAACTAGGGAGCTGCGGCCTCGGTTACACAGGAAGCAATCGGGTTGCCCAACGGCCGTGGGCGCCCGCGAGGCCTGCTCTGGTGCCAGAACGGCTTGGTGCTGACTGGATGCCCACGAGCAGCTGCCTGCCACCAAGCTCCTCTGGCCCCCAAAGGGGTCTGGCCTGGGGACCCTGTCTAGCTGTCAGGCTAACTCGGGTACGCTGCTTAGCCTCTTTTGGAATCAGTTTCCTCATCCGTCAGTAGGATAACGCTTTGCTCACCCTTTTCTGAGTTGCTGGAATTAAATGAGGCTGTCTGAAAGCAGCCTTTGAAAACTGCTAACCTTTCTGGAACCATCTAAGGGGAAGAACTGAAATGCACGCATTCACACTTGTCCTCTGAAGCTCTGGCTTCGAAGTTACTCTGTTTCAACAGGTAACACCCGACGACCAGCCCACAGCTGGACAAAGGCCCAAGGGACAGTGGGAAAGGCACACGGAGCCCATCTGGGTCTCTCCCCAGAGGCCCTATCAGAGAGCCCATCTGTCCCAACATGATTCACAGAGCAGACTGAGCCCTATGAACGCCTGTTTCTTTGGGTTCATGACGCAATGTCAGAGAAGTACTGTCCCAGAAAGAAGAGGTTAACAGGTTCTGAGGAGGGCCCCTCAGCTGGGAGATGGCAGCGAGCCCAGGGAGCTCCCTTGCATCCCCAGCCCAGGCCAGTGTGCACGGCAGGACCTTGCGTCCTCACTGCTTCCCAGGCGGCCTCTCCTGGTGCCCTCACTGAGGCCCTGGGTAGGCCCTACTGCTATTCCAGCTCCAGATGAGGCCTTGACGGCAGGTGCGGAAAGCCACGCTCTGCTACCCCGGGCACATCTCATTCAGGGCAGTGACCTACGTACGCGGTCATTCCAAGCATACCTGGTCACGCCCGCAAGCAGTGGTCACTACTGAAGCCCCTGACCCGAGGTGGGGTTATGCACACACATTTTCCTGATCAAGGAGCAGCAAAGAGCTACCACTCCAAGGGGTCCCCATCAGTTTTTTAGCACCGGTCCCTGACCCCCCGCCCACCCGGCCCTCCCCGCTCTGTAGAAACAGGAGTCACCCTTACTTACTTGATCAAATACACATCATACTTCCCAGCGGAGCGGCCAGATTTCCTTTGCTTAAGCTTTCGGGTCCAACCTTCAGGCAGAGTGGGGTCGTCGTACATGGGTCCCCGGTCGCGAATGATGGAGCGCCGCTGTTTGGGGGAGGCCGAAGCTTCCGGCACGGCTGGGGCCGAGCCCGACCCTTCCGAGGTCTCTGCTTTACCTGCCTCTGCCGGCTCAGCAGAGCGGTGGGCCGCTGGCTGCAGGGGCTCATGCTTGCCCTCTTTGTCTTCTTTCTTATCCTTCTTCACCTTTTTAAACTTCAAAGGTTTATCCTTCAGGCCCTGGAGATCCTGTTCTTCTGACTTTTCTTCCCTGAAGTATTAAACGAGTATGTAAGTATCACGGAGAACACACTGGTTTGCAGAAACAGTGAGCAACAGCAGGCCCCGGGCGCCCCAGCGTGGGCAGGGCCCTGAGAGAGGGGCTGCCCTGCCAGTGCTCGCCCAGATCCAGATGCCCTTCCCCTGCACACATCATTTTAGAGCCCTTGGGCTGCTGACGGCGATGGCCCACCGCACCCTACCTGCGCCGTGGCCTGAGTCCCACTCCTAGCATGCCTGCACTGAGAAGGTGACTTCTCAGTGTTACGAGCTGTGCCCGAGGGCCTCCGTGTATGACGGATGACAAGAGGCCCTCCTCGACTGCCGGAGAGGGACCTACCCACCAAAATGGAGGGGGGCTCCTCGTCACGAAGGACTGGCTTGGCTGTTACTACAGCTTCTGTGTTTTGGGTTTTCTCAAACGTGTGCTCAGTAAAAACAGCACAGTACAACTTGCTGACGGGAACAGTCCAACAGTGCCCCTTGGGCGGTGGCGCAGAGCACAGCGCTGTGGAAAAACACGCAGATTCGGAGCCAGCCAACCTGAGCTCAAATGCTGACTTTGCCATTTTCAAACGCGACCTGAGCAAGTGAGCTCAGCATCCCGTGCCTCGGTCTCCTCATCTCAACAATGGGTCAACACCCCAGAGGGAGAAGAGTCACAAAGGCGTTGTATAAACACTGGCGGATGTGGGTAACCAGACACTGATGCCCAGGGTTCTGGCATGAGAAGAGGAGCAATCCCAGGTCGGGGAGCCTTTATCACCAGACGCTCCTGACGACACAGGGCCTTGGCCTTGGCCGATGGGATGGAAGAGCAGAGAGAACGGAAAGGTGCAGAAGAACACGCTCCTCATTCCAGGGCGGGCACCTCCTCATTCCTTCATGCCAACAGAACAGCTCCTTCCCTATGCTTCCGTCCCACCCGGTAGGGTCCCCTCCTCGTGTACTTCGGCAATGGTCACTGTGAGGCCCCGGGATCAGGGTCTGGCCATGATGCGCTCATGGCCAGGCCAAGAGGGCAAGAACACTACCCGGGCCAGGGAGGCTTGAAAGAAGAATCGTGGGCTCGGAATCAGGCACCTGAGAAGCCCGCAGTTAGCAGCTCATCTCATCCGGGAAAAGAGCCAGACTCCTCTGTCCTTCAGATCTCAGTCCCAGAGCTGCCTGGGCCCACGCGGCTCACGTCGGCCCACCCCAAGTGACTGCCCTTCTTGGCCAAACCGCGGAGACCGCAACAAAGGCACCACGGCGTGCCCTGGCAACCAGACTCCAATGACGTGGCTAAGTCACCAGTGGTGAGTTCGCACCAGGAACACTCAGGTCAGGCATATGGGGAGACAGGGTGTGGGGAGGGCGCGCCCCGACCTCCTCCCTATCCTGGCTCCGCCTCCGGAAGTTTAGGGCCCCGAGTGTGAGCTCTAGCACACAGCTGACTTTCTAATTCTCCAGGCTTAGCTCCTTGATGGGAGATGAGGAAGAGCCATGGGCAGCTCCATGCAGCCCGCAGCCCACTGTCACCACGGGAACCTGGGCAGTCCCGAGCCCGAGAAAAACACTGCACCGATGGCAAAGGCTGGCTTCTTGAGAGCCCTCATCTGCACTCCCCTGATAATTTAACTATGGTGAAGTCAAGCGCAAACCACACGCCCCAGGAATGCCTCTTAGGTACAAGCAAGGGTGCCGATGCCATCTAGGGCCAGCCCTTCTAGAAACCTACCCTGAAGAGACACCCACAGAAATGCAAAACAACAGATGCCCGATGTTACTGGCGACAACATTCTTTTCATCAGCTCAAGACTGTGGCCAAGCCAGACGGCCGCCGCCAGAGACCTGCTGGGCAGACGCCGACATGCGCACCACGGAGAGCCGGGCGGCCCGAACCATGAGTGAGGGACCCCCAGGACCTCCTGTGAGGGGAACACCGTACACTGTAGGCAGCCCTCTGGGGGAGAAAAGAAGGGGACTTTAGGAAGCAGATGGCAAAAACGAAGGGAATCAGTCCTGGCACGGGGTAGGCAGGACCAAGGTGAGGACAGGAGTGAGGCAAGACCTCGCCGGGTGTGTCAAACCAGAATTTCAATTTCTGAATCATGTAAAAGTTTACATAACCAAAACCAAAATGAAAACAAAAGGGAACAGAAGGGAACATGCCTAGCATCCACGGAGGGGAACCAGGCTAGCCTGGGGAAAAGCGGGGGCTCCAGTTCTGGGGTGGCCTGTGGGGTGGAAAGGCAGGGCAGCGCACAGGGGTGGCAGAAGGGTCAAAAGGACGTGGGTTGAAAGGGCTCCTCTGTTGGGCTACGCAGTGACCAGGTGACTGTCCAAAAGAATGAACTGATTAGAATATAGTTAAGAAAAAACCCACTTGGTGATGTTGGGGGAAGTAGAGAAAGACATAAAGGAAGTGAGGGTCCAATGGGCTTATGGGGGAAGAAGGTTCCAGGCAGCAGAGAGGCCTCGAGGGGGCACGTGGGGCTGTGTCGGGTTTTATTCTGAGTGTGATGGGATCCCTTTGGCTACTATGTGGAGAATGGCCTGCCAGGGACCTAAGTGGGCAGCAGGGAGCCTGTGGGAGGCCTCTTGGGGCGCTCTGGGCATGTGATCCAGGGCGAGGAGGGCAAGGACTGGGGACGTGACCAGGAGGTGGAGCAACAGAGCTGGCCGGTGTGGGGACGAGGGCCGGGGATGAGCTAAGGGCCATGGCCAAAGCCTGCGAGGATGGTGATGCCACCAACCGAGGATGACGAAGCCTGGGCCAGCAGCAGGGGGGAGCTACAGCCACACCCGCGTCGAGAAGCTGAAGGAGCAGCTAACACAGCACCGTAACCAGCTACACTTCAACATAAACAAACCAAAAGAAGCTCAAGGAGGGGAGAACATAGTTCTTTGGCTACAAAGTGGGGAGGCCCCTGTGCCCGGACTCTGACTTAGCCTAAATGAACTGTTTGGATTTTTAGAATTTTTTATTGTGATAAAACAGACATAACATAAAATTTACCTTTTCAACTGTTTCTAAGTATACAATAAATGAAGTTTCAATAGCACCAAACATGGGAATAAAAAGGCCTTTAACTCTGTGATTATTCTAGCTCTTTTAGATTGAAATTACTTGGGACTTCCCTGGTGGCGCAGTGGTTAAGAATCCGCCTGCCAATGCAGGGGACACGGGTTCGAGCCCTGGTCCGGGAAGATCCCACATACTGCAGAGCTACTGAGCCCGTGCGCCACAACTACTGAGCCTGCGCTCTAGAGCCTGCATGCCACAACTACTGAGCCCGCGTGCACAGAGCCTGTGCTCCGCAACAAGAGAAGCCCCCACTCGCCGCAACTAGAGAAAGCCCACACCCAGCAACGAAAACCCAATGCAGACAAAAGAAAAAAAAAATTGAAATTATTTGAAGCAACTGTGAGAATATGGTGATTTTCAATTCTGTGCATTGAGGAGCACAGAGGTGTTTGGTACTTTATTTTCTGACTGCTACTTCTCTGCTTAAAAACAAATAAAAGCCCACGAGGAAGTCCGGAAGCCATTCTGCTGGGTGTGGAGTAGAGGCAAAAATGATGGAAAACAGGTAATCCAAATGAGTTTACCCTCGGCCCAGCCACCTGCTCAGTGCCAGGGTAACCTGAGGAAGGGGGCCAGGCTGGGGTACTAGGCGAGTACTCAAGGCCCCCCACCAGGAGGATTATAGGGTTTGCTGAAACACACTTTTTCAAAGAAACCAAACAGGGACTTCCCTGGTGGTCCAGTGGCTAAGACTCTGTGCTCCCAATGCATGGGACTAGGGTTCGATCCCTGGTCAGTGAACTAAAATCCCACATGCAAGCCGCAACTAAAAGATCCTGCATGCCGCAACTAAAGATCCCGCATGCTGCAACTAAAAAGATCCCACACACCACAACTAAAAAGCCTGCGTGACACAATGAAGATCCCATGTGCTGCAACTAAGACCTGGCTCAGCCAAATAAATAAATAAATATTAAAAAACAAAGAAGAAACCAAACAGCCCTCCAGACCGTGTATCTCTGCATGCATGTGCGCACATACACACACCTGCTGAGAGGACCGTGAGAACTGAGCACCTAGTTCTTAAGTTCACACATTTTAGAGTTGGGGGTATTCACCTGTTCAACTCTTCAGTGTTATAGGTGAAAAGAAAAGCAAGTACAACCAGACAAGGGAACCTGCCTGAGGTCATGCCTGAGCTGACGTGTGTTCATCGACTGCCCTTGCCCTGAGCCAGCCTCTGCTAAGGGCTGGGAGGCCAGGGTAGAACCAGCATCGTTCTCTGGTCTTCTAGAGCTCCCAATTTCGGGGGCGGGGGTGAGGGGAGGCAACAAAGAAAGAGCATCCTCTCCTCTGTTCCAGGCACGGAGGAAGCCCAGACACAGCTGGGTGTTTAGGGCTGAGGAGGAGTGCTTATCCCAGTCCCAGGCCAACAAGGAGTGCTCGGGGCAGGCTAGACCAGGTGGGCCCGGGCCGGCACTATCAATAGCCCTATCCTGTCACCACTGTGACGCCCCTCCCTGGAGGGAGAAGCGAGTCAGGATAAGCATTCTGTGTATGCATTCTGGGCCAGCCCTCGCTCTCGTCTTCCGATAGGCCTTCCCTGCTCCACGCACAGTGCATTTTGAATACGCCACCCCGCTGCTCAACCCCCCAGACAGCGTGCATCTTCCTTCCTGTCGTCTCCCTGCTCGGTGCACAGGAGCAGCGCTTAATTCTGCCAAGGGATGATCACAACGCACATGTTATGCTACCTCCGCTTCCTCTGACGGCCCCATTCCCCTGCCCGTCAGCTTCAAGTAGCACGGGCTAGTTTAGCACGCAAAGCAGTAGGCTTGAGTCAGTGAGTACATGATGACTTTGGACGCCTGGGCCCCGGTGGGTCGGGGTTGGCAGGAGATGACGCCGGAGTGGTCACCGAGGGCCCAGAAAGGCAGATGGTGACGTCTACAGTGATGGAGAGGGAGGGGTCACGGAGGACAGTCATGCTGGGACGACAGGTCCCAGGCTTCCACAGATCAGCTCCCAGCAATGAGGCGGACGGGTCTGCAGAGACTCCTCTTGCTGAAACTACTAAAAATGCCGGACCGAACATCTTCTAGAAGATATTACAGAGGACAGTGTTTAAAACGTCTTACCTGTACTCACAAGCTGGCCAGAAAGTAAGGAATATGCAGGCTAAAGAGGCAGGGAAGGAAGGGAGGGGTCCTGTTGACGGAGGAGGCCGGCAGAAGAGCCAGGGAGAAGGAAGAGGCCACGAGGAAACGCCTGGGAGAGTCCAAAGAGAGGGGCATCCTACACGTTGGCGGGCCTGGACTCTTCAAAATGGGCTGCGGCGTGAGGAGCAAAAGGAGACTGAAGAGACAGGACAACGAGGAGCGACTGGCTCCCTGGTCTGAAGGCGCTACAACGGCAGCAGCGGGGGGTTTGGGCAACGTGAATATGGTCGCACGTGAGCTTGATGCTGAAGCCCCCGAGTGCACGAACTGCCCCGGATGAATGCTCTGAGGAGAGCCATCCTTCAGGGCTCAGGAGCGCGATGGAGCGACTGCCAGCGGCGGCAGGGGCAACGTGTCCACAAAGGGGCAGATGACAGCAACATAACCGGAAACTGCTGCTGGACAGGAATACTTAAGAGCCGTTTCGGTCAAGCTTCCTAACAATTAAAGAGAACGCCTTCACGTTACATGAATACATTAAGAGAAAAGGCTGAAAACCTCGCAGAAGTGCCTTCTTGTAGTGGCTCAAAGAACTGCAATGTTTTCAACAGCGTTATGCTCTGTATGGTGAAGCCGTGAGTGTGAATGAAGGTGTTGAGGTACTTCCTCGTGTTAAAAAAAAAAAAAAATCACTGCCAAAGGCAGCCTTGCCTAGGACCTGACTTCTAATACCGATGGAACAACTAATCTGTGCACTGTGTGGGGGAAATGCAGGTATCACATTGAAGCAGAAGGCCTTCACAAATCTTAAATATCTACGAAGACTGAGAGAAGGCTCTTGTGTGAAAAAAACATCATTTGGTAATTTTGCTGCTAAAACAAAAACATGAGATCAAATCCTTCCTTTGATCTAGCAAAGGAAAATGAGAGTTGCCGGAATCTTGATTTCAGGCCAAATCATTGTATCCCGAGGGGTCTGACAGCACTCTTTTGACCCGAGGCTCCTGTGCATTCCAGCGGTGCCATCAGCCAACAGCTGACCTGACAACTGCAGCTGAGGTGTGACTACTCGATCTCCAAGGCTTCCATATTGAAAAAGAAAAGAAAGGCCACAAAGCCAGGTGAATCCGAATCCTGCCCCCTCCAGAGCGAGCTCTAGGAAACCTCCAGAGCACCAGCAATATCCTGACCTTTCCCAATTTCAGTCATGTTTGCATCAGGCCAATCTCAGGAGATGGAGTGTCTCAGCACCTTTCATTCCCAGTCATCCACCCCATGGAGCTACGTAAGGAGCCCAAGTACCACAACAAAGCCACGAACCAGAAGGACAGGGTGGCGGCCACTTCCCCAGGTCAATGGTCAGGAACCAGAGGAGAGACATGGCCTCCTGGCAGTGGCTGCTTCCATCCTCCAGTATGAGCTGCAGAATCGCAGAATCAAGGGGGCTCCTCTGCACGAATCAATAAACGTAGCAGCGCTTTGAGACGCCAGCTTTGGCCCCTTTAAAGATCTGAGAGAAATCAAACTGGCACTGGAAGAGGGTCTCAGTGGTCTCTGGGGAGCAAAAAAGGGGATGGGGTTCAGCTCAAAGGCTTCAATGGTGGAACCTGAAGTTTAGTGGACCCGCTCTGAATTCAGTGTATTTTTTAACACCCCAGTTTTTAGAAGATGCAAGAAACTGTCTATGTTTTGAAAAGCTAAATAAAACACAGTTCTTGCCACCCAAAGGTAGAACCCTCCCCGAATGAAGGCAATGAGCACCACACGGTAAGTCTCACCTTGAAAGCGTGAGTCTACCACACACGGGAGAGAAGGAAGTTTGAAAAAACACTGCCACCGTGGAGAACAGTCAGGCAGTTCCTCAAAAAGTTAAACGTGGAGCTCCCATGTGACCCAGCGATTCCCCTCCTAGGTATGGACCCCAGAGAGTTGAAAACAGGGACTCGAACAGATACTTGGACGCTGATGTTCATAACAGCACAGTTCACAGTAGCCAAAAGGTAGAACCAACCAACCCAAGTGTCCAGGTACACATAAATGCAGAAACAAAATGTGGTCTGGGGCTTCCCTGGTGGAGCAGTGGTTAAGAAGCCGCCTGCAAATGCAGGGGACACAGGTTCAAGCCCTGGTCCGGGATGATCCCACATGCCGCGGAGCAACTAAGCCCTTGCACCACAACTACTGAGCCTGTGCTCTACAGCCTGTGAGCCGCAACTACTGAGCCCGCGCGCCTCGAGCCTGTGCTCCGCGACAAGAGAAGCCACTGCAATGAGAAGCCCACGCACCGCAACAAAGAGTAGCCCCCGCTCGCCACAGCTAGAGAAAGCCTGCACTCAGCAACAAAGATCCAACGCAGCCAAAAATAAATAAAAATAAATTTATTTTTAAAATGTGGTTCATTCATATAATGGAATGTTATTCAGCTTTAAAAAAGAAGGAAACTGGGGAATTCCCTGGCGGTCCAGTGGTTAGGACTCCATGTTCTCACTGCCAAGGGCCCAGGTTCGATCCCTGGGCCTCGGGGAACTTAAGAGCCCACAAGTCCCGTGGTGGGGCCAAAAAAAAAAAGAAGGAAACTCTGACACCTGCTATAGCATGGATGGACCTTGAATTGAAGACGTTATGCTAAGCGAAGTAAGCCACACACAGAAAGACAAACACTGTATGACTCCATTTATATGAAATGTCCAGAACAGGCAAATCCAGAGATTGAAAGTAGATTATTCATTGCCAGGGTCCGGGGGTAGTGGGTAATAGGGAAAGACTCCTAATGGGTACAGGATTTTTTTGGGGGGGGGGCGGGGGGTGTAATGAAAATGTTCTGGAACTAGATAGAGGTGATGGTTGCACAACATTATGAGTGTACTAAATGCCAGTGTACACTTTAATGGGTGAATTTCACAGTATGTGAATTATATCTCAATTTTTATAAGAACCCACTAAAATGACAGCTGACTTCACCCATTACCCTAAATCATAAAGGCAGGTTTTACAACGCTCAGGCAAGTAGCTCTGCTGTCCATGTGAGAGAAATTGGCGAATGTGGGGACCTACGGTGACACATGCTAGACTGGACCACGCTGACCTGAATGCCATCTCTGAAACCCAGGACACGGTAACCACGACGGTCAGAAAGGAATCTAGTCCAAGAAGTTTAATGCCTAGGCACCTGGCCAAGTTGAAGGTTGTTGGCTAAATATTCTGAGGGTGTTTACTGTGGTAAAATTTACCATTAGCAGCGCTTAGTACATTCACAATGTTGTACAGCCATCACCACTATCTAGTTCCAGAACATTCTGTCACCCCCCCGGAGGAAATCTTATACCCACTAAGCAGGTACTTCCCCAGCCCCCCTTACTCCCAAGCCCCTGGCAACCACTAATCTCTCTTCTGTCTCTATGGATCTGCCTGTTTGGACCTTTCATATAAATGGAATCATATAACATATGGCTTTTTGTGATAGGCTCCTTTCACTCAGCATAATGTTTTCAAGGTTCTTCCACATTGTAGCATGTATCAGAACTTCTTCCCTTTCTATGGCTGAATAACATTCCACTGTATAGACACACCACACTTTTTGTTTATCCATTCATCTGTTGATGGACATCTGGGTTGCTTCTACTTTTCAGCTGCTGTGAATATTTGAGTACAAGTTTTTTGCACGGGTGTATGTTTTCAATTCTCTTGGGTCTATACCTAGAGTGGAATCACTGGGTCACACGGGTACTCCATGCTTGACTTTTTGAGGAAGCTCCAGACTGTTTTCCACGTGGCTTCCTTTGGGGGTGATGAAAATGTTCTGGAACTAGACAGGAGTAAAGTAAGGTGGCAGAAACTGCTTCCACTCTGGAATGCCTAGCAAGGAGGGGCAAGCTTTGAACAGAAGTCATCATGACAAGGACACGGGGAGCGGGGTGGAGGTGTTTCATGTCACCTACTCAGTCATTCGGTAGCTGACAATCTAGGTAGTGGGCCCGAGCTGTGCTGGGGCCAAGGCTGCTCCGGTAACAAGACACACTTTCTACCTGCATCCGTTTCTTCTCTTTCTCCTGGTACAAACCGTCTTCTAAAGCATACAGTCAATAATGAAATCATAGCGATTTTGCTGAGTGCTGTGAAAGGGGAGAGAGCGGGATCCGGGGGAGCGCTCCGGAAGGCGATGCGGGGCCGCTGTGGGTGGGGGAAGGATCGAGCCCGGCGTGAGAAGCTGGTACAGTCGTGGAGCATGACTAAAGCCAAGCTGGGTGGCTTCACCACCAACTGTCCCCATGCAGGCCACTGCAGAGGGGGCTGGCCAAATGAGTTAAGAATGGGAGAAAACCAAGAAGCCAGTCGTTATGACTGACATTTTTGTGATTTCATCTCTTCCCCTGGACAGCCTGTGTCGTGAGCATTTGCTCCCCGGCCTCCACATCTAGCTACGTCTCTTCCATCGTGTCTCCTCCACGCCGCAGGGTGCTCACGGCAACCCTCCTCACAAACGGGGCAAAGCTGGCCTCCGGTGCCCTCACGACAAATATCCAGCTTTCAGGTCCCCACAGCCAGTCTGCACAGGCGCTCAGGTCACGCCTGCCTCTTTGGTCCCCAGCAATAGATTCCCACAGCTCCTTCCTGCTGCAGTTTTCTGTCATTACTGTTTTCCTCTCACTTGAGGTGATGCCCTTGTTTTCATTGCTGTGCCTCTCACTAGTGTACGTCACCCCGCAGCTGCATGCCTGACAGACTTGCTTCCCGATGATGACATAGGAGCCACTGAAATGACCAACAATAGAAAAAAGGGGAAATGTGTCTGTCAGAGCTGGCAAACAAGAGGGTGCCACCAGTGGCTGAGGCACCGTGAGAGATGCCAAGGAGGGACCTGCCAGGGGGGTCGGTGGTGACAGGATGCCCCCCCACCAACAGAGGCCGAGGAAATCTTCAAGGTCACAACGGTGGGACCCAGAAGCCAGGCTGGCTGAAGTGCGGTTTGCCGGTGGCAGACGGAAGGGCCTAGAGGCCGACACGGCAAGGTCAGCAACAGGCTGAGGGGTTTCCCTGGGCACTGCTGGGAGCAGGCAGGGCCAGAGAAGGGCAGTGGGCAGCAGTGGGCAAGCAGTAGGGACTAATCTCTATCCCGTAAACAACTCTGGGGACCGGCTAAAAAGTAACTAACATGGGGCTTCCCTGGTGGCGCAGTGATTGAGAGTCCGCCTGCCGATGCAGGGGACACGGGTTCGTGCCCCGGTCCGGGAGGATCCCACATGCCGCGGAGCGGCTGGGCCCGTGAGCCATGGCCACTGAGCCTGCGCGTCCGGAGCCTGTGCTCCGCAACGGGAGAGGCCACAGCAGTGAGAGGCCCGCGTACCGCAAAAAAAAAAAAAAAAAAGTAACTAACATGCCTGGTGACAAGACAAATATCAACCAGTCAGCGGCTTCCCTGTGTACAAATACTAACTGGGTAGAAAATACAATGGGAACATGACTACCAGCTCTCCAGCGGAGACTGACCTAGAATCAGTGCCTGTGAACAACCAGAGAAAAACACGGAGGGGTGGCAAGGCCGTGACGTGCTTCTTGTGACCACTGCATCCTCCCGCCACACAACAGCATCAATTCCACACGGATTAGACGGTTAGGTTCAAACGGCGGGTTACAACGTCCCACAGAACTCCTCTCTCCCAATGCCTAATAAAAGGAGAAACACACAGACGTGGGGAGGAGGAGTGTGAAGGACAGAATTCAGCAAACGAAGGAAAGGGACATAAAATCGAACGCAGTACATTTCGAAACCTGGCAGCCGAAGAAAGGATTCCAGAGAACAAAGCAGCAGCAAGACTGAGCTCCTGCCCCACCCCTGGAAACCGTGCTGGGGAGCCCACAACACCCCGAAACCTCTCCTCACTGAGCTGGAAAGAAGCAACTGGGTAGGAGTCTGTAACTTTTTCCTTTTAGGCCCAGGAACTACAGAAGCTGCAACCGGGAGGTGCAGGAGAAACAGGTAAAGCACCCAGCGAGCCAGGCCAGGGGACCACTGGGAACCTGGGGTGGCCCCTTCCCATATCCCTTATAGGAATGGCATACGTGTCCTTCAAGCGGCTGGACTGAACCCTGGCGTAAGACAATTAACACAATTCCTAGGCTAGAGAGAAGACTCCAGATGCTGCCGAAGAGTCCCCCTGACTGCAGCTCCCCCACGTGTACAGCTTGTCTCTGCCCACAAGAGAACGAGCTCATGACAGCCCAGAGGGGAAAGCAGTGAGAGAGGATGCCAGAAGACGGGGAAGAGAGAGCCAGAACGCCCCTGCTGCACCAAAGCAAACAGAACGACTGGATGGAGCCGTCTAAGCCTGAGCCAAGTTGACAAGAAACAACATGGTAACTCTAGAAACATGGCCAAAAGCGACAAAATAAAAGTGAGGCGGATGGCTCAGGAAAGGCAAAATCCCACCAAGAAGAGAATACACAAAAGGAAGAGAAGGAAATTCCTCACAACTTTATAAGAACATGTTCTCAATAACAGTTCAAAGATGAGAAGATAAAACACAGTAAGATGAAAGGGCAAATTCCCAACCTAGGGAAATAAACTGCAGACCAAAACACATCATTACGGAACTAATAAATACATTTAAAAACAGCCAGAAACAGAATATACGTAGCTGAAAATCAAACTAGACAAACAGTGTATGCAGATGAAAAAGATAAAAGCTAAAGCAATTAGGGTGTAGCTAATAGCACTGGAAGAGAGACAAAGACAACCCAACGTAAGGATAATTCGTGTCCCTGTAGTAGGGAACCCAAAATGGCACATAGATGCCATCAAAGATATATTATAAGAGGACTAATCTGAAACGAAGTGAGCTGCATCTGCAGCCTGAAAGAACACACCACGTTCCCAGGAAAATGTGATAAACAAACAAACACCACTCACCAGCGAGAGGGACTGTGGTTAACCTCCTCAATTTCAAGGATAAAGAACTCTTCAAGCGCCCCAAGGGATCATGTAAAGAGGGGCCCAGGCGTTAAGGACTAAGGACCAGCAAGAGCCAAGGACCCGACCCCAGGAACAGTCTGGCACGTTCCAGGAAAAGCAAGAATGGCGGGCTGGAGCCAGGTGAGCAAGGCGCAGAAAATGAGCTCAAAATGAGGCAGGCCTGGCTACACAATATGCAGGGCCCAGTATAGAATGAAATTGCAGGGCCTCTTACTCCAAAATGGAGAATTGTGGCGTGGCCGCAGTAGAGCAGTAAACCAAGCGTGGCTCTTCCAAGCCCTGGGCATTATGCAGGCTGCACGTCCAGGAAGCCGGCCCTGCTTCCAGGAAACAGACTTTCGATTTTATTTTGTGAGGGATGAGAGGCCCTCAGAGGGTTTTTCTCAGGGGAGTGACAAGATCAGATGAAGAGTCTGAAAAAGTTCACTCTTAATGGAAAATACAGTGTGAGGCGGGGACGAGGGGGCAGGCAGACGCAAGGTGCTACGGGGTGGGCTCACGGTTTGGGGTACTGAACATTTATTAGGGATTGACACTCGTGAACGGAAGGGAGAGGAAGCAGATCTGGGCAGGGGATGAAGCTGAATTGCAATGCAGGCTCAAGAAAGCTCCAGGCCACCTTGGGCAGTGATGGCAGGGCAGTGGTTTTATACCCCCTGCCTCATCCAGCCACCTGGGCACTGCCCTGGAATTGGTGTGACCGAGTGAGGAAGTGCTCACAGCTGAGGCCAAGGCCAAGCCCAAAGGAGCCAGCAGCTGGAGGCTGCCTGCGGACTGCACTTCTGGCTGGGGATCCACACAGTGGCCTCCTTGCCTGCTGTGTGGGGCTACTGCAGAGTCTAAGCAGACGACGCGGTGGCTGCTCTAGGTGCCATCAGTGGAGGGCATGTGTGTGCTGGGGGCAGGGGGAGCGCAGGAGATCAAGGACTCTGACTTCCGTATTTTACGTTTTCGATGTTGAGGCATTTCGCCTTCTACAGGTCTAGGCTGGAGACAGAGATCTGGTAGTCACTGGTGCAGAGGTCTGAAGAGCCAGGTGAACAAGTGAGGGCACCTCAGATGTTTGTGTGTGGACAACTTTCCTCCTGTTATCTGGAGTTGTGACAAGGAGAAAGAGTCAGCAAAGGAGACAGACAAAGAGGAGTGAGGTATTAGAAAGACGATCAGGTGTATCTGTCCAGATTATTGGTGGCAAGCAACAGAGACCAACTCTAGCTGATTTACACAGACAAGGACTTGATTAAACAGCTACTGGAAGATGGAAGGTGGTGGTGATGTCTGCACAGTATAAATATACTTCATACCATGGAACTGTACACTTAAAAACGGTTGAAATGGTAAATTTTTTCATGTGTATTTTACCCCAATAACAAAAACTGGGGGGAATAAAAGGCTATTAGGTGGCCAGAGGGTTGGAGAAACAGGTTTGAATCTCGTTAGCCAAGAACAATATTCCAAACCCTGCTGCCAGCACTGCCTCTGCCACCCTGCAGGGGGCAGCAGTGGCCGCCAACACAGCAGCCACTGCGGGAGCTGGCCCTGCTCCCTTGGAGAGGGTGGGTCTGATGTGAGAGCCCGAGGCGCAGAGCCATACCCCCTTGGAGGGCTGAGGCCATTTTCTTCCGTAAAGGGCCAGATAGTAAGCGTTTATTCCTGCTCTGTAGGCCTCACCGTCTCTGTCACACTCACTCAACTTGCCAGTGAAGCGGGAAGGTAGCTTCAGGCAATGCATAAAGGAAGGAGTGGGGTTGGACTGCAATAAAACTTTATTTACAAAAACAGGCAGTGGGCCAGACTTGGCCTTGGCATGTAGTTTACCATCCACTGTACCAGCTGAAAGGGAAATTATGAAAAGAAGCGTATGGCATTTTCAGCGACTACAGTCAGAGGTCACCTGGTCTCTCAGCAAACTCATAGGATGGGGTAAGAGTTCCCTCAAACAAAGAAGGGGGCTCAGATGTGAAAGTGGCCAAAGAAAATAAAACCGACTAAGCCAGTGATGCTGCGCCAGGAGAGGCTGCTGGTGGGGGTCCCCGAAGAGACACAGCAAGGGGATTCCAGGAGGGAACAAGCCTGTCAAGAGGAGGAATCACCACTGGCCTGGGTAACACAAACATCCATTAGGGCCGGAGCAAAGTGGGAGGTGAGGAGGGGGAATACTGAGTAGCCAAGTCTTGAAAAGCTTGGCCAAAGAGGGAACAGAGAACTGGGCAGGAGCTGAGGAGGGAGCGCTTGGTAAAGATGGGAAATTCGAAAACACGTTTGTATAGTGATGGGTGTGATTCACGAGAGGAGGGAAAATTGACAGATTCCTGGGGAGCTAGGAAAACAGGAAGTCTCTGTCACCAGTGGAGCTGTCTGTTAAGAGCTCCAGGGGTGGAGCAGTTTCCAGTGATGACAAAGTCCAGGCTGTGACCTTGGCAGTAGGTGGCTGAGGTCACTGGAACAGAGGTGATCAAAAGTTGGGGGCCAAGCACTAGGAGGGCCCTCTATGTGCATGCTTAAGCCACCTGTGGGATGGAATGGTCAGGAACAGAGAGACAAAGACTGTGGGCCTGGCACCAAGTCCCCAGTGGAGGGGGGCTGTCCAGGGTGGCAAGCAAGCTCATGACGGGGAGTTGAGGGGCCTGCGCATCACAGCGTGCTTTTAATCAGAGCGTAGATCATGAACACGGAGGACGCGCTCCTGCTCGGGGTGTGTGGGCTGGGACAGTCAACAGGCCGCCCTCTGGTTGTGAGGTACCTGTAGGGAGCCAGAGCTCAAGAGGAGAGGTCTGACCCAGATGGGGCCTGGGGGCCTAGGAAGGACTCTCTGCAGGAAGGGACACCCGAGGCGAGTCAAGAACCAGGAGGAGGGGGAAATGCAGCATGGGGACCCGGACAAAGGCCAGGAGTATGAGCTCAGTCCTACGTGGCTGAGGGGCACAAGGATGAGAAAAGGAGTGGTAGCGGAAGAGTCGAGAGTCGTGTGAGGGGCCTTGATGCCACTGGAGGACAGGGGCCCCACTCTCACGTTTAAAGCAGGAGAGTGAGATCTGACGCTAGGGACTGCGTGGCAGGGAGAAACGTGGAGGAGAGCTGGAAGGCTTGAATCAGGCCGGTGGCGGGAGGAGGGCAAGAGACCGGCAGGGCTGGCGACACTCGGGTTCCCAGCCTGCGGGACCGGTGCTGCTACCTACCATGACAGAAACCAGAGGACATGGGCTTTGGCTGCTTAGCCTTCTGACCTACCCACCTTCTTTGGGGGGGGGTCTGGAGGGTGGTAGGGCAGGCAGTGGGTTGAGGAGAATGGGAGGAAGAAAAAGGGCAAAGCCTTTTACGTGCCTTGCATGGTAAAACCTGACTAGTGCGAGCCTTTCTCTCACAGAAGTGAAAACAAGTTCTAGTTCCTTCATACTCCTTTTCAGTGCTCTCTGTCGCCACCTAATGGGATGTCAGCTGAAACCCCAAGATTCACCTGTGGGGGACGGGACAGCACCCGGGTGGAGGAGAACCTACTTGGCTAACTTTAGATCTCTGAAAACACCTCTAGGGTCCACGAGACCCCCTTCTGGAAAATTAGAGCTTCCTGGAGCTAACAGAGACAGGTGTGTGTTGGTAACACCTAATTCAACTTCAGATCATTTTCCACAGACGAGCTTTGACTTGGCTTCTGTGCACTCCCAGGATGCACGATCAAGTCGAGGTGGCTGAGAGAACCACAGCCCTGAAACAAACGGTCCCTTGATGGGACAAAAATTCCAGGGCACTTGAACCTAGCTGAGCTGTTTCTGGTTCTAGTGTTTCACGTGCCACCTGTAGGTTGAGGCGGACTTACTTCGTAAATCTGAGAATGCATTAAAGTCTTCTACTGAAATGTCTTAGCTTGGGGGGTAATTTACAAAGAGCCACACCCCTCGCTGCTAACTGCCTTCCTCCCAGACCTCTGACGGACCTACAAATGTCACTCACCGAACAAGAAGAGTAACGAGTGCCACACCAGAGATGCCAAGGGGAGGCTGTGGTGGGCAAGCAGAGGCAGTCACCGCCCTCAGTGGCTTCACCCTAGCAGGGGGCACATGCGGCAACAGACAACTTCATCATCATGTGGGAATACTGGGAGAGAAGGCCGCAAAGCCCAGTGTAGCGGGAGGGGATGAAGAGACAAGGGCCAAAGGACATGACCTGGTTTAACTCCCCTTTCTGTCAGTGAAGAGCTGCAAGAAGGAAATCAATATTTTCAGATGCCACGGAGAGGCTACTAAGATAAATGCTGAGTCTGGTAAGTTCTCACCTGCAGAGCATGGGTAAGGACCAGCCTGCCTTGTGTGGGCTGCTGCGGATTCCATGAGTGGATCCTGATCAGGCAGGCAGACAGCAGCTGGTCCGGAAGCACCGCACGAGTGAGTGAGTGAGTGAGTGAGTGTGTGGGGGGCGGTGGGGGGAGCGGAAGGACTGAGTGGAGAGGTGATCCCAGGAGCTGATCAACGGCGATGTGAGATCACAAACATAAACTCCTCTTTTGGAGAGCTTGGCACAGAGAAGATACGAAGCATCCAGAGGTAAGGGGTAGGGAGTCAACAGAAGGCCAAGACAGAAGATACACTAAATTTGTGATGGAATCTAAGTTAGCTTTAAAAGGATGTTCACTGTTTTTCTTAACATGGGTGTCTTAGCTCGGGCTGCCATAACGAAATAGAACAGACTGAGTAGCTTAAACAACAGAAATTTATTGCTCACAGTTCTGGACGCAGGAAGTCCAAGGTCAAGGTGCCGGCAGATTCCTTGGTGAGGGCCCTCTTCCTGGCTTGCAGACGGCTGCTTTCTCACTGTGTCCTCATATGGCACATGGCAGGGAGTGAGATCTTTGGTGTCTCTTCTTATAAAGACACTGATCCCATTGGGCTCCAGCCTCAAGACCTCATCTAATCCTAATTACCTCCCAAAGGCCCCATCTCCAAACATCCTCACATTTGGGGTTAGGGCATCAACATATGAATTTGCGGGGGCCGGGTGGGGAGACAAACAAACACTTTAGTCCGTAACAATGGGGATGCTTATGTTCTACTGTGAAATGGTAAATGAAAAAGCAGGGTATGGTACTACATATACTGCATGACAACAATTAAAACTCATTCCAAGAGATGGTAGTACAACAGTTTGAATGTATTTAGGGCCACTGAAGTGTACACTTAAAAATGGTTAAGATGGTAAATTTTATGTTATGTGTATCTTACCATGATTAAAAAAACAACTCAATCCAGGAGAAGGCAAGAAAGGAGAAAAAAAATAAAGAACAGAAAATGTGGAAAAAATAGAATGCACAAAATAAAATGGTACAGACAAATCTAAATGCATCAGCAATTAAATAGATGTTAACAGATATGACAGAATGGATTTTTTTAAATCCAGCTATTTGCCATTTTCAAGAGCTACATCTAACCCATAAAGACACAGAACGGAGGAAAATTAAAAGCGGCAGCGCTGACCAAAAACACAGGTGCTGCAGCACCATCACTATCAGATGAAGCAACATTCAAGGCAAAAGCACGACTAATTACAAAGAGGATCACTTCATGATGCTAAAGGGTTCGATCCACCAGGAAGACAAAACGGTTTCTAAAACTGAAAACCTGGCCTCAAAATAAATAATAAAGCCAAAATTAACAAAGCCCCTGGAGAAACTGGAGTTTGTGACACATGCTCCCCAGTAGCGAGGAACTCAAGTCGAGAGAACAACAGTAGGAAGAGAGGACGCTTTCATAATCCCAGGGATGAGATGAAGGAGACGAGCTTCTTCTGGCTCCTGCGCCCCACCGACAGCCCATGCTCATCTGGGTGGTCCCGCACTGCTCCACAAGCTGTGAAGCGGATGCCCCACAGACCACAGTCTTGGAGCATGGTGCCATTTAGCTAGGATCTTATTTTTTATTTATTTATTATTATTATTTTTTGCGGTACGCAGGCCTCTCACTGTTGTGGCCTCTCCCGTTGCGGAGCACAGGCTCCGGACACGCAGGCTCAGTGGCCACGGCTCACGGGCCCAGCCGCTCCGCGGCATGTGGGATCCTCCCGGACCGGGGCACGAACCCGCGTCCCCTGCATCGGCAGGCGGACTCTCAACCACTGCGCCACCAGGGAAACCCTAGCTAGGACCTTATTTTTAAAAATAGTAACTAGGAAAAAAAACCCCACAAAGCCATGTACTTGGAAATTTAAAAAACACATTTCTAAATAATTTGTGGGTCAAAGAGGAATCACAGAGGAAATTAAAAAAAAACCCTTTGAGCTGACTTTAAGTGGAGATGCGACACATTGAAACTTGCTCGATGAGCAGAAATCGTTTGAGGATCAGCTTTAAATGCTTATGTTTGAAAAGAAGGTTGAAAACCAATGAGCTAAGTTTAGAATGTAAGAAGTGAGAAAAAGAAAACCAGAGAATGTACTCCAAGAAAGTAGAAGATATAATAATAAAGATAAAATTTTACATAACTTAATGAACTGGAAAGCAGACATACAGTAATACAGGACAATAATGCCCACAAGTTCACTCTCTGAAAGACTAATAAAACCCAAACAATTTTTACCAAGACAGGGAAAAAAGGGAGAAGGAAAAAGTAACAGCACTAGAATGAAAAAGGAGATAAATACTGACGTTGCAAAGGTTTATAAAAAGGTAAGCATGGCTTCTTGCTAGTAAACTTAGTAACACAGATGAAATGGACAAAAATATACCTTAGCCACACTGACCTGAGCAGGTGTAGGGAAATAAAAATAGGTTTCGAAGTGCGTGTATGTGCACAGAACACCTCAAAGACACATACAAGCCCCTGGAGGCATCTGTTCCCTGCAGAGGGGCCCGGGTGGCAGCAAGGACACTGAGAGACCAAGCATCACTCTAGAGCTCACACTTCCTGAGTTGTGAACCATGTGCATGGGCCACCTGCTCAATAGCGGATCCAAATGCACCCAGAGACGAGGAAAGGCCTCACCTGACGGTGCGTGTAGGCCAGCCCAGAACATGGGGCTCGAACTACGCCGTAGGAGCCAATCTCAACATTCGCTGGCACTAGGTCTTTTCTTTCTATTTGTCCTTTTAATCTTTACAAATTTGGTAGGTCAAAATGCCATATTCTTTGTTTCCATGTGTGTCTCTTTGATTATCACTGAGGCAGAACTCTTTCCCTATCTTCATTGGCCACCTGTATCTCTTCTTTATGAATTTCCTGTTCATATTCTTTGTTCATTAGTGGTGACTGGTAGTAAGTTAGCAGTAAGAACTGCTGCATTCAAGTCTAGAATAAAAAGGAAATTTAAAAATCTGCCCCAGTGCACTCACAACAATCACTGTTCCCACTGCCCAGTGGCAGGCATTAACCCTAGGATGATTCGCTGGGTGGTGATCTGCAGCTTAACTATTTTCTCCAAACACTTCAGACTCGCCCAGATCCCAAGAAATTGCACCGCAGCATTCCTCCTTTCGGCAAACAACCTCTGGTTGTCAAGCACCACTGTGCTCTGCTGGAGGCCAGGGCCTGCCGAGAGCGCTGCTCAGAGTGGGCCCCAGGAGCGCTCCCTGTCCCTTCTCATCCCCTGCCCAGCGGGGCCCTTTGAGCTGCTAACAGTACTCCTAGGTTGCTAACCCACTGCCCAGGCTAGGATATGTTCCCAATACTTTCACTATCATCGCTTTACATACAACCTCACTGAATGCTCAGCAACACACAAAAGCAACATTTAAATGAAGGCAACACTGAGGCTCAAGGAGGAAAAAGTGACCTGAAACCTAGTAGGTGAACAAGCCGGGATTTAATCCTAAAGGAACCTGGCTCAAAAAGCCTATGTTCATCCACTCTACTCAAGATAAAACTGCGAAAGCAAGGTCCTGGCTGCAAGCAACAGAAAACAACTCTAGCTGACCCCAGTCACAAAGGAGTTCCGCAGCAGCATGTGTAAATGAAGAGAAGACTAGAAAACTAAGCCCAGAAAAGCAGCTGCATGACTGAAAACGCAGCCAAGGTTGCACTGAAGGGGCCGTGTGCTTAGGACACCCACCCTGGGCAGCACCACCAGCAACTTCAGACATGAGCCACTGACACTGCCTTCCTGCTGCATGTGCCACTACCATGACTTATCTCTCACTGTCTTTCAAGAGCCAAAGTCGGGGAATTCCCTGGCGGTCCAGTGGTTAGGACTACAGGCTTTCATTGCCGAGGGCCCGAGTTCAATTCCCGGTCATGGAACTAAGATCCCCCCCCCCAAAAAAAAAAAAAAAAGGAGTCAAAGTCCCTGAAGGGAGAATGGGTTTGGCCAAGCCTGGGTCTCATGGCCGCCCCCTAGCTTCTGGAGACCAAGGGGCAGGAACATCGGTCCCCCATGGCAGGCACTACCAGCTGCCCCCCAACACCCAGCTCCTCTGTCTGCCTTCCTAACAGAACCTTGCGCTCAGCACACCTCCCGCCCACTGGCTCTGCACGTGCTCACACATCTGGCTTCACTGATGGGACCGAGGAGGAAGAGACTTTAAAAGGCCTCTGTGGGTCTGCTCACTCCTCTTGGGCTCCTGACATCTGCCTAAGAAGAGACCATCTCTGACAGTTGCTTCTCCCTCCTGGGTCCTGGAACGACAGGCTTGAGAACAGATCTGAATCCCACCTTGCAGCTGACCCAGACCCATGAGTAAGAAATAAATGATCGCTATTGTAGCTGCTGTTTGTTCCTCAGAAAAAAAAAATGATGGACACGGAGACGGAAATGGAAATTACTGAATGGGACTGGAGGGTGTGCCAACAAGTGCCCTTTTCCCCTTCCCCCGTGCCCTCCTTCTCTCTCCCTGGAAAGCAAGATGCAACAGCTAGAGCTGCAACTGCCATCTTGGGACCACACGCAGCCTTGAGGATGGAAGTCACCTGCTCAGGGTGATGGGGGAAAAAGACTGAGGGGCCCTGGATCCCAGATACTTACAGCCATGGACAGCCTGCCCCCAGACGTCAGGGCACACAAGAGGACACCACAAGCCTCCAACCCCATCTTTAGGCTTTCTTAAGTAGAAGCTAGGATCCACCTGCTTCAAACCCAAGATCCACAGAGTAGGGGATTCTTTTAACACGAAAAGGTATCAAGGTACTTAGAAGTCAAAAAAAAATATTCATGATAAACCATATGTGAAGTTTACTTGATACACAGCTTTTTTCACCAAGTTATCACAATCACTATAACTGAAGCTACTGAAAAACGACATAAATTCTGAGCTTCTTTCTTTCTATTTCTGTTGGCTAAAAATGCAGCCTTTGAATTGTGTATAAGTGAATTCAAGAGACAAAAATAAATCCAGATAATTCAGAATGTACTGAGGACCACACATATGCCTTCTATGTGATAAACTCTCAGAATTATTTATTCAAAGAAAACTCATTGCAAAAATATAAAAAGCTTACAGATAAAACAATTAATGACACAACATACCACCTCCTACAACACCAGATTCCTTTTCTTTCCTTCATAGTAGTGGGTGTCATAACCCAACCAGAACAAAAACAAAACAGCGTTTGATTGAATTGCTGAGACTGAGAAAGTTCAATTAGCCAGAGCCACCAGGCAGGGAAAGGAGTGGCCCAAGCCCGCGGAGTGCGCCGGGAAACCAGGTCCAGGTAGCGGGCACATGCACACACGTGTGCCCAGAGGCTGCATGGTGAGCCAGAAACGCTGCCCCTTATGGCTTCCAGGAGACCCGGAGGGACACCATCGGTTGCTCATGCCAGGCGCTGTACTATGCAGGGGAAGGCCCCAAGGACTCATGTGGGGTCTCTGCTCCAGAAGCTCATGACCCACTGGGGAAAAGCAACATGCCAGAAACGGCTGTCCCTCCTGGCTACAGGGCCTGCACCAGATGTCTGTAGGGGTCGCTAAGGGCCCAAGGGAGTAGTGGTCAGGCCCCCAGGCCCAGGAGCTGGGGTGGGCAGTAAACACCTCTTCAAAGGCCATTCTCATGAGTACTTTAAGCTGCACGTCTGTTGGCAAAACACAAATACTGTTACACAAATACAAAGCCACAGATGGCAAAGGCACCTGACAGCCTTTAAAATTCATTTCTCCTGTTCTGCAAAGCTGCATTGGGAAATCGTGCTGTTAAATTATACACTCATAAAGGATGTACAGACATACCTCATAGATACTGTGAGTTCAGTTCTATACCACCACAAAAAAGCAAATATCACAATAAAGCGAGTCACACAAGTTTTTCTGGTTTCCCAGTGCATATAAAAGTTATGTTTACACTAGACTGTAGTCCATTAAGTGTACAATAGCACTATGTCTAAAGAAGTGTACAGACCTTAATTAAAAATACTTTATTGCTAAAAAATGCTAACCATCATCTGAGCCTTCAGCGAGTTGTAACCTTTTTGCAATAGTAACATCAAAGATCACTGATCACAGATCGCCCCAACAGATATAATAATAATGAAAAAGCATGAAATATTGCGAGAATTACCAAAATATAACAGAGAGACACAAAGTGAGCAAATGCTGTTGGAAAAACAGCACCAACAGGCTTGCACAACGCATGGTTGCGCAAACCTTCAATTTGTAAAAAATGCACTATCTGTGAAGCACAATAAAATGAAGCACAATAAAACAAGTTATGCCTTTATATTTAAAAAGTGGGGGGCTTCCCTGGTGGCGCAGTGGTTGAGAGTCCGCCTGCCGATGCAGGGGACACGGGTTCGTGCCCCGGTCCGGGAAGATCCCACATGCCGAGGAGCGGCTGGGCCCGTGAGCCATGGCCGCTGAGCCTGCGCGTCCGGAGCCTGTGCTCCGCAGCGGGAGAGGCCACAACAGTGAGAGGCCCGCGTACCGCCAAAAAAAAAAAGGGGGGGGGGGGGGTGCTGGGAATTCCCTGGCAGTCCAGTGGTTAGGACTCGGCGTTTTCACTGCCATGGGCCTGGGTTCAGTCTCTGGTTGGGGAACTAAGATCCCGCAAGCCACACGGTGTGACCAAAAAAGAAAAAGGTGTGGGGGGGGACTAGGGTAGGTGCTATTTAGGCTTTCATCAATTTATGCCATGTTTTTGGATAACTGCAAATCCCCCCAAAGTACCTCAAACTCGAAGTCCACACATCTGCCCTTTGCGGGTACCTTCTGCTCCAGACTGCAGATTTGATTAAACCATAAAGAATATCGCTCCTCTTGGCCACAGAGAAGCTAACGAGTCAACAGCAGAGCAGGCTGCATTCTATTCTGCCCCTCTTAGTATAAGACAAAAGCTTAGGGCAAGGTCCCACTGCAGAATTCATCCATCTGTCCACCCAATAAGTATGCATGATTCCAGGCACTGGAGATACAGCAGGGGAGAGGCAAAAACAACCCCTCTGCCCTCCAGGGGCTTAGATTCTAGTGGGAGGAAGAGGGAGAGCGGAGGGGGCGGTAGAGAGCACGTGCGAGCACAAGTAAAACCACCAAGCAAAACAGCATATATCAGGTGATGACAAGGGCTAGGCGAGGCAGGGGAAAGTGGGAGGGTGGCATCAATCTTCAGGGAAGGCGACACTGGGAAGGTGACACTTGAGCTGACTTGAAGGAGATCGAAAAGGGAGCCGGGCGATTCCTGGGGGAAGAATGTTCCCAACAGAGGGAAGAGCGGGGGGTCGAGGCCTGAGGCAGGGGTGTACCTGAAGGGCCCAGGGGGGCCACAGTGGATGAGGGGCAGGAGAGGGGCAGGAGAGGGGATCCCAGATTGGGCCTTGCAGGCCACTGTAAGGACTTTGGCTTTGACTCTGAGTGAGAGGAGAGTCCACATGTTGCAGGACTGAACAGAGACAAGGCCGAGGTCAAGGGCAGAGGGAGGCGGGAGGTCAGAGCAGGATGGAAGAACGGAGCTGGGGAGACCTGCCAGCGGGAACAAGCGGCGTTCATGGCGGGAGGTGGTATGAGAGAGAGCAGCACGGGGCACTAGCACCGGCTTTCTGAGCTGAGGTGCAGGAAGATGGAGCTGCTGTTTACTGGGAAGGGAAGGCCAGGGAAAGGCCAGGCGCGAGGGATTGGGAGCTCAGGCTTGAACAGGTACAGTTGGAGAAGCCTGTTGGAAGCTGAGCAGGGAGGTCAAGTCGGTGCTGGGTGCGCGGGTCTGGGCTTCAGGGGGCCCAGTCACCCTGAAGACATGAAGCTGGTAGCCAGCGGCTCACAGGTGGAAGAGAGAGCCTTGACGCCGAGAAAGATCCCCTCGGGAGCGAGGGTAGAGAGAAGTCTGAGCCCAAGGCCCCCCGACAGCGCATGGGGCGCAGAGGCAGACCTGGCACACGCTCAGCCAGGACCTCTCAGGACTCAGGGACACCAGACACCATTCCAGGTGTCCAAGCCACCTCCGTGAACACGGCGAACAACCCCACCCCATAGAGTTCTGCCCCAGCAGGAACGACAGACAGTTAAGATAAACACAGTCAATCACCATTTCTATTAGAAAGGGACCAAAGCTATGGTTTGGAAAAAACAGGGCAGTCAGGGTAGGCCCAGCTGAGCAGGTGCACAGCCTCAAGGCAGGGGAAGAGGAAAAGTGACAAGTGGCCCCTAGATTTTAAAACATAAAGGTCATCATCCATGTCAGCAAAGGACCAGTTGGAAAGGGCCCAAGAGAGCACATGGAGACACAAAAGAAGAGTCCTGCCAATAACGAGAAGCAGAGCAGCTGGAAGGGTGCCGGGATGGAGGCAGCTCCCTTCCAGGTGGGAGAGGCGGCGGCTGGCTGAGGGGATGGGGATGGGGGCCCAGGAGAGGAGCGGGGAGCGGGGAGCAAGGGCACAGGCTGCCGAGGGGATGCTGGGCCTGGGGACGTCCTCCTCGGATTGCTTCCCTGCTCTCCAGGAACCAGGAAATGAGGTATCAGCTTCGAGATGGTGTCACAGCTGGTGAGGAGGGTGGCAGAAGCCAGGAGAGACCAGGGAATTGCAGTATGACAGGCAGCATGAAATGCTCCTGAAGTGAGTGGACGTGAACTCAAAAAATGGGAGCAACCAGGGGGCCACATTCAGCTGCGGGGTAGGGCGGCAGAGCAGGTGGGAAGCCGGCGGATGGCTGCATTTTACCAGGGTTGGGGCCCTATCAACTGAGTATGACAAGGCCACAAAGTGGTGAAGCTGCGGGGTTGGTGCGTCACTGGGAAGGAGATGAGAGAAGACACAGGGGAGGCAAGGGCCGGAGAAAAGATGGGAACATCAAAGGTGCCTGAGTGCCCGTGAGGGGAACGCATTATTGGAGTTGGTTGCAGGGGCGGCGAGCTGAAGGTATGAGGAAAAAGATTAGGGCCAAATTGGCACCAGCACCAGCCAGTGTAAAAGTCTGACTTTGAGAAAGAATAAAGAGATGTGGCTACCCTTCGGAGCATGTGCATCTTTAAAAAGGTGTCTCCAAGAACACAATTTTAAGTACTTCCACTTTTTAATGTTTCATTTCTATGTCTTGTCATAGAACAAGGTACAGAAGTACGAGCACGGACTTAAGGGAACACTTGATTTCAACTACACAAACTTGCCAGTGAATAAAGAGGGCTGTCCTGTTAGAGCTGCCAAACTGTGGCAACCAGACAGCCAGGAGTCATATGGGTGTTATGTGAACGCTACTTAGGACAAAATGACCATCGCATTAAATCTACCATGAACCCCTTTAGTTAAAACTGTGGTTACCCTACACGGAATAGGACCAAATTGCCTCTGCCCATCTTCTTACAGCCTGGATTCCACCAAAAACAACTGTTCTGTGGGGACTCCTGGCCTTCCCTGGGCCCTTCTATCCTGGAGATGGACAGGTTTCTATAGCGGGTTCAATGGTAACTCCCAAAAGGTACTGCACGTCTTAACCCCTGGACCCTGCAAACGTGACCTTATTTAGAAAACGGGTCTTTGCAGATATAACCAAGTGAAGGATCTCAAGGTGAGATCATTCTGCATTTAGGGTGACAAGACACACACACAAGGGAAGGCCAAGTGAAGATGCGAGCAGAGATTGGAGTGATGTGACCAGAAGCCAAGGAACGTCTAGGATTTCCAGGCAGCCACTAGCCGCTAGAAGAGGCAAGAGAGAATCCTCTGCTAGAGTCTCTGGAGAGAGTGGGACCATGTGGCACCTTGATTTCGGACCTCTGGCCTCCAGCACTGTGCGAGAATGCGTTGCTGTGGGTGGAAGCCGCCTGCTCTGGGGTCCTTCACTGCCGCTGTCCCATAAATTCACCAGCTTCTGCTTGAGCTCTAATTCTCACCAGACTCCTGGGCTTTTACTCAGGACCCGTGCGCCTTCTACCCTCCCCGCATTTTTCAAGGAGGAAGTGCCTACCCAGGGCCTGCCCTCCCGTGGCCTCTCTCCAAGCAGACTGCTCATCCAGGACCCCAGGTCCTCCGGCTCCTTGTGCAAACGTGCTCTCAAGAGCCCCCCTGAAGCAGACTCTCTGCAACCCCACCACCACCCCTGACCCCACCCAGCCCATTTCTCTGGTCCTCATCACAACAAAACTTCTCAAAAAGGACTGTCTACACCCAGTCTCCACTCCATCTGACCTCTGTTCCTCACCACCTCTGATGAAGGTCACGTTACAGCTAGTTCCTTGATTAAAATCCTTCACTAGAGGATGACCAACTGTATACATGCATTTGCTACCTGGCCCTTCAAACCTCAAAGAAACGAAGTACAGATGCATAAAGAGGAAGAAACCTCCAACAGAGACGACAGAAACGATAACAGGAGGGGACTTCTGAACAGATGAAATACGTTTCACAAATTTCTAAATGCTGGAAAGAGGAGTGTGTTGACTAATGGAACAGAGTGAATGCACTACAAGGGAGCTACAAAGGAGATGGGAGCCCCTGTGCCTGTCAGAACCCCCAGAAAGGCTCTCAGATCAGAGCAGACCAGACCAGGGGCAAGCAGTGCCCCTCAAACTCTCACGGACACACAAGTCACCTGGGGGGCTGTTGACTATCAGATTCTGATCCAGAAGGTTTGGGGGCAGGACACTTGCAGCAAGCTTCCAAGGGGGGCTGACAGTACTGGGGTTGGTTAGTGGAGCACATGTGGAGTGGCAAGGTGTCACTTCCTTCCACAGGCAAGAAACCAAAGGGTCTTTTCTAAATCAGAGGCTGGAACCTTCCTTTCCTTCCCACAAGGTTCCTGGTGTGGCTGGCAGCAGCCCAGGTGAAGCCCACCTCCGTCTGGCCTCCAAGGGTCCATGATGTGAGGGAGGACCCCTGTCTGCTTCCCACCAAAGCCAAGTCTGCAGGTCAGCCTGTCCTGCTCTGCCCTAGCCCCCGTAGAACTCCTACTCCAACCCTCCCTAGGGGGAGGGACCCCACAGGAAATGGGTGACTCCACCAGAGCAGGGGTAGGGTGCCAGCTACCAAGGCCTCTTGTCACCAACCCGAACAGCTCTCCAGGGTCAGGGGAAGAGACCCAGCAATATGGAAGAGAGATCAATTTTGTCCCTAGAGAAAACAGATAATATTCTCATATTTTAGAAGATAATTCAGCCATAAAACCAGAACAGAAACATCCACAAACAAAAAAGAAACAGAGGACAGGAGTTCAAAGATTAAAAATGGGTTAGTTACAAATACGAAACAACACTGTGTCATTGTTTACAACAGGAAAAGACTGAAAAGTACCCAAATGTCCATCCACAGGGAGCTGCTTGACTGAAGCATGCTTCATCTATACAACGGAGTCTGTGCAGCAGGAACAAAAAGAATGAGGAAGGGAGAGCTCTACGCCGCCATAAACAAGGAGGGTATCGACGCTGATAGGGAGCAATCTCCAGGATAGAGGAAGTGAAAACAAACTAAAAACAAGATGCAACAAAAAAACAAAACAAACAAACAAAAAAAACGAGATGCAGAACAGCATGTCAAGTATGCTTTCTGTGTAAGAAGGATAAATAAGAATACATATATTTACTGGTTTATCTTTTTGCAAGAGGAAACACTAGAAGGATAAGCAAGAAACTAATAACTTCTGAGTATTCTATAGGCTTAGCTTCTTAAAAATAAGAAAAAAATTTTGGCCTTATTTAAAATTATATAAGTTTCAGGTGTACAGCATTTGACTTCTGTATACATTACAAAGTGATCACCACCACAAGTCTAGTTACCATCTGAGGCTTGGCTTTTTTGCTTTTGTTTTTGTTTTTTTGCGGTACGCGGGCCTCTCACTGTTGTGGCCTCTCCCGTTGCGGAGCACAGGCTCCGGACGCGCAGGCTCAGCGGCCACGGCTCACGGGCCCAGCCGCTCCGCAGCATGTGGGATCTTCCCGGGCCGGGGCACGAACCCGCGTCCCCTGCATCGGCAGGCGGACTCTCAACCACTGCGCCACCAGGGAAGCCCTTGGCTTTTTTTTTTTTCTTTTAAATTCAAGCCTGTTATACTAGATTCAACAGATACGAAATTTCATTTCAATAAATGTAATCAGAATAAATATAACAAAAGAGAATTACAAAACCCATACATGTTGTTTACGTGTACATAAAGTGTGCATATAGGATATTAATATAAAGAATGATTATGACAATTGTAACTTTTTGTGATTCCACAATCGTAACTAAAGAAAGTTTGGTAAAGTAGCAATTCCCCAATCAGATTAGGCTTGACTTCTGAACCATCAAATACTTTATATATTCCAAAAATAAAGAGAAAAAAGCAAACCACAAAACTGAACACAAATAAACCTAACTATATCAAATCAGTAACATAACCACACAGAAAAGAATTATTCCAAGTGACATTTTTTCCAACACATTATAAAGAAAAATTTGAAACATACAGAAAAATTGAACAAATTGTACAAAGAACACCCACATACTCATCACCCAGATTCTACCATTGTTGACATGATTCATCTACCCATCAATCCATCTTATTTGTGATGCATTTCAAAGTTCAGCAGTACACTTCATCCCCAAACACTTCAGCATGCATATCATTAACAAGAGATGAAAATTCAGTTTCATTTTTTTAGGTAAAATTTACATCCAGTGAAATGACAAATCTTAAAGGTATCATTTGATGAGCTCTGTCAAGTGCATGCACCTGTATAAGCCAAACCCCTATCAAGATAGACGATGTTACCATGGCCACAAAAGTTCCCTGGCACCACTTTCCAGGCAGCCCCATCCCACATCCTCAGCAACATTTGGTGTTGTCAGTTTTCAGTTTTGGCCATTCCAGTGGGTGTGTAGTGGTACTTCACTGTGGCTTTAATTTGCATTTCTCTGATGACTAATGTTAGCACTTTTTCGTGGGAATACTGGTCATCATTCAGATGCCTTCCTTTATGAAGTACTTCTAAAATCTTTTCCTGTTTTAAAAATAGATTCTTTTTATTATTGAGTTATAAGAGTTTTTTATATATTCTGGATATGTCCTTTGTCAGATATATGACTTTCTATTTGCGACTTGTCTCAACTATTTTCTCAGTGACTTGTCTTTTCATTTTCTTAATAGTATCTTTTGAAGAGCAAAAGTTTTGTATTTTAATGAAGTCCAATGTACCCATTTTTTCCTTTAATAATTATTGCTTTCTGTATCCTAAGAAACCTTTATCTTCAGATTGTGAAGATATTCTGTTTTTTCCTAATAGCTTTATATTTAGATTCATAATCCATCTGGAATTAATTTTCATGTTTGGTGTGAGGTAGTGTTACAGGTTAAATTGTGTCCTCCTCAAAAAAGATATGTTGAAGCCTTAACCCCCAGTACCTAAGAATGTGATCAGCACCTAAGCATGTGATCTTATTTGGAAATAGGGTCATTGCAGATGTAATTAGTTAAGATGAGGTCATCCTGGAGTAGGGTGGGTACCTAATCCAATATGACTGGTGTCCTTATAAGAAGATAACCATGTGAAGATACAGACACAACACAGAGAACACCACATGATGAGGAAGGCAGATGCTGGAGTTACGCAGCTGTAAGTCAAGGAACACCAAAGATTGCCAGCAAATCACCAGAAGCTAGGAAGAGGCAAGGAAGGATTTCCCTACAGGTTTCAGAGGGAGCATGGGCCTGAGGACACCTTGAGTTTTAAGCCATCCAGTTTGTGGTATTTTGTTATAGCAGCCTTAGGCAACTAATATGGGTAGGGTCAAGGTTCCTTTTTGTCTGGTATGAACAGAACCATTTGCTGAAGAGGCTTTCCTTTCTCACACTGAATTGCTCTGGCGCCTCTGTTAAAAATCAATCATAGAAGTTTGGTCAATTTCTGGGCTTTCTAGTCTCTTCCACTGAACTATGTGTTTATCCTTATACAAGTACCAGGCAGTCTTGATTATTGTAGCTTTACAGTAAGTCAAAGTCAGGTAGTATAAGTGTTCCAATTTTGCTCTTTTTCAAGATTGCTTTGGATATTCTAGGTACTTTGCATTTCCATATACATTTTAGAATTGTTGTAAAGATTAGTCTTTCGATCCATGGACATGGTATATCTTTCTATTTATTTAGGTCTTTAATTTCTTTCAGCAATGTTTCCAGCTTCAGTGTACAGACCTTGTACATTTTTCATTAAATTATTCCTAATGGGACTGCACTGTAAATTTCATTTCCAGTTAATTTTTGTAAAATTGACCTTGTATCCTGAGACCTTGCTGAATTCACTTTTTTGTTCTAGTACATCTTTCTCTCTTATAGATTCTGTCAAATTTCTACATTACCTCCCAAAACAAACAGTTTCACTTCCTTTAATATTAATGCTTTTTACCTTTTTTCTTGCCTTACAATGGTTAGAACTTTTCCCTGATTTAAGGGTAACATGTTCAATATTTCATCATTAAATACAATTTATATGTATCTCTTTCTTAAGGCACTTTATCAGATGAGGAAGTTCCCTCTTATTCTTAATCTGCTGAGTTTCTATTACAAATGAGCACTGAATTTTGTCAAATACTTTTTCTATATTTATTGAGTTTATCATATGGTTTTTCTCCTTTATCCTCTTAATGTGGTGAATTACAGACTGGTTTTTAAATGTTACCCCACATTTGCATTCCTGTGATAAGCCTGAGTTGGTTGATATATTATCTTTTTAATATACTGTTAGATTTCATTTGCTAATATTTTATTAAGACTTCGACATTTATGCTCATGAGGGATAATGATCTGTAATTTTCTTTTTATGTAATGTCTTTTGTAAGATTTAGTATCAGGGTTATGTTAGACTCATAAAACAAACTACAAAGTATTTCTTCTTCCTCCTCTATTTTCTAAAAGCTTATGTTTATGTAAGATTGGTGTTATTTCTTAAATGGTTGATGAAATTCAGCTGTGAAACCAGATGGGCCTAGAGTTTTCTTTGTGGAAAATTTTTTTGATAATGAATTGAATCTTTTTACTAAATGAAGGGCTTTTTTCTATTTCATATTATGTCGATTTTTATATGTCCTTTTTTTCAAGGAATTTGTCCATTTCACCCAAGTTGTCAATTTAACTTGTTCATAACATTCCCTTATAATCCTTTTAATGTCTGAAGAGGCTTTGGTAATATCCCCTTTTATGCCTGATACTGGCAACTTACGTGCTTTTCTTTTTATCTTCATTAGTCTGGCCAGGGGATTATCAACTTTGTTGATATATTTTGGTTTTGTTAATTTTTTCTACTCTTTGTCTTCTATCTCATAAATTTCTGCTCTTACCTTTGTCACTTCCTTCCTTCCCACTACTTACTTTGGGTTTACTTTGCTCTACTTTGCCTAGCTTAAGATGGAATCTTAGATCACTGATTTTATACCTTTTTTCTTTTCTAATAAATGCATTTAAAGCTATAAATTTCCCTCTAAGTATTCCTTTAGCTGCGCCCTATAACACTAAATATGTTGTATTTTCATTATAATTCATTATTACTTGAAATCTTCTCTAGTTTTTCTTGTGATTTCTTCTTTGACCCATGGGTTATTCAAAAATGTGTGGTTTAATTTTCAAATATTTGGGTTTTTTCCCCTAATCTTTTGTTATGGTTTCTAATTTAATCCCATTCTGATCAAAGAACATAATCTGTAGGATCTTAAGCTTCTGAAGTTTATGGAGACTTGTTTTATGGTCCAGCAAATAATACATTGTTGAACTGTATCATGTACACTTGAAAAGAATGTGTGTTCTGCAGTTGTTGAGCATGTTATTGCATAAATGTGGCTGGTAATACTCAGATCTTCTACATCCTTACTGATTTTTTGGTCTAGTTCTACCAATTATTGAGAGAGGGGTACTAAAACTGTCAAGTACAATTACGGATTTGTCTATTTCTCTCTGTAATTCTGCTAATTTTTCTTCATGTATTTTGCAGCTCTGTAATTAGGCACATACACATTTATGACAGTTAATTTCTTCCTGATGAACTGACCCTTTTATCATTATGAAATGTGTCTTTTAATCTCTGGTAATATCCTTTGTTTTGAAGTCTGCTTTTTTTGATATTAGTATTGCCACTCCAGCTTTCCTACGCTTACTGTTTGCATGGTATATCTTTTTCCATCCTTCTGTTTTTAAGCTAGCTGAGTCTTTATATTAAAACTGTTTATCCTAAAGACAACATATGCTGGGTCTTGCTTTTTAATTCAGCTTACAATCTCTGCCATTTCACTGAAACATTTAGTCCATTTACATTTAATGTGTTATTGATAAGACTGGCTTTTAGGACCACTAATTTGTTCTTTCATTATGAGCATATTTTCTTTTATGTTCTTGAGCACAGTTATAACAGCTTAAAATAGTTACTATGTACAGAAAAAAATTTGCTTATCCCTGCTCTTGAGTAAGGGTCACATTTTTCCTATTTCTTCAAACGTCTAGATATTTTGAGTGATACACTGTCAGACTTTGGATTCTATTATGTTCCAATGAAGAGTACCGATGTTTTATTTTAGCAGGCAGTTAATTTGATAGGACTCAGACTCCAAACTGTCTTCCCTATGGTGGGCAGCAGTTGAAATCAGTTTATTCCTTTGGCCTTAGCTAGAGTTTATATGGAGAATTTGCTGCCCCCCGCCCCCCGCCCCCCACCCTAACTGCCCGTGGCTATCTGCTTTCCAGGATTTGTGCCTTCAGTCCTCTGAGTCCTTAACCCTTGAGATTATAGGTCTCTATCCAAGTCTCTGTCTCCCTGAAGCAGCACTGACTAGGACTGCCCTTGGGTAAAAAGCCGTTATAAACAGGAAATTCATCTAATGCAGTTCCTTTCTTCCAAGTATCAACTTCCCTCCAGTTTCTGCCTGCTTTAATCACTCTCTAGTGCCTTTAAATAGTTGTTTTTTATTTTTGTCTTTGCGTTTTTAGCTGTTATCTGCAAGGGAGTGGGGGATACTCCAAGATGAGCTACCTCACTACTACTAGAAGCAAATTCCCCAAGTGACTTTTGAGCACAATAATCTTGATTTTACATCCTTGGTGAGATACATCCTAATGACAAAAAGAAACAAACTTCGTTCAGGATTTTTATTGTTAGTAGCAATACTGGTATTACAATTTTATAATTATTTTATGTATATTACAAGATAAAGCAAATAAGTAACTGTTAATGTTAATTAGGAATGAACACTTTTTGTGTAAGAAAAACATATACAAGGATAAAATAAAAGTTAAAGACAAACGTTGTAATGTTAAATTTCCATTGTAGATATCATTATGTATTTATGAGTTAAGAAATTTTTTCAAAGTTTTCTAGCTTTGCCCACTGCAAGAGCCTAGATACAATATCACCCCAGTAAGAGTGTGCATATCTAACACCCAAATCTTGGATTCTAAATACCATTTCCCACTAAAAGGATCCAGAGCTCTTGGAACCAGTTCCAGGGTAGGAAAAGCACACATTGGGATGGAATGTCTTGTGCCAGAAAGCAAAACATCACTCAAAGACTAATTAATAAGGATATGCCAAGATGACACCAGCATAAAGGGAATCTCATTGACCAAATTTGGAATAATTTGATCAAAAACGAATAGTGACTTTGGCTGAACTGTAAAACATTTAATAAATAAAACTCCATGAATCCATACTGACATGAGACAACAGAAAATACAACAGCAAATATTTTGCCACCATTTGAGATGATTACTACACCAACTCCTTACTCTGGAATTTAGTAATCAAAGGCAAAGATTCAGCATTTATACTGATGCAGGGTCATTATATCCCCTTATATAGTGGGGAAGTGCCATATGGACTAAAGGTGACAGAACAGGAACCACTGTTTACAGTTACAGAGAAAACGTGAATATGAATCTCAACAAGGGAGGTGATATAAGCTAAGTTGTCTTCTTTCATTTCAGGGAGTTAACATAACTCCCCAACGTTGTCAAATCAAAAAAGATGTATAAGCATACAATTTAGTTTTGACGGTAACCATCAAAGAAACTAAAAGTAGAAACCGTTAAAAGCTGGCATCTCTAGGTCATGGAACAGGAAGGAGGAGGGGTAGACTGCTGTTTTCACCATAACCTCCTTTGAGAGAGGTTATGTTGTTATCAAGTGGCTGTAATATTTTGATTAAAAAAAATCAAAATCCAAGCAACCTAACCCTTCAATAGTTTCCTACTGCTCTGACATTAACATCAAAAATCCTGCACCCAAGGCTTCCCTGGTGGCACAGTGGTTAAGAATCCGCCTGCCAATGCAGGAGACACGGGTTTAAGCCCTGGTCCGGGAAGATCCCACATGCCATGGAGCAACTAAGCCCGTGCGCCACAACTACTGAGCCTGTGCTCTAGAGCCCACAAGCCACACCTACTGAGCCCGCGCGCCTAGAGCCCATGCTCCGCAACAAAAGAAGCCACAGCAGTAAGCCCGTGCACCACAAGGAAGGGTAGCCCCCACTTGCTGCAACTAGAGAAGAGCCCGCGTGCAGCAACAAAGACCCAATGCAGCCAAAAATAAATAAATAAAATAAATTTTAAAATCCTGCACCCAGCTCGTCAACCTCTCACCCTGCATCTCTGTCATCCCCCCACCCCTGCTCTGCTCCAGCCACACAGGGCTGCTTAAGTATCTCTCTCTGATGGTTAAGCTCCTGCCAGCCTCAGGGCTTTCACACATGCTCTTCTCCATCGGGAAAGCCCTCCTCCACTCTGTGCTTTGCCCACGTCTGTTCACCCCTTGGTTCCCCGTTTCAGCACTGCCTTCTTAGGGCAGGCCTCCTTATCCCTCCCAAGGCTCAGCTGTTCCTCCATTACATATGATCACAGTGAACACTCCCCCCAGCTTGTCCTTTAGAGCACTTAACCCACTGTAATTACATAATTACTTGTGCATTATTTAAAGTCTGTCTCTCCAGCCAAACTTAAGCTCCATGAGGAGAGATACCAATCTGTCTCAGTCACCCTACAGCCTGCCTACCACAGTGCCCCAGGTACTGTAGACACCTGACTCCATCATGGAATGAATGACTGGGTGACAGCCTGATGAACTGCATATCCTTCAGCACAGAGCAGCAAGGAACTCAGTACTTAAACTGAACTGTATTGGTCAGATGAAAAAGTTATGAAATGTGGAACAATTCCATCATTTAGAATTAAGTGCCATTGTAACAAATAGGCCTATGAAACATGTAGTGTTTCCTAATGTTGGTGAGAAAGCTGTTTAATATGTCACCCAAAGTCCCACTGCATCCATCAGTGAAGTGACCTGTGGCGAGGACTAAGGTCTTAGTGGAGATGGTGGGAAGTTGTTGGTTCTGGGGTACATTTTGAATGTAGAGGCCCACAGGACTTGCTGGTGAATTAGAGGAAGGTGAGGAAAAGAAGGGAATCAAGGACAACTCCTGGGATTTTAGATCGGTAACTGGGTGGATGCTGATGTTATTTAATGAGATAGAAACTAGGAAGAGAAGCATATTTGAAGGGGGGGAAAAAAAAAGCAAGAGTTCTGTTTGGGACTTGTTACATTTGAGATGTCTATGAGCAACTCCAGGGGAAACACTGAAGAGGCCATCCAATGTGGGGCTCAAGTGAGAGGTTAGAGACGCAAGCTGGAGACACAGGCACAGAGTAGAATGGTCAGCACACAGCCATACCCATCATCTGGAGCAATGAAAGCACAGAAACAATGGAAACAACCCTAATTAAATCAAGGTATAGCCATCAATAAAATGTCAGATGGTCATTAAAAATGATGTAAAAACATTATTCAGGGACTTCCCTGGTGGTCCAGTGGTTAAGACTCCGCGCTCCCAATGCAGGGGGCCCAGGTTCAGTCCCTGGTCAGGGAACTAGATCCTGCATGCCTCAACTAAAGATCCCATGTGCCACAACTAAAGATCCCACATGTCGCAACTAAGACCCGGTGCAGCCAAATAAATAAATATTATTTTTTAAAAAAGAGTCCTTCTGTAAAAAACAAATATTATCCAGACGTTATCTATCTGTAGACGGCAGATTTATGGGCAATTCTTACTTTTCCTCTCTCTATATTTTCTAAAAAACATTTTTTTTCATGAAACAGATATTACTTTTATAATTAGAAAATACAATTAAGTTATTTTCATTTTAGGGAAAAGTGATGATATTATGTTTTTAGTGACATGGAAAGATATCTACAACATTATCATTGAGGGAAGAAGGCAAGTTACAACAGCACATACTATATGATCCCATTTATCTAAAACAACATATATGCATGCACACAGGTGCATAAGGAAGACTCTAGAAGAATGTTTAAAATACCAATAGCAAAGGTAACTTTTAGGCTATTATTTGCCAGTTGTAGTTGCATTACACTTTGCACAGTATCTGGAAAACACTAAATGTGTTCATAAAAAATATTTGATATAATAATTTGAACTAAGTTTTAATGTCATTCTGTCTCTCTTTATTGCACCTGTGCTTTAGGGCTTTCCTTGATCTCTTTCCCCAACACAGTGACCACTCAAGTGCTGGCTGTTCTTGTATTTGTAGTTGCACAGTATAATGGACACAACCGGCATTCTTAATCTTTTTATGCCATGGGCCCCACTCTTCAGAAGAATGTTTTGAAGTGCATAAAATAAAATGCATAGAAATTGATTAACAACTTACTTCGAGAATTGGTGCTAGAGTAATGTGCTTCTTTAGTAAGCCACTAAACAGCCAAATCTACAGGTGGGTCTGATAACTAAGTCTGAATTGTGATGAACACAAGTGATATTTCAAAATCTCTGTAATTGTAATATGATATGAAAGCATCTTTGATCTCTATTGGTGACAAAATCACAGGTACTCCTAATACTACCATGGTCTGCTGCCTATATTTGTCATAAAATTTTCAGTGAGAGGTTAGTGAAAATAAAGATGGAGTGTTTTTTCCATCCAAGGTTACAGAACCCCTGACTTCTCAACCCTGAGTCAGAACTCTCAGTCTAGAAAGATATACACCGAACAGTAACAGCAGTTTCCTCTGCATGGTGGAATTTCCAGAGTGATTTCCATACGCATTTTCTAAATTTTCTACAATGATGCTTTACTTATGTAATTAAAAAATAAAGAGCGTAATGAATAGTTTTTGTTTGGTTGTTCATTTTGTTTTGTCTTAAACAACCTGGAAGAGTGGTTAAGAAATTTTATACAGTTGCTTACAAGCTGTATTAACAGTTTCTTACAGTGATACCACTTAAAAAAGACTTTCAACCTTCCCTAACTACTTATTATGATGAATTGAATCATTCCCGTGTTCTTACAAACCTAGAAAAAAATTCACTAGAATTATTTATTCTGGAGTTAAAAGGAACAAAAAGACAAACTGTCACAACTGCAGACATCTGTCTATTTTTTTGCCAAGTGTAATTCCAAAAACAGCTGAAAATATTAGAGCGAATTAGTACTTAATATGGACTAATAGCTTCTGCTGTTTACAAAAACACAAACCCCACAAACACACAGAAATTTATATTTTAAAAATAAGTTACTAAAAATGTATATACAAATTTAAAATACAACTTTTCAAGGAAATGTCAAAACTAAAGTACCACTAGAAACCCCAGAAAAATGAAAATGCTTTAATTTTTCAAAAATAATTTACATGTACAAAGTCAGCTCATGCTGAAAAGTGCTCAAGTTGGTGTCTTAGCAGCAACGTGAAACGTTGCAAAGGAGATGGGAATGAAGGGAAATGTGCATATCTCAGAAGCCTTCTTTGATTTCTTTCAAATCTAAAAATAAAACCTTCGGACTGCTCTATTAATAAGTCTGGAAAATGGATGCCTTTTTTTGTGGAAAGCTTTCACAAACACAGAAATAAAAATATCTTCTTCTCGGTTAATAGACCCAAAGGATGTAAACATAAACCAGATGTCAATCCTTGTTTCTCCACAATTCCATTCTCCCTCAGGGCTCTGGTGGGACTTTGGTTGTAAAGATGTTTCCACAGCACAAGGAGACATGTTAAATGAATGAAGGCCTGCACAGAGCAACATGGACCAGGCTCAAAAGGCCAAGTATAGCGTGAAAAGAGCGAGCTGCAGAATGTCACATACAGTAGGATACCATCCTGTAAATTTGCAAAACACTTTTGAATGTTATATACTGGCACGTGGAACACAGCATAGAGCACGCATGGGGAGTATGCCCATCACCTTCGGGGGACAGAGCGGCAAGTGCAACCATAGGCTAGGGTGTCACTGGAGCTGTCCCATTCGAGTTCCGTAAGAGGAGGCTGACGTGAACTGGGCAAACTGCTAACATTTCCGGAGTATGAAGAGAAAGTACCCGAGTCTACCCCCGAGTAGAGTGCAGAGGACAGGGAGTAAGAGGGCCAGGAGGCCTGTGGGAAGGCAGGACCTGAGAAGCAGCAGGGTTGGGATGGCCTGCAGGAGCACGAGCGCGGAGCAGCAGGCGCCAAGGAGCCCACCGCCCGAGCCCGGGCTCGCGGGGATGACGGCGGCGCCGTCCACAGGGGCTCATCAGGGTGGACCTGGTCCTTGACAAGACAGGAGTGAGCTTGTTCATGCACTGCTTCCTTCACCACGAAAGTCTTGGCAAAAAAATAATAAATAAAAATCAGAACTAAGCAGTGCGTTTGGTCCCATAGTTGACTCACACGCCAGGCAAGCTGTCTCCCTCCTCGCAGTATCGAGTGTCAGAGTGAAGCCCTGGGGCAGAAGTGGAGGGAAGGAAGGTTCCAGGAAGAGGTCTGGAGCAGGAGCCCCAGGGGCCTGATGGGTAGGCGACCAGCCGACTCAGGGCAGATGGCCTGGAGAGCAGGGGCGGGGTGGGGGGAACAGGCCGGGTGGCCAGAGCGCCTGGCACGGCCTCCGGGGGCTCCGGTGGCTCTCAGAGTGCGGCGGCTCGAAAGGGAAGCTGAGCCTATTTGGCACAGCCGGCGCAGCTGTGTCTGATCTCCCACCAGCACACTCTGCCAGCGCAGCTGCTCCGAGACCCCTGCCTGTCTCATCCCCGCACCCTGAGCCCTCGCGGCCAGCCTGACAGTTCTCTCTTATCCGAGCCTGCAGACGGGCTGCTCTCTCCTCCACACATACTTTCTCCTGGACTAGCTAATGTTGCCTTATCGTTCAGGTCTTGGGGGGGGGGTCACTTTTCAAAGAAGTCTCTTCCCTGACCCTACCCTACAGTCTAGGTGGGATCCCTCCAATATTTATGTGCACCCTCAGTGGCCACTGTAGCATTTAGCCCCTTGTAAAGTAATGGCCTATTTGCCTGTCTGTCTTCCTTTAGACCACAAGACCACTGAGGCTAGGAACAGTCCCTAGCATCTAGGACAGGAACTGACAAATAATAGATGCTCAATTAGTACAGGGTAAATGAATAAAGGATTGCAATATAAGAGTACCATGGTCAAAGACAAGTGAAGCAACTGCAATATGGTCCTGGATATTCCTTACGCATATTACAATACGAAAAAGACAGAACGTCCAGCAGCTGCGGCACTCTTCAACCCTGAGTCCCAAGGAGCCACTGCAACTTCGAACAGTACCAAAATAAAAATGCTCCATTTTCTTCAAGATTTCACAAACAAGAACAGGCTGAAGTTCCCCTTGCCAAGTAAAGGGTCCTGTCTCAGCCTCCGCTCACATGAGGTCATGAAATGGAAGCTTCTGAAATTTTGCTTTCTCGTGCTAACTGCTGAAAGCAATTTCTTCCTAGCCTAATAAACAGCTCTCTAATCTCTACAAATTGCAGTGCAGTCATACATTTTTGTGCTTGTCTACTCATATGTAGTTTTTTCTCTAAAACTGTGCAATTAAAAGGCCCTCCTTGATTTGGCAATATCTATCAAAGCTTAAATGCATATATCCTTTGACCCAGCAAGTTCCATCTTTAGGAATTTCTTCCTACAGATAAACTTGGCTGTGAGCAAAATGGTATTATGTAAAAAACTATTCACTACTGCGTTAATGAAATAAAAAACAATGGAAACATAAATATCCAGCAAGAGAAAACCACTTAAAGAAATTACGGTGCATCCATAATGGACTACTACCCCAACCCTAAAAAGAGTGACGTGGCTCTACAGAAACTGATACCGAACTATCACCAAGATATATTAACTAAAGAGAGCAAACTCTGCAAATACGCACAGTATGTTACTGTTTGGTAAAAAAACACACACCTTTGTGTGTGTAGACACATACATAAAATATATACATAAACACATATATAAAAACATATAATAATATTAGGTATCTAGAAGAGTCAATTTCACAGGAGACAGGAAGTAGAAGAGTGATTGCCAGGGGCTGGGGGAGGAAGGAAGAATGGGGAGTTATGGTTTAAAGGGGACCATTTCAGTTTTGCAAGATAAAAAGGGTTCTGGAGATACACAGTGGTGATGGTTGCACAACAATGAGAATGTACTTAATGTCACTCAACTGTACACTTAATAATGGCTAAAACAGTAAATTTTACATTATGACTATTTTACCACAATTTAAAAATTACACACACACACAGATTAATAAGAAACTGGTAATGATGACTGCCTTCAGGGAGAGAAATGGATGTCTGGGGACAGAGTGGCAAGGAGATCTTACACCATGTAACCTTTTGTACCACCTTTTTCATTCCGTACTATATACCTAACTATTCTAAAACATCATTAAAAAAACCCCTCAGCCTTATACAAGAAGCCTTTTCCTTAATCACAAATCATTTATATCATTTCTTTAAGTTAAAAAAAAAAAAAATCAGGATTCCACTTCAGTTTTGAGGGTATTTATTAGATTTAAATGATACAAGTTGCAAAAAATTACACTTGTTCCCCTAAGATTATAGTCACCAAAATCCTGTCTTTATTTTTAATCAGCTATTACAGAAAGCTTCAAAATCATCATAGAAGAAAATTACCATTTTTATCAGTACGCAACTTTTATTCCATCACAACCAAGCCAGCTGAATATAGAACTATTTTAACAGCAAAAAGCCCTCATCATAAATCAAGACACAAATCAGCCTTCAATTACATGAGTTAGAAAACAAACTATGCTTATGTTGCAGTCTACCCTAAAGCTTTAACTTCTATGTCAGAATTTAAAACACACACATGCACACACACACCCTCTGGATTCCTCCTAGTTTATCTAAAACCTACTTTTGTGAAGATCCACTATTTTCTTGAGTCTTCCGGAATGAGCACTGTAGCCATGCAGTTGGCATCATGACTTCTGTAGCCTACCCCGCCACCCCTTGCCTGGTCAAGAAGGTAGTACTTGCAGGGCCCAGCACCGTCCCTGGCTCAAAGCAGGGACTAAAATATTTGTTGGGTGAATGAATAAATGATTATCTGCTGACAGGCTTGCCACCAAGCCTCACAAAGAAAAAATTCAGAAAGAAAAAAGTAAGAGATGCTTTGTTCACCTGAACTCAGCATATGATACACCAGATGAAGCATATGAAGACCGGATGACTGGTTCACCAAATGGCTATGATACAACTGGCTAGGTGGGCTCTAGACCTCATCCCACCGCAAAGTTAAATACAAAAACAAGTATTTTAAATACCATACAAAAAACACAGGACAACTTACCTATAAGATTCTTTTGCATGTATCAAATATGTATATATGGATATAGCACATCATCAAGTTTTTTAGGAAGAAAGGAAATACAGATGCACATTGTCATGTTTTTAGAGTAGGAAAGGACTTTCTAAGTATAAAAGCAAAAGAAGAAACCATAACAGAAATTTTATATATCAAAAAGACAAGCAGGATCAAAAGATACATGACATGGGCTTCCCTGGTGGCGCAGTGGTTAAGAATCCGCCTGCTAATGCAGGGGACACGGGTTCGAGCCCTGGTCCGGGAAGATCCCACATGCTGCAGAGCAACTAAGCCCGTGCACCACAACTACTGAGCCTGCGCTCTAGAGCCCGCGAGTCACAACTACTGAAGCCCGTGCACCTAGAGCCTGTACTCCGCAACAAGAGAAGCCACCGCAATGAGAAGCCCACGCACCGCAACAAAGAGCAGCCCCCGCTCGCCACAACTAGAGAAAGCCCATGCACAGCAACAAAGTAGGAAAAATATCTGCATGATGACAAAGAATTAATTTCCTTAATACATTAAGAGTCCTTATAAATTGACTTAAAAAGAAATATCCCGAGGGAAGGATAAATGCAGAATATGAACAGGCAATTCACAAAGACCAAATACAAATGGCCAATGACTACTGACATTCAACCCCAGTAATAACCCAAGGAGCACAAATTTAAAAGATGGATATCCAATTCTGGGAGGGTATGGGAACTGGCACTTTCTAAGACTGTCGTGGGAAATGGGATAGACATTTTGGAAGGTGATGTGGTAGTACCAGTAACTCCAGTAACTCCAAGTCTAGGTAGCCATTCTTCAAAAAGACTGGCACATGAGGAAGTTCAATCCAACAGCATCTTAAAAAGTGAACCATTGGGAAAACCAATAGGGGGACAACACATGACAGTAAATTGGCACCAAACCACGCTGCTATTAAACAGAAATGAGGCAGAGAAACGCATCACATGGATAGATGCAGAATACGTACAATACCATTCTTGTTTTGTCAAAAATACAAAAGGTGCATGTTGGTGTAGCCTGAGAAGATGATTCAGAAGGATCTACGTTAAGCTATTAACAGCAGTTACTCTGGGTAGTGGGTACGGAGAGTAATGGGGAGCTTTCGCTTTTTTACTTGATATACTTTAAAATGGTTTGAACTTTCTATAAAAAGCATGTATTATTTTTATAATTTCTTAAAAAGGAAGAGAAAAATAGCAAGATATCAAGCACTTATCTATTAAAAACAGGTTCTGTCCTTTGAGAATTACCTTCTAAGTTCCTTGAAGCTCAAATGGCCGTGTCTTTCCCATTCATAAGTAATAAGAGATATTTTTAAAAACATCTCTTCCTTTCTACATTTCTTAGAAGAAACTGTACAGAGTCACCACTGTCTTCTAAAATCCATTCGTAATCTGAGAAAAAGACTATTAAAACATAAATCACCCCCTTAGGCCTAATATCTATCAGAAGAAACCCATTCACTGCCTATGTTACATTTAGTCCACACAATTTCTGAGACAATGCACAAAGCGCCAGCCACAGAACTCCCACCAGCATAAATACGTGGCGTACAAAGAACGCCCTGTCGGCCGGGCCCAGAGCACAGCCCGCAGCGGTAAACGGGAATGACAATTTGAGTCACAGGATCAGGAGTGAAACCCAACTTGGGACTTGCAGGCAGTGTGATGCTCTTCACTTCCTTCTACACCTTTTATTCTCTGCCACCCAAACTCTGCCCCTCGCACAGCCCCGAAATGGGCGATCTGTTACGGATGTCCACACGGCTTTACACTGAGGCGTCAGAAACCACTAGAGAGATACAGCACAGTGCTACTTGAGGGTCTCAGCTGGAATCACAATGGCAGCATATGTGTAAACTCACATTTTTTCTTAGGAAAAGAAATGGAAAAATCAAATTAGAACGTTCTGTCTTACCACATGGAATGTTTGAAATCCGGATGTCAAAACATCAAGTGTGGAGTGACCCCTACTCTAAAAAAGCTTAAGATATTGAGCCAGACAGTTGAGAAATTAGGGAACCACTCATTTTTACGAAATTAAGTCCACGCAGTGGCGCCAAAGTAGCCCAAAGCGCAGCTGATAGAGCCTCTGAGTGTCAGACTCAAATGACTTAGCTTCCCAGCTTTTCAAAAGGCATTCATTCTGCTCTAGAGTCTCAAGAGCCAGAAGTGTATCTGGGTGTTCTCTGCAGTCCCCGTGGGAGGAGTGCGGCAAGCACACACCATTAGCCATGGGCTCCGCTGTCTGGCAACAGCTTTCAGGATGTCATCCTTCTAGGGGACCACACACCAGTTCCCACGTCTGAAAATGCATTACCGCCACTCACTAATGTTGACCAGGAAGTCATTTACCCAATACCAAAGCAAACAAAGCACAGTGCTGAAGGCCGCTAGGCGACAGCAGTAGCGGCAAGTGAAGAGCTCAGTCAAAGCGCTCTCAGCTCAGCTGACCTGCTTGAAGGTGAACTGAAGGTGCAGGTCACCAGTTCCGGCTCTAATCTGACACCCGCCCCCAGATCACACTGTGGCTACCAAGTAGCCCTACCCAAACTGACCTTTCAGGGCTCAGGGAAGTGACTTTTTTTTATTATATGGCACAGTTTGGCACAGTTATGTCTTTAGTCTTTGGGGTACTTTTATACTGTCCAAGAGTAGTATAACTTGTTTTATTCCTTTTTTTTTTTTTTAAAAACAGATGGCCAAACCAGGACATATACTAAAAAAAAAAAAAGGAAGGTTACTTACCTGAGCCCTAACATTCCAGCTACCATGGAATCTTGTTGGAGCTGGTCTACAGAAGCAAGATGTATTCTGGGGAGTCACATGTCACATCAAAGCAGGAACTGGTGAGTCTGTATTTTTATGGAGCCTAAAACAAAGAAAATCGTAAGTTGAAAGCCCCCATTGTGCTCCACGACCTTTTTCCCAGGGCTATTTGGGACATTTTGAAGATAAACATACAGACAAAGTACTATGCTATCTCCCGGCTTACCTAGCTAGAAACAAAGAATAAACTGCAATTTACTGACATATAACACACGGTACTAAAATAAAGGAAAGACTCATGCATGTTAGAACCGACACTATCACAGGTCTTGTCACCTCTGAGGGAAATTTTGACACTATAAAACATACCGTTAGTAGCGATCTCTGGTTAGTACTTCTTGCAACATGTCATACAGAAATACTCAGGGAGAGAAGACATGTTCAAGAGAACATGCAACATCAAAATGTCATCCCAAGAAGAACACATGAAATCCAGAGGCAAAGTCTCCCTTCATTTTAAAGCAGCTGAAGTTGCAACACGCTGCTGTAACATTACATAAAGGGGCTTTAACCGTGAGAGAAAAAAGGCAGCACCAAGAGAAACCAAGTGCCCTGGGAGATCCAAAGCTATCCTCAAAAATACACAAGTCTGTTTTAGAGCAATCACTTTTAAGCCTCTCAGATCAGGAAATCGAAATGTTCAACAAACTGGGTTAATAGCTTGATAGTTTCTATTTTGCTTTTGAACACATGTTCAAAAAAGGTCTTTTGTCACTCTATTTTTTATCAAGATAACCGTCATTTCCTTGTTAAACCTAAACTGCCCCATATTAGCTAATCTCTGATACCTTGCTGGCCCAAGAGTGGCACTTTTATCTTTAGACTAAAAAAAGCCTAGAGTGTATAACTTAGAGACTCTTCACACAAACAATTACTCATGTAATCAAACCCAGAGGAAGGGCAACACCAACCAAGTCTTTTACTGCTGGTCTGTAACTACCAGGATGGTACCTGGAATTATCTGTTGAGGTGCAGTGAGGCCTTATAATTCCCTTAAACATTCGAGCCATAGAACACTTTGAAATCCCAGAAGTCAAGGTTACAGTATTACTCAGTTAGCCATATAATAAAAATCAAACTGGCACCCTGGCTGGGAGGCCCTGGAAAAGCCACAACTTCTCACAGCTGCATTTTTTTTTGGTAAATTGCATTTTTATTTGTAAACTGAGGGAGCTAGACTAAGGTTTCTTCTAGCTCTGAAACTTTAAGATCTCTGATAACTCAAGATTCCGTGGAGAAAAAAAAAGAGCCAGCAAATGAGAGCACTTAGGTGAAGATCCAATAAAGCAATGATTTGCAGGTCCATATACATAGTGCCCCCAGCTCTTAGGCACAGAAGCCAACTGAACCCTTCCTAAGGATTGCTCCCAAGAGTCCAGACCTCTGCAGTACTGTAAAACAGCTATGCTAAAGACACATTCATACACCAGCAGAACCAACGCAAGTGTGCCTTGAAGAAGTGAAAAAGGCCAAGGCTTTATTCTGTAATGGAATGGTCACAACTCCCCTTAAACACGGGAGTGGGCATGCCCTGCCAGCCCCCCAATTCCCATTCCCACTCAGTTCCCCCACACACCATACCTACCATCAAAGGGGTGGAACCAGGTATTTAAGCAATGGCATGCAAATCAAGCTTTCAGTAAGAAGAGCTTCCTTGCCAGAAGCAGGCAGAAGAGACCAGGTAAAGGCAGAAGAGCACAACTTTTGTGTCAGTGAGTCCCAGGAAGAGGAACTCATTTACATCCGTCCTACCCGAAATGAGGTAAAGGCACAGCGGTGACAATGGCAGTTTGACTGGAGAGGGCTGGTACAGAAGCATTGAGGACAAGGTCCTTCCATTGGAGTGGCAGTAATGCTCTACCGAAGAAAAAAGGTTGCGTCTGCCGGCCACATGAGGCTGGTCTGCATGCATGTCACCAGAGCAGAGGGTGGTGAGAACAAGCAGGTGTCCTGCCACACTCCCTGGAACCACCAGTCTAGGATCAATGCTTTACTACTTCTGCACTTAAAACACTAGTTACTACAAATGCCAAACATTTTCTGTGCTCCTCTTCTTCTCATACATAACTTGGGCAGGCTGGCCACAGACTGCTCTTAGCCAATTAAAAGCTTTTCACTGATATTCACCTTTATAAAAGATTACAGGGCTTCCCTGGTGGCACAGTGGTTAAGAATCCGCCTGCCAATGCAGGGGACACGGGTTTGAGCCCTGGTCCGGGAAGATCCCACATGCCGCGGTGCAACTGGGCCCGTGCGCCACAGCTACTGAGCCCGTGCTCTAGAGCCCACGAGCCACAAGTACTGAGCCCGCGCGCCTAGAGCCTGTGCTCCGCAACAAGAGAAGCCACTGCAATGAGAAGCCCTCGCACTGCAACCAAGAGTAGCCCCCGCTCGCCGCACCTAGAGAAAGCCCGCGCGCAGCAACGAACACCCAACACAGTCAAAAATAAATAAATAAATAAAACAGATGTTTTAAAAAAATAAAGAAAAGATTACAGGTTCCAGGAGACATCATTTATAATGTAAATAGTCTGGGCAGGTGTATTAGTGGTGGAAACCGCCCTCGAGTAAGGAACTGACACTTTTCCGTCTGCTCTTCTTTATTCTAGGTTCAAGAAGCGAGCTTCTCATGCCATCTCCACATGGGGGAAGGGGTATTCGGGTGGGGTAAAATCATATTGGACTCATCTAGCCACTTCTTCTGTCAAATTCCACAGCTTGCCTCCCCACCCCACTAAATTCAGCCACACAGAGGCAGGGCAGGCAGGGAAACAATGGCTGTGGCTGGAAATTGCAAATAGAATGCAAAATTGTATTCTAACCCTCCTGAAACATAAGCAGCGCAGCGCAAAAGTTGGAGTACGGTTGGACTGCATCATGCTCTATCAAGTGAAACAAAGACCCGGGACTCTAGGTTTAAAGCATTCCAGGCAAATCTGTAACAACAAAAAAAAGAGCATGGTGTGATAGGCCAGTACTGGCAAGAAAGCCACAGAAGGTTTCTTCAAGCTGTTAGGACATGATGACTTCAGATGCCACCAATCACTTTGCAGAGAAACTATATTCTGGAAGCTGTCTGTGCAGTTTAAAGGGATAGGGATATGATGGAACAACTAACTGGAGGGGCACCCAAGGAGGCTAATGCACTGCCCATGACGCACAACAAAGCAGAGCCCTTGTCCTGTCACGTCTCAGGCTTAGACGTACAAACCTTGGAATCTTCAAGTGAGCTCGTGTTATCTGTGTGTGCAGACGGGAACGCACCTCAGTGATCGGCCGGCCACCTGGCTGACATGTCATGAATGGGTATTCTGTGGCAACTTATTCAATCAACTGGACTTCTACTAGATTGATTGTGCCCTTTAAGGTTCTGATATGTCTGGGTAACAAAATAAAAGCAAATGTTTCCTAGGCTCCGTGACTAGGATTTTAAGTAGAAGTCCTAAAAAACCCATAAATAAGCCTATTTCCGTAAATCCCTCGTGGAAATTCCCAAAAGACCAAAAAAAATCCAGATTTTTTAAAAAAAAATAAAGATCCAGCATATTTCAAAGGACCCAAGAGGAGAGGTTAATCTCATTGTTAGCTGAAATCACTCAGATGCAGATGAAAATTCCGGCCATGAAACCCAAACTTCTCCTGTATAGTAACTGCCTATTAACAATAAATTTTACTACCAAGGCCCAAATATGCTTCATTTCTGTAATATAACAAAATGCCTAAAACTTGCCAGAGTCCTACAAAGTGTAAGCCACTCAGCCTCCAGGCCAGTAGGTTCGGTTCCACAATCACCAACCACCCCCTGAATTTGATCCTACCATCTTCCAATTTGGGGCACTGATCCCGCACAGCAGAGACACAACGTGTGAATGGCTCTGCAGAGCCTGTTCCTGTTCCTGGAAACACCAGAAGCACACATCTGCCTGACCATGAGTCAGGAATATGAATTTTGTGGTGGAGCCCATTTCTGCTGTGACCAATCCACACCGAACACACTCACAACAGAAGCGACGGCCACAGAGGTGTATTCCAGAGACAGCTTTTCCCCCTTGGATCCACACTCAGCAATGCCATGAACGGTCTCCTCTGTAAGAGCAATCTTTAGACTCTTCACAATGACCTTAAGTCTTCAGTGCAAAACCACAAAAACATTGCCACGCCACGAATAAGTCACCTGAGTTTCAGTTTGCGTGACTCAGAACCAAACTAAAAAGAAAATAAACTTTCAGGGACCAACTGATAGGAGCCACAGCGATGCGGTGAACTTGCCCCATCTGGTACTGGTGATCTTGAGCAGGGCACGCTCCAGGACTATGGAAGCCCGTCACATACTATGTCCCACTCCACTTATGTAACTGAAGATCGCCGGCGAAGGGGGGGGAGGATGGGAGGGCGCTCGTATTCTGAGGCCACGGCACCCCCAAAGGCCCTGGGGGCGCGCTCCCACCGAAGAGCCTCAGGTGCTGCCGGACACAGTCCCCTACCCACGGCTCCTGATGGCAACTATAACCGCCTCTTTCTGATGAGCTGTGGGGTCAGGAACACAATGTCTAGTGCCTTTTGTGGGTGGACAATAATTCCCACCTACTTGTTCCTGGTAGATGCGAAAGAAACTCGCTCGCAGTGGGGGCAGAAAGTCATGGAATGGGCGAGAAGGAGGGGGAGGCAAAGCCTGGAGATGGGGGTGAAAGCGCAGGAGCCCTTGTGGCGCACTCTCCCGACGGGAGGCGGACTGCGCACGCGCGCCCGTGGGGGGGCCGAGTAACGGGAGAGGGGGCGCGCGAGGGAGGGAGACGGGAAAGCGCGATCCAGGGAGAGGCCGGGGCCGCGGGCGCGCGACGGCGCCTCGGGCCCGAAGCCCCGCGAAGGGCACGACGCGCGCGCGCAGCCCCGACAGGCGAAACCCCGGCGACAGGGGTGCCCGCGGGGCCGGGGGCCGGGATGCGCGCCGAAGGCGGGAGGGCGGGGGGAATCAGGCGAAGGCAGCCCTGGGAGGCCGCGCCGAGGACGGTCACCCGCAAGTGCGGGTAACGGGCCGGGGGGGGGGGGCCCGCCCCCGGCGGGGGGGGGAGGGTAGAGAGGAGGGACGCCATCCGCCAGCCGTGTCGCCCGACCCCGCGGGCCCCTCCCGCGCCACGTCCCGCCCCTACCCCCCGCCCCCCAGCAAGGGTCCCCACCCGCGGCCGCGGCGGTCCCACTCACAGTCTCTCCTCCTCGCCTCCTCCTCCTCCTCCGCTCGGCGCGGCAGCGGCGGCGGCGGCCATTTTCCGGACGGCTTTTACCACAGCCCTCTCTCCGAGAGGAGGGAGCGCGCGCGCCGCCGACGCCGAGACCCCGCACGGCCGACGTCGCGCCCCGCCCTCCCGGTCGGCCTGTGCGCTGCTGCACCTGCGCGCCCGCGCCCCGCCCCCGGCGCCGCTGCCAGCCGGCCCGCCATTGGGTGCGACGGCAGGGGCGGGGCGGAGCCTCGGCGGCGACGCCTCCAATTGGCGGGAGTTCGTGTCCGTTCCGGCAAAGGAAAAAGGGGCGGACGCCCCTTCTAGCTGCCGATTGGCTGCCGACGGCCGTCATTTGGGGAAAAGAGGTGGCTTGGGTGCCGAGGGGCTGGTTTAGTGGGCGGAATTTGAATATTAAGGATTAATGGGATGCTGGGGCAAGTGAAGGCCTAGGCTCGGGACGCCTGTTTGTGCGGCCATCCCGGGCCCTTGACCCGCTGTCCACAAACACAAGAAGTATGTTACCATAAGCCTTTCACAGCGCCCACGTTTTCTCAACATCACCACCTTCAGTACAAGCAGCAAAGTTGCCTGACATTGTTCCAGCCGAGGGACCTTGCTTTAAGAGGCCTACCCAATGCATTCTTTCATCTGAGCCTGCCTTGTGCCACACTCTCAGAGGGGCAGGGAATAAACTGAACAACAAATCACAGCCTTGGCTTTCTTGAAACTCTGGTGGGGGGGAGAGGGTGCATGCCAAGGCTGCATGAGACCTGTCATTGTTGGATGAGACGGTTTGGTGTGGGTGGGCAGAAGGGGTAGTGGGAGCACAAAGGAAGCAGCACTTAGGTCTGCCTGGAAGACATGATTTGGGACCTAAGATCCAGCAACGCTGGTATGGAAAAATATTTAAGAGTATGAGAAAAGTTTTAGCTAATGGAGTGTTCAGGATAGGACTGTTTGTCAAGGCGACCTTACTCTGATTCCAGCTGTCATCCAATTCATCCAATGCTCTTTGTGCTAGTTCCATGCTTGACAAGGAACCCTCTGACTCTGATGTCACTCCCCAGCCCCCATTCATTTATTAGATCCCTCTTATGTGCCAGGCACTGTTCCAGGCTCTGGATGCACAGTACTGAACAAGACAGCAATCTAACGTTCTCGTGGGGGAAGACTCATAGTAAACATACAAATAAGTATATAATATAATGTCACATAATGATAAGAACTTTGAGATAGATAAAGCAAGGGTGAAGGGGGTGCTATTTAGATATCCACAGGCTTTTGCTCTCATTTTATTCCCCCATATGGTTATCTGAGGAGAGAAGAAGATTCCACACAAGTTCAAAGGCTCTGAGGAGAGACTATGCCTGGTACATTGGGGAGTAACAAGGAAGTTTATGTGGCTACAGGGTGGTAAGGTATGCGGTTGGAGAACTGGGAGCTTATTCTGAGATGAGAAGCCTTTGGAAGATTTTGAACGGGAGCTGACATCATCAGATGTATGTTGCAGGTGCAGTGTGCAGATCTGTGGTGAGACAAAAGGAGCAAGAGCCCAGTCAGGAGGCCCTGACAACAGTCTAGCAGAGGTGAGAGTGGTTTTTAACTAGGGTGGTAGCAGTGGAGGTTCTGAGAAGTTGTGAAATTCAAGCTATATTTTCAAAATTGAGCAGAAAGGATTGGATGTAGCGTACAGAGAAAGAGAAAAAACAAAGAGGGGTCCTGAGTTTTTGGCCTGAGCAACTGAGTGAATGGGTGATTTCACCATGATGGGGAAAACTGTAGGAAAAGCACATTTTGGGAGGTACAGATCAAGAATTTTGTTTTGGCCATGTTAAGCTTGGGGTGCCTATTAGACCTGCAATGTTGAGACGAGATGTTGAGTAGGTGGTTGAGTCAACAAGTCAACAAGCTCAACATCTAACTCAAGAAACTATAAAAGGAACAGCAAAGTAAACCTGGAGGAAACAGAAGGAAGAAAAATAAGGATAAGCAGAATTTGATTAAACAGAAACAACCGATTGAGAAGACTGAGAACATCAAAAGCTGATGGTTTGAAAAGCTGGAAACAAAAGCCAGCCCTCTTAGATAGAGAAAGAGAAGACACAAGTAAATTATATTAGAAATGAAAAGGAAACATAACCATAGATACAATAGATTATACAATAGATAATAGATAAAACAGGTAAATTTTCTAAAAGGTATTATAAACTACTGTATATCATAATTGGAAAACATAAGCAAAATGAATAAGTTACTAGAAAAGCACAGCTTACCAGAACTGATTCTAGAAACAGAAAGTCTAGATAGACCCTCCATGACCACAAAGCAATTGACTATGTTTTTTAAAAAATCTGCCCCTCCCGCCAAAAAAGCTCAGAGAACTTTACAGATGACATCTACCAAACTTTTAATGATTGGGTAATTCCAATCATAAAAAAGAAAGAAATCTCCCCAAACTTGTTTTGTGAGACTAATATAATTACTATAACAAACCAATGAAAGGAAGACACAGGATATGGAAATAGATGTAAAAATTCTAGACAAATGTACTGAACCCAGCAGTATATATTGATATATCCTAACCAAGCTGAGTTTTATTCTAAGAATGCAAAGATGGTTTAAAATTAGAAAATCAAACTTAACAGATTTAAGGGGAACAAATTATGTGATCATGTCAATAGATGCAGGAAAAGCCTTTGATAAAATTCAACACCTGCTTATGATAAAAATAAAAACCAGCAGCAACTCAGAGAACTATGAATAGAAGGGAATTTCCTTAATCTGATCAAAGGTACCTCTTAAAAAACTTAAAGGAAAGGTCACATTTAATGGTGTTAAGGGGGAACAAAGCAAGAAATAGAACAAGATCTATGGTGCAACATCATTCATGTAAAATAAAACACACATCCTTCACCTCCCATTCTCTTTTAAACCTTATCCTTGGAGTTTCATCGTGAAGAGAAAGACCCATTAATCCCAAATGGATTCCCTTGCTGTTAGGACACAGGCATACAGATCCAGCCAGTAACAACAAGCTGGAAAAGTAACGGGAAAAAAAAGATTCAACTCACTCCACAAAAATTATAAAACAGCTGGGAATAAACTTAATAAAAAACGCCAAAATACTATATTAAAAAACTGTAAAACTTTACTGAAAAACATAAAAGAAGACCTGAAAAAAAAGAGAAACTACCACAATCCTGGAAAGGAAGAGTTGACATAATAAAGATGTCAATTCTTCATAAATTAATCTGGAAATTCTTTGCCTGAGTCAAAATCTAGGCGAGAAGAGTAGGTGTACAAGACTAGATGTCAAGACATTTTTGAAAGAGAAAACCAATGACGAGGGTCTTGCCAAATTCTTTAGTTTGAATAAACGGAACTTAAGTGATACAATTTCACTCTGCCATTGAAAAGTAGAAAAATATAGTAGAGTTTAAAGTATTTACTAGTAGAATTTAAAATGGGACATTTTTTAAAATGGGACTACTATAACAATTTTAAAATGCATCCCCTTGAAAATGGGTCTATAGAAGATAAAAAGAAGAAAAATATAGTATAGATAGCAATTGACAGAAAAGCCCCAACCTGAGGGATTTTATCTATATGGCAGACAGAGCCCAAACTTCTGCTCCGTCTAAATCCCTTGAACTGACAGAAAATATATATATATATATTTAGAGCAAATCCAAAATGACAACAGAAAATGAGAAGGGTAAAGCAGTTCAAAATTTTAGAACTAACATCCCAGATGATACCACAAAACATAAAACACACAAATATGTTTCAAACTCTATGGAACATTTCCTCAAGTTGCTTATGAATTAGACCTCTCAAAAAAAAATCTCAGTAAATTCCAAAACGTAGAAATCATGCATTTCAGCCTCTGGCAACAATACAATAAAATTAAAACTTAAGAACAAAAGAATGGGCAAAAGTAAAACAAAGCAAAAAGTTTTAAAACAGGCTTCAAAATAATTCTTTGGTTAAAGGGGAAACATAAACTGAAATTATAAACTCTTCAGATATGACCGACAATGAGAGCCGTACATATTAAAACCTATGCTGTGTGGCCCAAGTGGTCATATAGAAAAATTAATAACCATAACTACATTTATTAGAAAAGAAGAAAATATGGGAGAGGGAACAATTGGGAGTTTGGGGTTAGCAGATGCAAACTAGTATATATGTATAGTATGGATAAACAACAAGGTCCTACTGTATAGCACAGGGAACTATATTCAATATCCTGTGATAAACCAACATAGAAAAGTTTATGAAAAAGCATGTAAATAAATATATATATATATATGTATATATGTATAACTGAGTCACTTTGCCATACAGCAGAAATTAACACAACATTGTAAATCAACTATACTTCAATTTAATAAATAACTTATTTAATAAATAAATAATTGTAAATAAAGAAAGAAATATTTGACTGACTAAAAAGAGGAAAATAGATAAGAAATGGATTGATTCTTGCACATCATGCCCACATTTATGCGTGCACACCCACACATACACACACAGGGAATTTTCTTTCTTTACCCTTAGATGCTCACTACAAGAAAAGTATCTAGGAACAGAAAAGAATAGACTCGTCAGAGTGAAGAGAATGTGGTGAGGATGGGAGGTTATCCTCAGTTGACACATTTCAACAATTTTTTGGAAAGCAGATGGGAATTAGTTGAATAATAAAGTAAGAAGGAAAAATCCAGCCTAGAATATTTGACAAAGGAACTACAGAGGAGGTGGAGCCAGATATAACACCAGAGAGTAGGCTCAGAATCAGCAGGCACGTGGTGGAAGCAACAGAATTAAATGGGTCTGAACACATGGGGATTAATTGAAGGCCCCAATACAGAATGACTGCATCATTTGAGACTTCCTCTCCTCCACCAGACAGCTGAGCTAGCAGCTGGTGCAGGCCTGCAGGGAAAATACCTGACAGTTCTCTAAAGAAATTAAATGAAATGTCTGTAGAGAACTAGGGCTTCCAGCAGGGATGCGGGCAACTCTGTTCCTCAGCTCCCTGTTTTACACAGAGGAGTCAGAGCAGGAGAATTGACCCATTGCCCTAAAGCCGATTAAATCTGCAAAAGCTATCCAGCCCTTCTAAACCACAAAGCATCATCAGAAATTTGAAGAAAGACTTCAACATGAAAAATAGTCAAGTATAAACTATAGGGGAAAAATGAGCTTGGAAGAATCCCAGAAAATGCAGAGGAAAATATAGGAAATTTTAAAAATTTAGTTAGCATATTCAGAGAACCAAGAAAAGACTGTATCCACAGAACAAGAACAGAATATTATGTAAAAGGAGTAGAGGACAAGAAATAATTCTTGGAAATTAAATGTGATTACTGAAGTTAAAATTCCAATAGAAATATTTTTTAAAATATTTAATTTATTTATTTATTTATTTAGGCTGCTCTGGCCAGGTCTTAGTTGCAGCATTCAGGATCTTCACTGTGGCATGTGGACTTCTTAGTTGTGGCATGCAGACTTAGCTGCGGCAGGCATGTGGGATCTAGTTCCCCGACCAAGGATTGAACCTGGGCCCCCTGCATTGGGAGCTCTGAGTCTTACCCACTGGACCACCAGGGAAGCCCCTCCAATAGAAATATTGAAAGATAAAACTGAAGAAGTCTCCTAGAAAATAGAACAAAGCAACACAGACAAAAAATAGAGAAAACATAAGGACTTTGCAAGAGATCTAGGAAGTTCAGCAAGCAATTAACAATAGTTTTCACAAGATAAAACCAAGAAAAAGGAATAGGAATCGGACCTCATAATAACACTGGATGATAAAAGATAATAGGGCAACATGGACATATCTACACTACCAAACGTAAGGTAGATAGCTAGTGGGAAGCAGCCGTATAGCGCAGGGAGATCAGCTCCGTGCTTTGTGACCGCCTGGACGGGTGGGATAGGGAGGGTGGGAGGGAAGGAGACGCAAGAGGGAAGAGATATGGGAACATATGTATATGTATAACTGATTCACTTTGTTATAGAGCAGAAACGAACACACCACTGTAAAGCAATTATACTCCAATAAAGATGTAAAAAAAAGGAAAAAAAAGAAAAGATAATAGGGCAACAATTAAAAAGTGATAATAGGGAAGTGCTTTCAAACTTCCAAGAGAAAATGATTTTCAGTTTAGAATTCTACACCAGCCAAGATATCCATCAAGTGTGAAATGAAATAAAAACATTTAAAAATATGCAATACCTAAGAAAATTTACCTCTCAAATATATTTTCTTAGGAAGCTACTTAAGGATGTTCTCCAGCAAAACAAGGGTGTAAGCCAAGAAAAAGGAAGATGTGGGATCCACAAGACAGTGGATCTAATCTAGGAGAGCAGTGACAGGAAATACCAGGGATGCCAACTGGGCAGAGGGCCTGACTGGCAATCTGTCCAGATTGGAATATGAGAATGGCAGGCTCTGGGAGAGAGGAAAAGTTATTTTATTTTTATTTTTTTTAAAGTGTATGTATGTGAACTCAACATATTAGATAGTGTGATTGGGAGTTTGAAGAAAATTAAATATGATGACGGTAATTAGTTCAAGAAAATAAGGAAACCAATTAGAAACAGCAGGGAAAAAAGAACTGTATCAGGAAGTTATGATCAGAATAAGAAGGAAAGTAAAATATAAATCTACCAGTTGATGATGTTTAAGAAAAGAGAATCCACTGGCCCTTGTTGCTAAGAAACTTCTCTTTTCAAACGGGGGTCATCAAATTAGATTTGATGTAATCCTAGTTATACGTCTTCTTGATCTGGCATTTTAAAATATTTACAGAAACATCATAATGTGAATTTTTGTCTTCGGCTTTTCAACTTTTAGAGTCAACCTGTGCACGAAACATGGAGGCAGGTTTTGTTACAGGTGGGACACAGCCCTCTTCCCCTCAGGTGTAGTGAAGGGTTAACTCGGCAGGCCTGGGTGTTCCTGAGGGTGGTCCTGGGGACTCCTGACACACCATATTTGATATTCACACTGTTACCTTTAGTGCCTTGTAAGCTTGAATAATACACTCAGATCTCTTGTTCCCTTAACTTTCAATAGCCATGTATCTTTGACCACTTGGTATCAGCTACACTTTACTTGTATACTGTCAGAGTTAACATTTACATACCAGCCTGATAAAGATGAAAAGATAATCACTAAGGGGGAGGTAGGAGACTGGAGGAAGTTCGGGAAACAAAAGCATATTGGGGTTTGAAGGTGCCCAAGAAATGATACCCATTTTTTCCTACCTGAGTGTCATAGAACGTGACAATATGATTCTAAGGTTCATCAGAGTAAATGCACAAGATGGGTAAAGAAAATGTTGACTCGGGGGAAGACTTGCCTTACCAGCTATCCAAACACACGGGGAAATGACATTGAGGGAAATAGTGCAGCTTTCATGCTGAAAGAGACAACAACGGGACTGAGCAGAGCCCTTCCTGCCTCGTTGGTAGAGCTCTGCTTAGATTCTGCATTGGCAGCCGGAGTCTTAACCACTGGACCCCTGGAGAAATCCCTCTGCTTAGATTCTGAATCCCACTCTTTTCTTGTGTAAATCAGGAAGAAATCCTGCTGCAAGGAACTGTGGTGGCCCGTAACCTAGTTCCGGCCAATGAGAAGTTCAGGCAAACCCTTCAGGGGCTTCTGGGAGGCCTCAGCCCCTCTGCTCCGCTTGGACTGGGTTGAGCCTGAAGGTGACAACTGAAATGGTGGCGGTAGCTCAGTCAGGCCTCAGAGGTCTCTTTACGAGAACTTTTTCTGTAGTTAAGGGTTCCCCTGCCATAACTACTTTTTCTGTTGCCTTGATCACAAGGTGCTTGTGGCCCTAGGGTGGATTATAGCCACTTCTGTGGGGTTTTGGGAGATTAAAGACTCCATCAGTATGTGTTGTTATTTCCTAGTTTGGGTTTTTTAACTTTGCTTTGTTTTTTGACCTTGCTTAGGTTGGCTACTGTTTTATCTTTTTGTCTTGTTTTTGCGTTCTCAAAAAAACAGTTTTGGGATTGATTTATTAGTTCTCTGATTTCTCTGTGTTCCAACTCAGTACTTTCTGTTCCCATAATTCCTGTTTTTTAGATATTCTGCAATTTTTTTTGGCTTTTTTTTTTTTAACCAAAGATGTTTTTTAAGGGTGTTCTAAATTCTATAGGTAGGTTTTTGTTCTCTTTTCTTTTCCGCTTTTGTTGTTAACATTCTATGCCAAGAATGTGTTCTGGTTACTTTCTTTTCTATTTTGGAAATTTCTTCAGGATCCTTTCTGGCTTAATATTTGGTCACTGGTTTGTCTGTCATTCCCCTCTGCCGTAGTACCCAGCAGAGGCATGGATGTGAGGCCAAAAAGGCCTGGGGCAGGCCCATCAATGAATTCTCTACTTTATAAGACTAGGAAATTAACACACGCATCTTCCTTGCCACCTCCCTCCCTCCCTGCCCTCTGCTCCTCCAAACTTTCCGTTTATATTATTACTTTTAGATTTTCTCGTGGTTTCACTTATACCTTTAAATAATATAGTCAAACCTTCACTCCCTGATTGAACAACACTGAGCAATCGCTGTTATCAAAAAATAAGGAAGTCAGCCCACTGGAACTTTGTCCTACCTCTTCTCCCTGCAGCCCTGATTGCATTCTCTGAACTATTATTTCTGTAAACTCACGCTTCCAGACGTGTATGTTGTGTTTGGGGACAGCAGCTCCACAGTTCCCAATCTTCATGGATTTCATGCTCACCGTCATTCTTCAGAATGTTTCCTTTCAGATAATCACTCATTTCCAAAATGGGATGATTACCCCTGAACCAGTTACCAGAGATGCCCCCCAGCCTCCCTGCACCCTGTGGACCCAGCACTCCAAGCCAAGGCGCACTGGTTTGTCCCTTAGATGTGCCTCCTTCGTAAATTAACGGGAAAAGCAATATTAGTGTCTGACAAAGGAGAATTCAAAGAATATGAAATGGTACCCCAAAAGTATCACTTTATGTCAATAAGGAGAGCACTTCACCATAAAGAAGCCACTGTAATGAAGCTTTATGAGCAGCATTTCACGGAAGCACAGAAAGCACGATTTGCTGGAAATATGCGAAGAAGAAATGGGCAGAAATATAACAGTCTTATACTTGGGGCAAAACAAAGAGAAGGCTCTGAGTGGTGTTTCGTATTCTTTTAAAGGGTGATCCATCAGGTGCGACCGCAAGAGGAGACAGAAGAGAGTCTCAGGAAGACAAAGTGCCTTCCCTTCCCGGGTCCTAGAGACAGGATGCTTCCCCTGCAGAGCCACATGGGGAAGCCCCGGGATGGTCAGGAGTCAGAGAACAGGACTGAGGGGAAGCTTTAGGCTAAGGCCTTTATTGGGGTTTCCGAGGGAAAGGCCAGGTGGGACAGGGTGAACACTCTCGCGGGCTTTGGGCTATGGGGGGGTCTCTAGTCGCCTGGCACCTGGCCTTTGGACGATGAAGGTGGAGGAGTATTGCCTCCCAGGCTGTCAGGGAAGATGGAGGAGGCCTGGCACTGGATTGCTCTTCACATCCAAGACATACTCCCGGCTGGGCCCTTTGCTATCTCGAAGAATTGGCTAGCCCTGGGAAGGGCAGTCTCTCCGGAGCCAGAATGTCAAAACGTCATAATATACAGAGACATTTTAAATGTTTACAGTACAGTACAGTTGGCCCAAACTATAACCCATTACATTGGTTTTCTATGTATCAAGCTGTGTATACTACAGGAATACATGTTTTCTGGTTCCAATGAGAAATTTACAAAAAGTGGTCACAGGATATGCTTCAAAGGAAATCGGAAGCAATTGCTCAAGTGTCCCGGCTCCGAGAAGCCCTCTGCACCACAACACGTGAAATCGCAGCTGCACACCTTGTTCTCCACCCGTCCTTGGCACTCAAATGTCAGTTGACCTAACAGAGACATTCTCAAGACACACCTGCATCTCTGTCGCCTTTATTATCAGTGTCAAGAGGAACTAGAATCTTTGTCAGATCATCACTGCAGGGTCCAGGCTCCCCAGAGACGGGAGGCTGCACAGAGTTTCCGGGTTGTGGTCTGGCCTCTGCTTCTCAGGGAGCTCCCTTCTGGAGATGCCAGCGGACAAGGTCATGAGTGACCGCTGGGAGACAGGGCTCCCTGGTCGGGCGTGTGGCAGGGCCGGGATGGAGACCGGGGACCACCTGCGTCTGTCTTTTGCATAACGTTTTTTCCAATCCAGGCTGGCTCCTCCTGGATGGAACTCCTCCCCGTCTCTCTCCTCTCTTGGAGCTTGTTTCCCTGTGGCTCTTGCTTTCCTCTGTTGTGCTTACCTTCAGTTCCCTGAGAAAAGTGAGCAGGAGAGACACTTGTGGGAACCCAGTGATAATTTGGCTACTCACAGAATGCTGGGCTGGAAACGATTCTCCTCCAGCGTCTAGAAGAAATTGGTGCATTAGCTCTGGTTTCAGGGGTTGCCCTTCTGAATCCTGACTCTTTCTCCTAAATTCTGGCCCCTCTCTCTGGAAACTTGTTGACTCTTCCCTTCGTCCTCAGTGCTCTAAAGAAAGCATCAGGCTCTGTTTTCCTCCAAGCACTGGGCCTTCTCTCAATCTGGCAGCTCCCGTCCTGCAATCCTGGGCGAGTGACTGGAAGCTCAGTCCCACCTGGACTCCCCAGAGAAGACACTTGTAACACCCTGCCTGGAGGCCCCCATCTGGGTGCAGAGGGAAGGGCTCTCTGCCCTGTCCAGGTAGAATTTCACGGCCCATTGACTCCTTGTTTTGTCCTCTGACTTTCTGGTCGGCTAAGTCAGTTTCCACACACCTACCTGTTTTCTCAGCTCCCAAAACATTGTTGCTGTGGTCTCAGCCTCTGCCCTCCCCTTTCAGAGATTTATGTTGTTTTTTCTCTCGAAAGTCTCTCGACTGTAGCTTTACTGAAGGGCAGAATTAGATACAGATGTTCAATCTTAAACTCTCTGCATCTTTATGTTCAGAGCGGCTTTATTTGTAATAGTTCCAACTGGAAACAACTCAAATGCCCTTCAGAGTATGAATGGGGACCAGTCTGTGGTCCACCCACGCAAGGGAATACTGCTCAACAACAAAAAAGAAGGAAATATCGAAACATGCAGCCACCTGGATGAACCTCGAAGTAATCGTGCTGAGAGAAAGAAGCTGACAGAACAAGTGTATATACTGTGAGTCCATTGATATAAGACTCTAGAAAATGCAAGCTAACATATAGTGATAGAAAGTAGATCGGAGTTGCCCAGGGATTGGTCTATGAGGAGAGCTGCGGGGAGAGGGTTTACAGGGGGTGCAAGGAACTTTCTGGAGTGATGGCTATGCTCATCACTTTGATTGTGGTGGTTTTTCAGGTGTATATATGTGTCAAAACGTGCCACATTGTACACTTTAAACAATATACTTTGTCGTATGTAAGTTATACCTCAATAAATCTGTTTGAAATAAAGCGCATGAAATATACTGTACAGTTTAGAGAACAATTCCGAAGCGGACACCTGTGTCACCACTTCTCAGCCACAGTTCTCTTCCCACAGCCGGCTGGCACTCCTGTCTTCACTTTTGCAATAATCACGTCCTCATTTTTCTTTAGAGTGTTGCCCCCTAAAGGAGCTTCCCCAAACAGGAGTTTCCTTTGGCCTATTTTGGGGCTTTATGTGAATGGAGTAACGCAGTATAGGTTAGTTGGTGCCTGTCTTCTTTCACTCACTATTATGAGATTTACGTGTGTTATTCGATACAGCTATACTTAACTGTCACTCCTGTATGATCTTCCGATGTGTGACTACAGCACAGTTTATTTCTCTGTTCTACTGCTGATGGGCATTCATGTGGTTACCGGTTTTTGCTCATGACAAAGAGTCAAACATTCTGCTATGAAAGTTCGTCTTGGAGCCCGTGCGTAGCATGCCTCTCTGCTGGGCACAGATACACACCTGGGAGTGACTGCTTGGGGCCAAGGGCATGTGCCTGGTCATGCTGAGCAGACTTTCTCCCAGCACGTGCGCCAGGTTGCGGTCCCAGCCGCAATGCCCGAGGGCTCCTGAGACTTCGTGTCCCTTGCCGACTTGGTGCTGTCAGAGTTGGGACTGTTAATTCTTGCCAATCTGGTGCATGTGTCATGGTGTTTTATTGTCGGCTTTCTGTCTTTCTTCCCCTCTGAAGAAGCAGAGGAATCCCAGGAACAGACCCACGTGGCAGGACGGCAGGAGAAGTTGTGGGAAAGTTCCAGGAAATGTGGGCGCTCCACTCCACCTGCCAATTCGCACCCAGGAGCTCCTGACCCTATCGACCCCGCACCCAACGAGGACCCCCAGTTGGGGCACAGTTGCAGTGGGGGGGACTCCTTGACAGTCTCCAGCATACCAGTGAGTTCAAGAAGATGCTTCTGCTGGGCGACAGCGAGGCCTTTTCCTCCGTATGCGTATCAGTGGGAGGAGTTTCCTTGGAAAGCTACTTTTGCCCACTTCCGGAAGAAATGAACAAGCAAAGATACTGAGGTTCTCAAAGCCCAGAGAACTCCTGTTCTCATTGGTCTCAAAGACTCCCAGGAGGAAAACCTTTGGAAGTGTTAAGCCCGCACCTCTGATGCTGTAAAAGTCCTGGTCCCTCAAGGTGAGGACACAGAAGAAACCACAGGCTGGCTTGGAACACCGGCAGGGTCTGGGCCACGCTCACACCCACAGCTCAGCTCAGCCCCAAGGGCTGGGCCTCTGAGCAAAAAACCTCAGAGGAAGCTCTGAGGTTGCTTTCCTGACAAGGACCAGCGAAACGGAAACAGACTCTTCTAAACCATCCACAGTAAGCCGTTTCCATCAGGCAGGCTGGGAGGAAGACAGCTTTACTTACTGTGCTATTCCCTCAAAAGAAAATCCTGTTTCACAATCATTGTCCTGTAAAGATGTGATCAGAGCATACAGGCAAAACGAAGGGAGAAAAAGATAATACAGTCAGCTGAAGTTGAAATTATAATACAATAGTAGAATCTTGCTTTTCTTTTCTTTTCCTAAATAAATATACACTCTTGGAACTAAATGTGTATCTTTTTCTTAAAGAAGGATCCAGATTGTTTAAACTTCAGAACCCACACAATGTGGACCTGCCCTCCGGTCAGTATACCTATTCAGATATTTAAATAAATTAAAGAAATTGATCTTGTGGGGACAATATCACATCACGGGTTTCTTTCTGTGCACAAAGGTCATTTCTAAGTGCTCAAAAAGGAAAAGAGAAAAATTAATCAATAAAATCATAGAACTTGAGGTTATTATACTCTAATAAGTTTTTTAAAATGTATAAATAACCATATAAAACCAACTAGGCTATTATAGTAAAAGTCTAAGCAGTAGCCCTCTTTCCTCAATACATTCTTTCACTCTCTAAAAAAAGTTTTTGGAGGAGAGAAAATGGAAAACTGGATTTTTTTTTCTGTAATTGTCGCAATATCCTGGTTGCTAAGTTACAGAATAAGGGAAAGGAAACATATATTGCTATCAGGCCAAACGTTAGCAGTTATAAAGAAGCTTCAGGAACCCCTTCCGTATTAAACACTCTCACCAATACGTCAAGGGCCTTAACAACATAAGAGAGATAAATGGGGCAGTGGCCTGCAAGCCCGACGGGAACGCGAAAGCCAAGAGGAAGGCCCTGAGCCTTGAAGTTTGTCTGCCCCACACACCTCCAGGACCGAGGCATGGGTGCCAACACTTGGGCGGCTTCTCAAGTCCCCACCAGTCACCGGATTCCAGGGCCACTTAAGCTGGAAACTGGGGGGCCTTGGGTTGCAAAGGCCCTGGTCACTGCATTCATCTCCAAATGACACAACCCTTCATTTTTTGTGATTAAAATTTTTGAACCCCACTCATCAAGTCGTGACCTTAGTTGTACTCCATTTGATGAAATAAAGCCAAGGTAGTAATCTAAAACTCCAAGTTCCTTCGATATTTCTATGCAAGGTAAACCCTTCAATAAATTATTTTGTTAATTTTCATTTAAAAGATAGCTCTGTCTTCTCCCCAGTTTTACCACAATATAAAATATCATGCAAACACTATATTTGGGTTTTTGCAAGATTTGAGATGTATTTATTATTAATTTTTTACAAGAAACTTTATTGAATGTAACTTCCTAAACTCATGATAGTTATAGATCAGATATGTTATCACTTCTTACATTAAATATCTATGGTTATGTAAATGTAAACACGTGAGTTGAACTAAATTGAGTTAAAATAATGCATTTTCTTAAATTAATTAATTAATTTTTGGCTGCGTTGGGTCTTCGTTGCTGCACGTGGGCTTTCTCTAGTTGCGGCGAGCGGGGGCTACTCTTCGTTGCGGTGTGTGGGCTTCTCATTGCGGCGGCTTCTCTTGTTGTGGAGCACGGGCCCTAGGCACGCAGGCTTCAGTAGTTGTAGCACATGGGCTTCAGTAGTTGTGGTGCACAGGCTTAGTTGCTCCATGACATGTGGGATCTTCCTGACCAGGGTTCGAACCTGTGTCCCCTGCATTGGCAGGTGGGTTCTTAACCACTGCACCACCAGGGAAGTCCCATAATTAATGTTTTTGTTTTAAAAATTGATCCTTTTAAATTTCCAACAATAGCAGTAATTATGTAGCTCTACAAAGCTACTCCACTTTGTAAAGTGAGTAATTCTCATTCATCAACTGTGATTGTACTTTTCTTCTATCTCGACCCACTATAATTTCTAAGATTCCCTAATCCATTGACTTTGAGACCTTGGGTGAATAATAAATTGAGGTAATTAGCAAATAATCTTTACCTGGACAATCTCCAAAAGAATTAAAATTCATAGAGACAGAGAATACAGAAGTACATGATCACATTTTTTTTTGGCTGTGCAGGGTCTTAGCTGCGGCATGCGGGATCTTCGTTGCCGCGTGTGGGATCTTTTCTTTGTGCCATGTGGGATCTAGTTCCCTGATTAAGGATCGAACCTGGGCCCCCTGAATTGGGAGTGTAGAGTCTTAACCACTGGACCACCAGGGAAGTCCCCAGAAGTACATGATCAGTTTTTGCTGATACATTCTTGTCTGTGAAAAAACAAAATTGCTTCTCATAACACTCAAATTCAGAAAATTACTGTAGCATAAGCATTGCTTTGTGCTCTGCCTGGTGGTTTTGGTTGTGTTTGAAAACTTAAAATCTTAACGCTTTAAATAACATTGCCACCTGAACATCTTTCACTGTCACTGTATGTAAGTGTAAATTTGCATAATATACGTAAAGGTGTATTAAGTCAATAAATGTTTTAAAAACTTATGTATAATACAGTAGAGAGGCCTGGGCGCTCAGAAGAAAGGGGTCTTTAAGTAATCAGTATCTTTTCAGCACAGGTATTCTACCCAGAGGGCAGAGGTTTTTTTCTCACCCTAGTAGGAACTGACAGCTCAAAATTCCGTTAACACAGGTGCTTCCCTGCTGCCCCTTGGTACGGTTATTTCACAACTGAGGCCAATTGTAGGAAAATAAACAAGCAAACAAAACAAGTAGCAAAGGACCTTCCTTAACGGAGGAGCTAAAATTCTTACTGATTATTGTGTTACTTTCTCCTGTGGGTTGTTATCAAATATTGTGACTCTTGTTACACTGTCAAGGCCACAGGCATTTCTTGTTCTAGGGCATCTCTGCTCTTATCAAGCCGTTGACAACTCTCCTTTCACAATGCTCTTTGGTACCGGTCTTCTCCAAGGTCAGTCCTCAAATGAATAACAGTGCTGACGAGGGTCTTCTCCACGCCACCATCCTTGGTAGATGGCTGCCTAATAACAGCAAGGTTTGCCCCTTTGTCTGGCTTGGGTGACCCACTGTACAGTGCATGTGAACAAGGGGGGGTCAGGAATAACGAGGCATGATCAGAACGCACCATGTGTGTGTTCCCATTGCCATTTTGTTAATTGTTTTGGATTTCTTTTTGTAGGTCTCTCTTCCCTCTTCTTTTGTTCTCTTGTCTTGTGATTTGATGACTATCTTTAGTGTTATGTTTGGATTCCTTTTTCTTTTTTGTGTGTATATCTATTATAGATTTTTTTTTGCTGCTACTGTGAGGTTTTTGTATAGCACTCTCTCTATATATGTGATTGTTTTAAGTTGCTGATCTCTTAATTTCAAATGTATTTGTACTCTCCTCCCCTCATGATGACTGTTTTTTTTAAAATTAATTAATTAATTTATTTATTTTCAGCTGCAGTGGGTCTCTGTTGCTGCACGCAGGCTTTCTCTAGTTGCCGTGAGCAGGGGTTACTCTTGGTTGTGGTGTGTGGGCTTCTCATTGCAGCGGCTTCTCTTGTTGCAGAGCATGGGCTCTAGGCACACAGGCTTCAGTGGTTGTGGCACATGGGCTCATTAGTTGTGGCTCATGGGCTCTAGAGCGCGGGCTCAGTAGTTGTGGCTCACGGGCTCTAGAGCGCAGGCTCAGTAGTTGTGGCGCACAGCCTTAGCTGCTCCGCGGCATGTGGGATCTTCCCGGACCAGGGCTTGAACCCGTGGCCCCTGCATTGGCAGGAGGATTCTTAACCACTGCCCCACCAGGGAAGTCCCCATGATGATTGTTTTTGATATCACATTGCACATCTAGTTGTTTTGTGTATCGCTTAACTGCGTATTGGGGATACAGATCATTTTACTACTTTTGTCTTCTAATCTCCCAACTAGCTTTGTGTGTGGATGACTTCCTACCTTTACTGTATGTTTGACTTTACCAGTGAGCTTTTCCATTTCATAATTTTCTTGTTTCTGGTTGTGGTCTTTTCTTTTTCACCTAGAGAAGTTCCTTTAACATCTGCCATAAAGCTGGTTTGGTGGTGCTGAATTCTTTTAGCTTTTGCTTGTCTGTAAAGCTTTTGATTTCTCCATCAAATCTGAACAAGAGCCTGGCAGGGTACAGTATTCTTGGTTGTAGGTTTTTCCCATTCTTCACTTTAACTATATCATTTCACTCCCTTCTGGCCTGCAGAGTTTCTGCTGAAAAATCAGCTGATAGCCTTTTAGGAGTTCCCTTGTACGTTATTGGTTTCTTTTCCCTTGCTGCTTTTTTAAAAAATATTTATTTATTTGGTTGCACCGGGTCTTGGTTGTGGCACGTGGGCTCCTTAGTTGCAGAACATGGGCTCCTTAGTTGTGGCATGTGAGCTCTTAGTTGTGGCATGCATGTGAGCTCTTAGTTGTGGCATGCATGTGAGATCCAGTTCCTTGATCAGGGATCGAACTCAGGCCCTCTGCATTGGGAGCACAGAGTCTTAACCACTGCGCCACCAGGGAAGTCCCTCCCTTGCTGCTTTTTTTTTTTTTTTTTTTCCTGTACGCCGGCCTCTCATCGTTGTGGCCCCTCCCATTGCGGAGCACAGGCTCCGGACACGCAGGCTCAGCGGCCATGGCTCACGGGCCCAGCCACTCCACGGCATGTGGGATCTTCCCAGACTGGGGCACGAGCCCGTGTTCCCTGCATTGGCAGGTGGACTCTCAACCACTGCGCCACCAGGAAAGCCCCCCTTGCTGCTTTTAATATTCTCTCTTTATCTTTAATTTTCATCATTTTGATTACAATGTGTTTTGGTGTGTTCCTTTTTGGGTTAATCCTGTATAGGACTCTCTGCACTTCCTGAACTTGGGTGACTACTTCCTTTCCCAGTTTAGGGAATTTTTCAACTATAATGTCTTCAAATATTTTCTCAGGCCCTTTTCCTCTCTCTTCTTCTTCTGGGACCCCATAATGTGAATATTAGTGTACTTGATGTTCTGCCAGAGGTCTCTTAAACTGTCCTCATTTCTTTTCATTCTCTTTTCTGTTTGGCGGCAGTGATTTCCACTACATTACCTTAAATGTAAATGGACTAAATGCTCCAACCAAAACACATAGACTGGCTGAATGGATACAAAAACAGGACCCATATATATGCTGCCTACAAGAGACTCACTTCAAATCTAGAAACACATACAGACTGAAAGTGAGGGAATGGAAGAAGGTATTCTATGCAAATGGAAATCAAAAGAAAGCCAGAGTAGCAATACTTATATCAGACAAAATAGACTTTAAAATAAAGACGGTCACAAGAGACAAAGAAGGACACTACATAATGATTAAGGGATCAATCCAAGAAGAAGATATAACAACTGTAAATATATATGTACTGAACATAGGAGCACCTCAATATATAAGTCAAATGTTAACAGACATAAAAGGAGAAATCATCAGTAACACAATAATAGTGGGGGATTTTGGTGGCGCAGTGGTTGAGAGTCCACCTGCCGATGCAGGGGACACGGGTTCGTGCCCCGGTCCGGGAAGATACCACGTGCCGCAGAGCGGCTGGGCCCGTGAGCCATGGCCGCTGAGCCTGCACATCCGGAGCCTGTGCTCCGCAACGGGAGAGGCCACAACAGTGAGAGGCCCACGTACCACAAAAAATAAAAAAATTAAAAAAAATAAAATAGTGGGAGACTTTAACACCCCACTTTCATCAATGGACAGATCATCCAGACAGAAAATCAATAAGGAAACACAGGCCTTTGATGACACATTAGATCAGATGGACTTAATTGATATCTATAGGACATTCCATCTGAAAGCAGCAGAATACACATTCTTTTCAAGTGCACATGGAACGTTCTCCAGCATAGATCACATGCTGGGCCACAAAGCAAGCCTCTGTAAATTTAAGAAAACTGAAATCATATCAAGCATCTTTTCTGGCCACAACACTATGAAGCTAGAAATCAACTAAAAGAAAAAAACTGCAAAAAACACAAACACGTGGAGGCTAAATAATATGCTACTAAACAACCAATGGATCACTGAAGAAATCAAAGAGGAAATCAAAAAATACCTAGAAACAAATGACAACAAAAACATGACAATCCAAAACCTGTGGGACACAGCAAAAGCAGTTCTAAGAGGAGTTTATAGTGATACCAGTTTACCTCAGGAAACAAGAGAAGTCTCAAATAAACGACCTAACCTTATGTGTAAAGCACCTAGAGAAAGAAGAGCAAACAAAACCCAAAGTTAGTAGTAGGAAATAAATCATACAGATCAGAGCAGAAAATAAATGAAATAGAGACTAAGAAAAACAGTAGAAAAGATCAATGAAACTAAAAGCTGGTTATTCTACTCAATATTCTGTAACAACCTGTATGGGTAAAGAATCTGAAAAAGAATGGATACATGTATATGTATAACTGAATCACTTTGCTGTGTACCTGAAACTAACACAACATTGCAAATAAACTGTACTCCAATAAAACTTTTTAAAAAACCCTAAAAACTGGTTCAACAAACATGGTTACCAAAGGCAATAGCGACGGGGGGGGGGATAAATTAGGAGTTTGGGATTAACAGATACACATTACTTTATATAAAATAGATAAACAACAGAGTCCCACTCTACAGCCCAGGGAACTATATTCAATGACTTATAATAACCAATAATGGAAAAGAATCTGAAAAGGAATATATGTATATGTATATATATATATATATATATATATATATATGTGAATCACTTTGCTGTACACCTGAAGCGAACACAACATTGTAAATTAACCATACTTCAACAAAAAAGGGTTAGTTTGGACTTCCCTGGTGGCACAGTGGTTAAGAATCTGCCTGCCAATGCAGGGGACATGAGTTCGATCCCTGGTCCAAGAAGACCCCACATGCCTCAGAGCAACTAAGCCTGTGTGCCACAACTACTGAGCCTGTGCTCTAGAGTCTGTGAGCCACAACTACTGAAGCCTGTGTGCCACAACTACTGAAGCCCGCACACCTAGAGCCCGTGCTCTGCAACAAGAGAAGCCACCGCAATGAGAAGCCTGCTCGCCGCACCTAGAGAAAGCCCGCGCACAGCAACGAAGACCCAACGGAACCATAAATAAATAAATAAATAAGTAAATTTATCTAAAAAAAGGGTTCATTTAAAAACGAATGCAACATAGTTATTAAAAATCACTCAGTGGGATTATAAAAGCTACCCTGTACATTTATTTAGATGTTATTAATTTAAATATGTTTTGATAAAATGGAATAAAGTACTGATCCATGCTATATTTTGGATGAATCTCAAAAACACGATGCTCCATGAAAGAAGCTAGACACAAAAGGCTACATATTGCATTACTCCAGTTATATGAAACGTCCAGGACAGGCAAATCCACAGGGACGGAAAGCAGATTGGGGGGTTGCCAAGGCTGGGGGAGCAGGGAATGGCGAGCGACTGCTAGTGGGCGCAGGGTTTCTGTTTGGGATGATGAAAGTGTTCTGGAATTAGACAGCAGTGATAGTTGTACAACATTGTGACGGTACTAAATGCCACTGAATTGTACATTTTAAGATGGTTAATTTTATGTTGTATGAATTTCACTTCAATAAAAACAGTTACAATATGTTTTGGCACAATGACTTTTATAAAAAAAAGATCATATTGCAAGGTTTAAAATCCCCTTGTTTATTAATAGCTTTAGGGACACACAAAATGGACAGATTGTCAGGCCCAAGGTGGCTGGAAACACATGGCCCCGCAGGACAGTATCATGGTGGGCAGCCTGGCACCGATACTTAGGAAGGGGCAGTGCTGCTGTCGCCTACCCACATGTTCCCCTATCAGAGACCTCAGTGCCAACCTTTTTTTTTTTTTTTTTTTTTTTTTGGTACGCGGGCCTCTCACTGCTGTGGCCTCTCCCGTTGCGGAGCACAGGCTCCGGACGCGCAGGCTCAGCGGCCATGGCTCACTGGCCCAGCTGCTCCGCGGCATGTGGAATCCTCCCGGACCGGGCACGAACCCGTGTCCCCTGCATTGGCAGGCGGACTCTCAACCACTGCGCTACCGGGGAAGCCTCAGTGCCAACTTTTAACAACGTCTTCCTGTCTCTTGGGTTTTCTCTCAGATGTGGGGGCTGGCAGCACTTCTCACCGATGGGCGGACTGTTTCCACAGATGGCCACTGCAGTGGCTCCCATTCTGCACGTCCTTCTGCAATATGCCTGGGCCACCCCTCCTCCCAACAAGAGGTGGAGTCTATTTCCCCTTCTCTTGACCAGGTCTGGCCCTGCAACTTGCTTTGACTAATCAACTGTGGCAGAAGTGACACTGGGTGACTTCCAGGTCTAAGCAGAAGAGGCTTTGCAGTTTCCGTACTTGCCCTCTTGGAATCCAGTCCCATGGAAACAAAGTTTGAGCTGTTTTGCTTGAGAGGCCCTGCAGGGAGAAAGGCCCTGGAGGATGAGATGCCATGTGGAAGAGAATAATAGAACCTAGCCAACAGCCAGCACCAACTGCGAGACACGGGATTGAGGCCGTCTAGAACGTTCCAGCCTCCTCAGCTATGCGCCCAGTTGAATGAAGTCACAAGAGGGACCGCAACCAATACCAGGTGGAGCAAAGACCCCCCCAGAGCTTAGCCAACACATCAACTCATAAGAAGTAACAAACCACTGTGCTTTTAGGGTGGCTGGCTAAAAGCAGCACTGGATAACAGATACAGAGATCCAGACCAAATCACAGAATGTATGTAACTCCTGAGAACAGCCTGATCTACCTGAAGAACCCACGTCAACCTGTACCGGACGAAGGCTCAAGATTCCTAGGATCAACCCTGACCAGAAGCAGGTGACTTCCTGGGGTGGGCTGCTGGCCAAAGACCAGTGAGCAAGGCGTAATTACCAGAAACGTTCAGGGAACAAGTGAAATGGTTGAGGGAGAGCCAGCTATCATGATCTGTCCTGGCATTTTGCGGGCATTGTCCTTCGTGTCCCATTTTCTAATAGTCACACAATGAAACCTTTTCTTCAGGGGCTTCCCTGGTGGCGCAGTGGTTAAGAATCCACCTGCCAATGCAGGGGACACGGGTTCGATCCCTGGTCCGGGAAGATCCCACATGCCGCGGAGTGGCTAGGCCCATGCAGCACAACTACTGAAGCCCACATGCCACAACTACTGAAGCCCGTGCGCCTAGAGCCCGTGCTCCGCAACAAGAGAAGCCACTGCAATGAGAAGCCCGTGCACTGCAACAAAGAGTAGCCCTCGCTCGTCGCAACTAGAGAAAGCCCACGCGCAGCAACAAAGGCCCAATGCAACCAAAAGTAAATAAATTAATTTAAAAAAAGAAACCTTTTCTTCTTGCTCTTTCGCTAGCTCTCCATTTAACAGGTTACACCTGTGCAGACTGTACTACGCAGCCCACTGACACCAGGGTCACGTTAGATTTTCCTGTTGCCACCATGCAAATGGGAAGCACTGCAATGCAGAAAATGCTCCAGAAAACCCAAGGACGATGAGTACAGAGCGAGATGCAGATCCGCTGTATCGCAAATGGATTCGAAAGCCCACAGCTGTCTTTTGATGGAGGAATTTGGGTTGCCAGGACATTAACCTTGACTTTTATTCATTCACATTTGTCTTAGCCTTCTGCCCCTGGACCCCCCCCCCCAACAAAGTGACGTCCTTCTCACATGCAAAATACATTCATTCCATCCCAACAGCCCTCAAAGTCTTAAGCTGTCCCAGCATTGACTCAAAAGTCTAGAGTCCAAAGTCTCATCTAAATATCATCTCAATCAGATACGGGTCAGACTTGACGTCCAATCCATGCTGAGGCAAAGTCCTCTCCAGCTGTAAACCTGTAAATCAAACAAGTGCTGTGCTTCCAATATACAACAGCGGGACAGGCAGAGGGTGAATGCTCCCATTTCAAAAGGGAGAAATCAGAAAGAAAGTCCCAAGCAAGTGCGAAACATCAAACACAAAGGCTTGAGTATCAGCTTCTTTAGCCCGATGCTCTGCCCACCAGACCCAGGGGAACAGGAGTCCTGCCTTCCAGACAACTGGGGCGTCCCTGTCCCCAGGGCTTTGCTGGGCACCGCCCACGCAGCAGGTCTCACGGACTGGAGTTGGGCGCCCGCAGCCCACCCAGGCTCCAGTCACATGCCCGTGGTTTGACCAGTCTTGGGCTCCAGGGGCAGTGCCAGCACCACGGCTCCGCTGGGTGTTGCCCAAGCCGAGGCTGTCTGCCTGGGTCTCACGCCTGCAGCACCAGGTGCCCTCCATCCTTCAAAACCCAGGTGGAGGGATGAAACCCAGACCTCTTTTTGAAAAAGAGAAGGCGGCGCTGATGATCTCTGAAGAGCCTCCCTTCACTCCTTCCCGTCTCCGTCCCCTTCGGTTCCAGGTGGCAGCTTTCCGCTGAGGTGGCTGATGAAATCCTCAGCTCGCAGCCACGCTAGTCTGCTCATCAAAGGCTCCTTGGCCACACGCTTAGTGTTCTCTTCCGAACACGCTTTCTCATTTTTTGCAAGACGGACAGGCTGAGAATTTTCCAAACTTTTAAGCTCTGCTTCCCTTCTGATTAATCGTTCCATCTTTAAGTCATTTCTCTGTTCTTGAATTTTACTGTGAACATTGAAGAGAAGCCAAGCCACACCTTGACCACCTTACTTAGGTATTTCCTCAACCAAATAGCCAATTTCAGTGCTCACAAATTCTACCTTCTACAAAACACTAGAAGAACATGAACACAATTTAGACAAGTTCTTTGCCATTTTACAGCAAAGATGGCCTTTCTTCCTCATTTCCATCTGCAACCTCATCAGAGTGGCCTTTACCGTCCACACTTCTACCAACATTCTGCTCGCGACCCCTTAGGCTTTCTCTGAGAAGACTGAGGCTCTCCTCTTTACCTTCTGGGTCCACATCAAACTTGCTTCTAAACTCTTTCAGCCTCTACTCATGACGGGCTTCCAAAGCTGCTTCCACATTTTTCCGTACTCGTTACAGCAACACTCCCGCTATTCGGTACCAAGTTCCTGTCTTGGTCGGTCCGGGCCACTGTGACAAACTACCAGAGACTGGAGCAGCTTGTAAACCACAAACAGTGCTTTTGCACAGGGCTGGGAGCTGGAAGTTGGAGATGGGAGTGTGAGCATGGTCAGATGGGGGCCCTCTTCGGGGTCTCAGACTTCTCGTTGTATCCTCACGTGGCAGAAGCGGAGGGAGTCTCTCTCAGGCCTCTTTTACGAGGACACACATTCACAAGGGTTCCGCCCTTGTGATTTTATCACCGTTCAGAGGCCTCACCTCCTAATACCAGCACATTGGCCATTTGGATTTCCATATATAAATTTGGGGAGGACACAGACATTCAGGTCATAGCAAGATCATAGTACATTGATAAGTAACCTCAGGTGAAGTTTATAACAAGTCAATGGAGACCTTGACCAAAGGCAGTTGGCGCATCCCTGAGCACTGTGCGGCCACGCTGGGCTTCAGAGCAAAGCAGTCATTTGCATCGGTCCACCCGCGTCGGGCTTGTGGGTAAATTGAATTTCTAATCACAACCTCACCAGAAATGTCACTTATAAAGGTAAAGCGCATCTTATCGGATTCAGACACCCAGCCTTAGAGAAGAAAGCCCGAGTGGACCTTGCAGAAAACGGCCTGGGGAGTCCCCTAACGACGTGGAGGGTCACAGCTTTACAGAGAAGCAAGCAGGTCACTCCCCTAGAGAAAGAGGGGCGCCCTGCAATTGGACCCGGTGCGGATGAGCCTCTGTCCTTGGCTCCCTGAATCAAGACAGTAAAAAAACCTTTCTCGAACAATGGAAACAAAGCAGCATATCTCTTGTTGAACTGTGTATAAAAGGCAGGACAGACAAAAGGAACACACACAGTAACAGATAATGTGAATACACACAATAAAAACACGGAGCCCTGAGCTACAGCAAATACTACTGTTAAAACACGGATTCTCCCTAGGCTTCTGTTTGGAATTTCTTTCCTAACCATGGTGGACAATTAAAGGGAGTCATAGTGTATATGCACATCTTGTTGGTAATTTAATTGCGTATACATTGGGTAAGTTTTGTCTGATTTCCACTGTTTGTGATAGTGAAAATTTAAAAAATAATAATTAACTGGACCACAAACTGAATTAATGATCTTAATACAAGACTTTCCCGGTGGCACAGTGGTTAAGAATCCGACTGCCAATGCAGGGCACACGGGTTCGAGCCCTGGTCCGGGAAGATCCCACATGCCGCGGAGCAACAGCCCTTGCGCCACAACTACTGAGCCTGTCTGCTGCAACTACTGAAGCCCGTGCGCCTAGAGCCGGTGCTCTGCAACAAGAGAAGCCACCGCAATGAGAAGCTCCTGCTCTCCACAACTAGAGAAAGCCCACGCGCAGCGACGAAGACCCAACGCAGCCAAAAATAAAATTTAAAAAATTTTTAAATGATCTTAATACAAAAATGACAATGAAGACAGTGCTAATGTACTAATGCCACTGAATTGTACACTTAGAAACGGTTACGATGGTTAATTTTGTTATGGGTGTTTTACCACAATTTAAAACCTAATTTTTTAAAAAGGATAATGAAGAGATTTCTGGGTTCAGGTAGGAGTAGGGAGCAGCAAAAAATCCGAACTCCCCCACTTCTAAAAGCACAGAAACATAAAAACGCATGAAACTCCCTCCACCCCCAATTCACGTGTTTCGGGGAACCAGAAAGCACAGACAACTGGCAACCAGAAGAATCTGTACGACCAGAAGCCACTAGGGTGTGGCGGGGCAGCAGGGCGGCAGGAAGGGTCCCAGGCGTCCCCAGGACGCACCGGCTGGGATCCAGCCCATCGGGACACGGCCCACTGCCGCGCGGGGACAGCGGTGGGCAGATCTGAGGGGGCTCACGACCGAGGCGGGGCGGGTGGAGGGATGGAGGAGGCTCAGAGAGCGGCACGGCCGCGCGGCGAGGTCTAGCTGGGCGCGCGGCACGACGAAGCCAGGAGAGGGCGCCCGAGAGCCGGCGCGCGGGCCCAGCGGAGTCCCTTCCCTCCCCCGCCCGCTCAGGGTCCCCGCGCCGAGAGCTGGCGGTTAGGAAAACCCGAGTCGTTTCACTCGCAGCGAAACATTTTGCGCGCCAGCATGGACTCAGAGGCTTGCACACACTCCACTGCTCTCAGAAATTCTGTTCGATGCTCAATGTGTCGCGAGTATGGCCGGGGGCAGCCCCTCAAGCTGGCTCCCGCGTCCTCTAGCCGGTCCCCTCCCAGCGGAGCCTAGCCCGGCTCAGCGCCCCATCGCCCACGTGCTGCAGTGTGGATCCCCCCCTCCCACGGGAGGTTCCTACAGACCAGATGGTGCCTCAGGTGTGCAGGGGCAGCTCCCAGAAACCCCAGGCGCTTAAGAAGTGACTGGCCCTGGCCCAATGCAGCTTCAAGCTCAAAGCCAAACGCGTGGTTGGCCTGTTTGGAGTGGACACCAATACCTGCAAAGGGACAACACCGCTGTCGTAGACCCACACGTTCCCCTATCAGAGACTTCAGTGCCAACCGTTTAACAACTTCGTGTATTTTTAGTCGCAGGGGCCGATGGGGTACACTGTTGCCAAAGGTGACTTTTGCCATTTTAATTTTGTCCTGCAGGAACATACATTCACCATGGATGTGATGTCGCTGACAGTGTCATGGGAAATATAAATATATTTTTTAATTGTATTTGCATCACACACTTCAACTCAATCATTTCTAGATGTACAGTTCAGTAGTGTTACACTCTGTGCAGCCAGGCTCCAGAAAGTTTTCATGAGGCAAAACCGAAACTCGGTCTCCATGAAACATTGACTCTACATCTCCCTTCCCCCAGCCCCTGGCCCTACCCCGCTACTTTCTCTGTCCTTTCGTAACTGGCTTTGGAGAATATCTCTCTTTGAAGGCTCTTTCTATTCCAAAACAGATAGTTTAATTACAGTGGAAATTCTGTGCAAGTAAAAAGAAGAAAAATAAAATTTAAAACGCAAGGAAGAAGAAACAAAGAAAGAAAAAGCAACAAAAGCCCAACAGGTTTTTCTAGAGTAAAATTTCATAATATTGCAAACGAACAAAACTGTGTTTCTTCTCAGTGGTGATCATATGGGGGGGTGGAGGCGTGACAACTTTTAGTCCATTTGCAGCAAACGTTTTAAGCTATCACTTGTTAATTCTGATGTTGGGGCAGGACATAAAGACTTCTGGGGATGAGCTGCAAAGATGTGGGAATTACTGATGAAGATGATACAAAAAAGTCACAGTCTGGCCCAAAATTATCTGAAGCTTTGTGGGGAGGAGAAACAGAACAGAGGCAGTCCTTGTGGGCAGCTTTGAAGCTAGGGCTTCAATGTCTTCATAGATACAGAGCCCTTCAGATTTTCTATTTCTTCTCGGGCTCATTTGGTTACTTTGTGTCTCTCTAGGAGCTTGTCCATTTCATCCAAATGTTCACATTGATTTGAATCAAGTGATCAGCACATCCTCTTTGGAATAACTTGGGTTGAGGTGCCGGCCCCTTCTCATTCCTCACACTGGACATCTATGCTTGGATTCCTGACAGTCACACCTTCCCTCCACCAGCCGCACCCCCATTGCCCTGACTTCTGGGCTGCAGACAACTCCATCCCTCTAGTTGCTCAGCTCCCAAGCTATCCCCCAATCCACACCATTGCCAGGCCTGGGGCCCCTCCCTGCTGGGAGCCTTTACCCTCTTTCACCTGGATGCCCAAAGGGCCTGCCACCCGGTACGATACCACTGCTTCCTGCCTGGCCCCCACCACTCTCAGAACAGCAACCAGAGGGACTTTGTTAGCATCTAAATCACACCGTGTCACTTTGCACTCCAAATCGTAAAATGTTCTCCATTTCATTCACAGTGAAAGGTAATGCTGAAAACAGGCTCCGGACACACAGTCTCTGGCCCTCATCCCCTCTCTGACCTTCCCTTTCTTAGTCTCCACTGGCTCACTCTGCTTCGGCTTCCCTGGTCTCCTTACTGCTCCCCTAACACGCCAGGCACGCTCCTGCCCCAGGGCCTTTGCACTTGCTGGGCCCTCTCCTGGGATGCCCTCCTCAGTTCTCCGCATGGTTCCCTCCCTCCTTTGAGTCTTTGCTCACATGTCCCTGTCTCGGAGAGGCCCAACAGGCTGCCCTATGAAAACGGGCATCCATTCCCTCCCCGACCTCCACAACCCGTTCTCTTTCTCTCATTCTCCATCCTACTTATCACAGCTTATTTATTATGTCTAGTGTTCGTGTTGTATTCTCCCCGCCCCCAACTAGAATGGCAGCTGCAAGAAGGCAGGGATCTCCATCTGTTTGTTCACCTGGAGCCTAGAACATGGCCTGGCCACCATAGGTGCTTGCTGGGTCACTGTGGAATGAATCGCTAGAACTTTTCAAGGATGACCTCATTCAAGCTTTCCAGCAAGTAAATGTTATCCCCATCTTCCCGACGAGGACACACCCCCCAGAGATGGTGGCTGATGTGCTCAAGGTCACAGAGCGCGGCAGGGGCAGCACTTCGGGAGGCCCGCAGCAGATGGACGGGGTGAAAGTGTGGGCCTGAGGTGAGTGTCTGCAGACTAGACTGAGGAGGACCTCTCGGCCAGTTTGGAAGATCAGCCACCTGGACGGGTGAGGGAAATCTGATGCATGTCGGTTCTGAGGTGAGCGATCGGGGACTTGGTGGGACCACCACAGAAACGGGGAAACAGCCCACCCCTTGTCTTTGGACTTCATATCTGTGGTGCCTGTTTGCAGATCTCTGAGGAGCTTAAGCTGGGAGAACTTTCCCAACAGAAACCAAAAGGGAAATGGAGTCATATTTGACCACATAAAAATGAAAATTCAGTGTATAGAAATCTTTTCCAAACACAAAGGCAATGGATGATCCTTGAAACTACTGTGCTAAGTGAGATCAGCCAGACGCAAAGGACGGATACTGTGTGACTCCACTGTATGAGCTGCTAGAGCCGGCAGGTTCCTAGGGACAGAAAGCAGGATGGGGGCGGGGCACGGGCTGGGGGAGGGGGAGGGGGCTAGTGTCTAATGGGGACAGGGTTTCCCTTGGGGAAGGTGAACGGTTCTAGAGATGGATGGTGGGGATGGCTGCACACCAACCTGAATGTACTTAATGCCGCCCAGCTGGGCGCCGAAAAATGGTTAACGTGGTAAACTTGATGTTATGTATATTTTGTTACATTAAAAAAAAAGGTCAGGGCTTCCCTGGTGGCACAGTGGTTGAGAGTCTGCTTGCCGATGCAGGGGACACGGGTTCGTGCCCCGGTCCGGGAAGATCCCACATGCCGCGGAGCGGCTGTGCCTGTGAGCCGTGGCCGCTGAGCCTGCGCGTCCGGAGCCTGTGCTCCGCAGCGGGAGAGGCCACAAGCTCCGCATCAAAAAAAAAAAAGGTCAAAGGCAAATGGCCAAAGGATTCCTTGCCCTGTAGCTGTAGCAGCCACCGGCTATTAAAGACAAAGCCCCTGGTCTGCTGGCCACAGCCAAGAGTTGAAGGAAGGTGACAGCCAGCTCCCAGGGCCCCTAATCAGCACCTCCATGTCGAGTAACTTCGCAGTAGTTGGATTAGAGACAAGGCTGACATCTCATCTTCCAGCCTGGGCGGGGCGCCCCAGCTGGAGCGAGGGCGGGTGACCCAGGGCCGAGTGGAGGGCCTGGCCTCTGCCCAGGGGGCCGCTGCCTGAAGCACGCTAGCCTCCGGGCTGGGCCCTTTCTCCCCCGCCCCCCTCCTATCTCTCCTCACTCACATTTTGGCCCCACTCACTTTTCTTCATCTCCCTCTCGAGAGCCCCTCCCTTTTTCTCCACGCTTTGCCGGAGTGCAGGACCCAGTGAGCTTTCGCTGGGCCTCGGGAAGCACACGTGTGCACCCAGGTGCCAGGGGACTTTCCAGGGCAGTAATCTGCTTTTGGCTAAAACTGGACCTGATCTTCTGTTAGCCCTAATCATCAATTAGCACCCGACTCTGCAGACGGTCCAGGGGAGGGTCCAGGACTCACTGCCATCGCCACCTCCTCCCTTTGCCCTGTCCCCTCGTTCCCCAGGGTCTTGGGGCAGCCCTGCCGCTGAGCTCAGTCATTGGTGCCATGCTGGACAGGGGCAGGCTGGGCAAGCGGTGGGCCAGCTCCGGCTGGAGGCTTCATAGAGGGCTTCCACAGGGCCCGCGGCAGCCCCATGAGGGAGGGGGGTAGGCAGGGGCAGGCAGGATGAGTCCTCTCCTTTTAGACAGAAGGTGAACCTTGCCTGAGAGGGAGGGGTCACCCCACTCAAGGCCACCTGGCCAGTCCATGGCAGTGCTGGGAAGCCAGTGCTCAGAAGGGACCAGGTTGAGCAGGTGATCTCAGAAGGGGCCCACCTCCGGCTCTCACATTCTCAGATGCGCTGATTCTTTGACTCTGGTGGCGGGGGGACAGGCAGAGCCCCCGGGGATCCAGGAAGAGGGAAAAGCATGGCCTTGGAAGTCAGAAGAACCTGGGGTTGAGCTCTAGGCATCTGACCTTGTACCATCAAACATGCCATGTTCGCATCGTAAGCCCCTCAAAACCCCTTTCAGTTCTTTTGGTTACGTACCCAGAAGGAGAATTGCTGAATCACGTGGTAATTCTATTTTTCAATCTTTGGAATTGCCAAACTGTTTTCCACAGTGGCTGCACCATCACCATCTAATTTTAGAATAGTTTCATCACCACCAAAGGCATCCCCATCCCCGTTAGCAGTCACTTTCCATCACCCCCAGCCCAGCCCCTGGCACCACCAGGCTGCTTTCTGTCTCTGTGGATTTATCTATTCTGGACATTTCATACACACAGAATCATACAGTGTGAGGTCTTCTGTGTCTGGCTCCTTGCACCTAGCATCACGTTTCCAAGGTTCACTCATGTTGGAACATGTGTCAGAATTCCACTCCTTATTATGGCTGAATAATATTCCATTGCATGGATAGAGGGCACTTTGTTTATCCATTCAGCTGTCGACTCCCTTTTGACCTTTTGTGAATAATGCTGCTCTGAGCATTCCTATTCGCCGCCTTGTGTGGAAACACGCGAGGCTGCGGAGTTGGGCAATTAGCAGGTAAGCGATGCCAGCAGCCAGGCTGCAGTGGGACCGTGAAGGCAGCCTGCCTGCAACGCTCTGTTGAGAGCTTTGCTTTTGAAGGCAAGTCTAGAGCGAGGCTGTAGTCACGGGCAGGCCAAGGAAAGGTTGTCAACTCAGGGGAGGGAGAGTTGAGGTGGGGTCTGAGGGCTTCTGGGCACCCTCAGCTGCTTCGGGAGGGCTGTTGGGAGGGCCTGGCTGAGCTCCCTGGTGACGGAACGAGCTGCAGCCCACGGGGAGCAAGGCGGTGGGGTGAGGGAGAAGCAAGATGTGCGGCGGAGTCTCTCCCACCCCAGGCCTGTCCATCCCGTCCCAGGGAAGGGGCCCCACTGGCACGACTTGCATCCATCTGGGCCCCCGAGATGGTCTGACCCACAGGGAGGTTCCAGTTCCAGGCCTCAGCCCCGCGACGTCACTCGGGGGGCAGCCGCTGGGAAAGGTGGGTCTGGGCTTCGGGCTGAAAAGCCCGACACTCGTGCCTGCCCGGCCTAGGAGCAGACGCTGGACGGTAGAAGGGAAGAGAGGACAGGGAAACAGCAGCGAGGGCCCACGGCAGCCTCCACGGCCACCCTGGCTCTGAGCCCGGCTCCCAGCAAATCCCTCTGAGCCGCCCTCGTGGGCTCGCCTGAGGAGCCAGGAGGCCCAGGGGTGGGGAAGCAGGAGGTCTAAGTCCCAGGCCCAATTAAGAGATCAGATGGCGAAAGGCTTGGGAGCGTTTAAGGTGAGGAGAGCTGGGCTGGTATAAAGCACCGTGACCGCCGGGCAGCGCCAGGTCCGCAGGCATCGGGGACGGGGTTCTCCAGAGCCATGGCCCAGCAGTGGGGCCCTCAGAGGTTTGCAGGTGGGCAGCCGCAGACCAGCTTCGAGGACAGCACCCAGGGGAGCGTCTTCACCTACACCAACAGCAACTCCACCAGAGGTGAGCGAGTAGGGGCCAAGGCTGGGTCACGCTGGCTACAGCGGCCCTCCTGGGACACAGGCCCGAGCGGCCGTCTCTCTTAGCCTTCATGATAACATGAATGGGGGGGTCCTCTCTGAACGTGAAAGGACACCGTAATATCGAATACACATTTTCAAACCACATGGGCTTCCCAGACCCTCTGAGAATTCCTGTCCCAGGAAAGTTCATGAACTCTTCCCGTGTGGCCCCAGACTGCTAGTGAGCGCTCAGTACACTCATCCCTCAATACACTCATCCCTGAGCTGCCAGGGAGGGAACTGGGCCTGACTCGTCTTTGCATCTCCCAAAGCCAAATGGAGGCCACCAGCAGGAGTGACAGGCTGGGTTGGCCCGCAGGAGGGTGAGTGACTTCGAGAGCCTAAGGGGAGAAGAGACCGTGGTGGTGGTGGCCATCTTGTCCCAGTTCACGCCCAGAGCCCTCGGCCTCTGGCGGTACATGCTAGGGAAGAGGCTAGCTCGGCTCCCGGGGCAGCTGTTCTGCTCCGAGCTGTCCCAGTAGAGAGGGCTTTGGCCCAAAAGAAAGCCGAAAACTCCATCGAGGCAGCCCGAGTTCTGCCCTGGGCATGCCAGCCCACCTGAGGGCTGTAATGACCCTCAGCCCTGGCCCCCCTCCCCGGGTCCCTTCTTCAAACCAAAGACCTTCCGTTCCTTTAAGAATGTCTCACGTGCTGCAGTTTCCAGAAGCCACACCAGCTCCTTGACAGCCGTGAAGTTCACCTTGACCTGACTGCACCCCAGAATGTCCTCGATGTAGACACAGCAATGCTCTCCCCGGAGGCCCATGGGGCTTCATCGATGCACAAGATTCCTTATTGTAAAATGTTTTCAAAAGTTCAAGTGTCTACCAAAGTAGAGGGGAGAGTATAGTGGCCCCCGGGTATCCATCACTTGTCTTATTTCATCTCTAACCCCCTCCGCTAACCACTCCTGCCGATTTCTGCAAGCACATCCGAGACATCACATCATTTCCTCTGTGAGAAGAGAGGACTCTTTAAAAACACTACCACAAGGTCATACTTTTAGAGGTTCCCCCTCAACCTCCTTGCAATTTATTTGTTGAAGAAAGCGAGTCTGTTGTCCCCAGACTCACCCACTTCAGACTTCGCTGAAGGCTCCCCACACCCTTCTGCCACGCCTGTTTCCGTCAGCGAGCTGTCGAGCTGAAGGTCTGCCGGGCAGCCAGGCGGATGTGTCCGATGTTGGGGCGAGCCCGCTCCATTAGGAGGGGGTCCCTTTTTCCACAGTGCTGGCAGCTGCTCACACTCAATGCCAGGACCCATTAAACCACTGGGGATTTCGAAATGGTGACATTGGGATTCTTGTGACCCTGTCTTCATTTATTAGCTTCACTACTTTGATAAAGAGAAACAGGCTCTCACGTGCCATCGGGTTGCCCAGGGATACGGTGTGCGTGGGAAAGGCAGAAGAGATGCTTGAGTCTCCTTCTATTTCGCCCAGTTCCAAATAGTGACTTGGTTCCCCAATGGAGCCAGTTGGGTTTGACCTCTGCGTCTCCTTTCTCTCCCACTAAGAATCGCGTTCTTAAGGGCTGTGGGTAGAGTTGGAATTAGAATATCATTTCGTTACTCATTTGCTTTATCTCAAACACACTCAAAATGGTCTCAGAACGATGACGCCAACACCATCGCCAACAACATCACTACCCAAAGCTTAACCTTTGGACGGGTCTTTTCATCCTTTGGGAACGTGCCACCAGGCTCGAATAGGCAGACTAGCGTCTTTTGGAGTCCCTCCGAGTAGCCCCTCTCTATGTGACCATGCCACCGAGAGCATATGCGGTCAGGTCCATTTGTTTTATTTTTGATTTTTCAGGGATTGCTTTTTAAAATTTAATGTTGTTTTCTAATTATGGAATAAAATATTTACAAGCTGGCTTCCTGCCAGCCCCCATATCCAATTCCCTCCCACCCTGTACTTCTCAGGAGACCCTTACCTGGGAGTTGACTGTGATACCCTTCTCGCGCTCATTTCTTCACAGAACTAGACCTGAAACTTCCAGGAGAAGGGGGCAGGCCGGTGCACCTGCTTTTGCTGCACTGCCGGAGGCCCCCTCATTTTGCTTCCCACGTTCGGAGCGCTCCTGTCCCTTCTGTGCCACACACGGCCCTCATCCCTGCCTGATCCAGACTCCATGGGTGGTCCAGGAAGGACAGTTGGGCTGCCTTGTTTCGAAACCGTCCCAGCCCCTCTCACTTGCCTGCACGCCGGAGCGTTCCACACGCCTCCTAGTTCCAGATGCTTTGGGGGTTGCTGTTCTCGGGGCCAGCAGCAGCCCCAGTGCTTTCCCTCTGCTCCCTTTTGCACAGAAACGGGCACTACACAGGTGTTACGTAGTCAAAGGCCTGTTCCTTGGGAGCCTGTGGTATCTAGCGTGGTTGCAGATATCGTCGGCAGGTTTCTGGGAGCTCCCTGCGGTAGGGGCGAATGAGGCCCAGGCACAGAAGGGTTCGGGGGAGAGGACCAGGCCAGCCAACCACACTCCAGGAGGCCGACGTGGCATATGGCGGGGCGCAGATCAGACGGGGGCGCGGCACCCGGCAGCGATGATGAAGGGTGCTGCCTTGTTAAGTTCAAGGATGCCCGTGCAGGCATCTAGCAGGCCGTGGCCTCGAGCTTGAGAGACGGGATGGAGGGAAGGTTGTCTGCAGGCGGGCAAAGCTAGAGGGGAAGACCAGTCGCAAAGGTGAGTGTGGCGGGCGGAAGGCAGGAGGGCTGAGGGGAGATTCTGATGGGGTGAGGGGGGCGGCACAGATGTAGCTGTGCCCTCTGTGTCTCCTGCCTCCAGACCCCTTCGACGGCCCCAATTACCACATCGCCCCCAGATGGGTGTACCACCTGACCAGCGTCTGGATGGTCTTCGTGCTCATCGCCTCCATCTTCACGAACGGGCCCGTGCTGGCAGCCACCATGAAGTTCAAGAAGCTGCGCCACCCTCTGAACTGGATGCTGGTGAACTTGGCCGTCGCTGACCTGGCGGAGACAGTCATTGCCAGCACCATCAGCGTTGTGAACCAGATGTACGGCTACTTTGTGCTGGGCCACCCCTTGTGCATTGTGGAGGGCTTCACTGTCTCCTTGTGTGGTAAGCCAGCCGGGGCCTGGGCACAGCCTCCCGTGCGTAAAGGAAACACTCATGCGGCAAAATCCGCAGGTGTGCCTCTGGGGCGTGTTCGAGGCACATCTCTGAACGGGGACAGACAGATCCACATAATCTCAGAACAGTGTGGGAGGGGAGGCCTCCGAGATATTGAAACTAGATCCTGCCAGCCCCATTGCTAATATCTCCGGGGGTTGTGACCCTGTTCCCGTCAACTTTGGCCATAAGCACCTGCGCTCCCGGCTCCGTGCAGGGACAGAACCAAGGGCTGTGGGGTTGCAGCTTGGCGTCCACCTGAGATGACACGGATCCCAAGGGCCACAGCACTCACCACGTGCAGCCTGTCTCCAGGCCCCCGGCCATCAAAGCAGTGAAGGCTTGCAGCTGCCTTCCCATTTTTCAAGTTTCCCAGGGCCACCTGGTCACAATGCCTGGGTCCTTAGCTTCCACATCTAACTTGGGTTTGTCTTGTTACCGCCTGAAGTGATCTCCAATTCAGATTCTGAGGAGACGAATGACAGAAAGACACTAGGACTAGAGGGACAGGGGAGCGGGGACCTGGTCAATGACTTGAATTACTAGTGGTGTCAGCTCCACCAAGTTACTTTACCAGGGAAGGTTAGGCAGAGAAAGTCCATCCCAAGTTCCAACACTCCATGCACCTCGGTAGCTGGTGCCTGGCGCCCCTGGGTGGCTCCTCGCTTACGCCTGTCTTGCCTTTGTAACTGCTCGAGGTCTGCTCTCGGGTCGCCAGTTTTGAGGCCCTCTGGGGAAGCCCGTGGACCCCTTCTTAGAAGAACGTTGGCAAATGTGCACAGTGAGATCCATAGCATTACAAAGGAAGCCAATGATACTGAAATACAGCCATCAAAGTGTTAAACACTAGTGACGGACTCCTTCATCAAAAGCATTAGCATTGGGCTTCCCTGGTGGCGCGGTGGTTGGGAGTCCGCCTGCCGATGCGGGGGACGCGGGTTCGTGCCCCGGTCCGGGAAGATCCCACATGCCGCGGAGCGGCTGGGCCCGTGAGCCATGGCCGCTGAGCCTGCGCGTCCGGAGCCTGTGCTCCACAACGGGAGAGGCCACAGCAGTGAGAGGCCCGCATACCACACACACACAAAAAGTATTAGTATTAACAGTATTTTTAGAAGTATTCGTGACGCCATTCTTTATCAAGGTATCAAATAACTGTATCTGGCCAGACAGTCACTGAAATGTCAAAGTAGTAATGAATGTAGTCATATTGGGAAACGTCTGCCACCCCTGTAAAGTGACCAAGTCACGGGCACTGCTAATGCTACCACACTCGCAATGGAAGTAAAGAAGGCCAAGCGTCCAGTAGAGCTTAGTGGAAACAAAGACATCATTTTCCCCACCCCAGCTCATGGAGCCCCGGATTCCATCCACAGGCCGCTGCATGGTGGGCGGTGCTGAGAGGCCCGGGCTGAGGGGAGGCCTGCCCGCCGGCAGGGGGGCACGGCTTTCTGCACACGTCCTGTTTCCTTGCTCTGGGCTGGGACTGCAGTACCTCAGTGTGGCCTCACGTGTGTACATGGCCGTCAGGAGTTGCACTGACAGCATCACAAGAAAGGCTGGCGGCTGAGTAAAAGAGAGATGGGAAGCGAGGTGGGCCATGAGGCCAGATCAGAGAAGGCAAGGGGAGGCGGGTGCAGGCCCAGTGGGGAAGGAGCCGGGAAAGCAGGGGTTAGAGAAAGAAACTGACCAAGAGACCCGCTGCTCCCCGGACCGGAAAACACTTTTTCGAGAATTAGCTTTTGCAGGTACTTGGGGGGTGTCCTCTTGATCTTGAAAAGCATTGCCTCAAAGCCCTCCTCTGTCTGCTTCTCCCCCTGCAGGGATCACCGGTCTCTGGTCCTTGGCCATCATTTCCTGGGAGAGGTGGATGGTGGTCTGCAAGCCCTTCGGCAACGTGAGATTTGATGCCAAGCTGGCCATTGCGGGCATTGCCTTCTCCTGGATCTGGGCTGCTGTGTGGACAGCTCCACCCATCTTTGGCTGGAGCAGGTAAGGGTGCCAGGGTGCCAGGAAGGCGATTCGTTTAGAGCAGAGCAGGGAGGGTCAAACTCGTGATTCCCTTTGTGACCTTGGGGCAAATCATTTCCAGTCCCTGGGCCTTTGTGCCTCCACGAGTAAACTGAGGATGGACCTGACTCTCGCCGAGACCCCTTGGAGCGCGCACTGTCTGTGAACGCGTGACTCTGCCTGGCTGCAATGTGGAAATGGGCCCTGTGGTCCCCAAGCCTCTGGAAAAGTCTGTTTCTCCCAAACAGGAGCAGCTCATGAGAACACATAGAGAAACGCTGCCGGCTGAGGCCACAGGCACGTTTGGATTCCAGAGCCCTCTTGCCTACTCTGCCCCAGGCCTCTTTCTTGCACCTGCTGAGGGGCCCCCTTTCCGAGGCTCCTTGGGTCGTAGGTACACCTGGGCTGTCGGTTACAGTGTCCCCTCCAGGTGGCTCCTTTGGGGGAAGTCCCGCATTTCCAAGGAAACGGCTCAGGTGTTTGAGGGGGCTGGACGGGACGAGGCCGTTGCATTTGTATCTTGCACTGCAGGCTGGTGAACAAGTTCTTGTAGTGTCTGGAGAGGGTGTGGTCTTTCTTTGGGAAGCTGCCATCAGTGCGAGGAACCAGGCCCTGTCTGTCCCCTCCTCATGCTCCCGTGCCCACAGTGGCTGTGACTGTTGGACACGTCCTCATTGAATCCTCAGGGGTTCACAGGTGTTAAGACGAGGGTGCCTCGCCTTCCCTTCGTAAAGAGGGCATGTGATTGGGGCTATGAAGATGTTGTGGAACCAGATAGTGGTGACGGATGCTCAACACTGTGAATGTACCAAACCTCATCATTATGTTATGTGTGTCTTACCTCAGTAAAAAAAGAAGGGAGCGTGAGACCAGAGACGGACAAGGATTTCCTAAGGTCCTTCTGAAGGGCTTCCTTTGGGGGTGATGAAAACGTTCCGGAGCTACAGACGGAGGTGGCGGTTGCACAACATTGCGAACGCACTAAATGCCTCCGAACTGTTCACTTCAAAAATGGTTAATTCGTGTAACGTGAATTTCACCTCACTAAAAAGCCCAGCAACCCCACCCGAGTCAGTGGTGCGCTGGGGCGGGCAGGGGCTCGGGTCCCTGCCCACCTCAGGACGGGCTGCCGGCCCTTCTCCCCAGGTACTGGCCCCACGGCCTGAAGACGTCGTGCGGCCCGGATGTGTTCAGCGGCAGCTCTTACCCCGGGGTGCAGTCTTACATGATCACGCTCATGATCACCTGCTGCTTCATCCCGCTCAGCGTTATCGTGCTCTGCTACCTGCAAGTGTGGCTGGCCATCCGAGCGGTGAGCCCCACACCCCCCCAGCTTCACCCCTGCAGGCAGGCTCATGAACGCCAGGGAGGTCTAGGCTGGCACAGAGCACTGCCCAGTCCGCTCTCCAGCCCCAAAGCCAGATACCTGGAATTGCCAGGATCTGCCAATGCCTTCGAGGTGGCAGGTGCAGCCCTGGCTCCCTCGGCCTCGCCCCTACAGGGTGGGAAGGGACTGCCCGCCTCCTCGTGGAGGGACCCCATAAGGGACCACAGCTGCATTTCCTCCTGATCCTGGGGGTGGTAAGCCAGCCTCTGCCACGGAGTGGAGCACAGCCGGCCAGATCCAGAGGCTACACTTGCCAGTCAAGGGGTGTTTTGCAAAGGCTGCTACCGGAGCGCTCGCGTCCCGTTCACGTGCCATCTGCCCCCCAGACCTGTACTCCCCCCTCCCCCGGGAAGGGGATCCCCTGGTGTGGGAAATCAGAGCGAAGCAGGAGAATGAGATCGGGGTCCTGAGCACCGTGGGTACGTTGTTCCTTTGTCAATCAGCTTACCTACAACCAGCCATCTGTCCCTGTTGGGCTCCTGCCTGGCACAGGGAATAAGAGGCCTCTGGGGCGGCACCTTTCCTCTACGAAGCGGCTTGTGCCCACAATCGGATCAGCATGTGCTTATGAGCTCTTTGTGGAGCGGAGGCCACGGGCTGGAGCTAAGCTCCCCCGACCTCACTGCCTTCAGTGTGTGACCTGTTCCCTCCTCGCTCCCCTCACCGCGCTGGCGGTCAGGGATCGGAAGCTGCTTAGCCGACTCCCACAGGTATCCGCACACAGCTGGGTCCGAGTGAGCTCTGGGCTGCGCAGCCCAGGCTCCAGAACGCGCTCCAGCCCTCAGTCACCCCTCGTCCCCATTCAGCTGTCTGCCGCCAGTCCCTGCCCGCAGCAGGTGGCGGCCACCCCTGTGTCTTCTCCTGCCCGGCCCCTCAGACCTGACCATGGGAGGGGACACTGGTAAGGGACCAGGTGAGGCTAGGCACAGCCTCCTTACCTCCTTCACAGACTCCTAACAGCAAGCCAGCTAAGCCAAGAACTCAGCGAGCGCAGCTCGGGGCTGTCTTAGCCGAGCCCGGCTGTACCACCTCCAAGCCTGGAAGAGCTCCCACAAGGCTGGCCCCACTCGGGTGGCCCGGGTACTGCACAGCTGGGCCCGTCTGCTTCTCCCCGCTACCCTCCCTGACCAGCTACCCAAGCAGCAGCAACATGGAGTCCCCTGGGGTACGGAGCCCTGAGGGGTCCTCCCACTCAATGTCCCCAGGGCCACTCTCTGTCCCCCCCAGGTGGCGAAGCAGCAGAAAGAATCCGAATCCACCCGGAAGGCGGAGAAGGAGGTAACCCGCATGGTGATGGTGATGATCTTTGCGTACTGCCTCTGCTGGGGGCCCTACACATTCTTTGCGTGCTTCGCCGCTGCCCACCCTGGCTACGCCTTCCACCCTCTGGTGGCCGCCCTGCCATCCTACTTCGCCAAAAGTGCCACCATCTACAACCCCATTATCTATGTCTTTATGAACCGGCAGGTGAGTCACGCGGTGCACACAGCAAACCGGAAATGGACCCCGGAAGAGCCCAGGGATGGCCCCCACCTGGAAGCGTGTCTGTGGGAGGACTGACAATGACCCCCAGGACAATAACCGGGGAAGGCCGAGCATGCGACCCAGCCCCAGCCAGCCCTCCCTCTGGATCCCTTTATGATCTGGGGCTGAGGGTGGGCATTTCCTCCAGTGCACTGTGTGCTGCGTGCCCCTCCCCTCTGCTGGCCTTTGGGCGAGCCCGGAGCTCAGACAGCCTAGGATTGCCAGATCGTGTCTCTATGTCCCCTAGGCATGCCCTTGTTGACTTCATAGACACAACTCTTCTCTTGAACTTAATCTTTCCATCTTCAAACGCTAACAGTGACCAGGACACAAAGAGGCCCTTCTTGCCTGGGCTGATCTTTGGCTGCTGTGACTTTATGGGTCAGTTCAGGCAGGACATGCTGTGGTCTTGCTAGGTGGCAGCCCACAAGTCCTAGGCCTCTTAGTAGGTTACGGGTGATCCAGGCTCATCATCTTCCAAGTGCAATTTGCCTTATTTGTCCTTGAATCCATCGTATCCACTTCACTAAGGTGCAGCTGTGATGGGACTTGATGATGACCAGCAAGGTCTGTGGGTCAGAAATACCACCCCCTCAGGGGCGTCCCATCTCACCATGGTAACGTCTAAGTATCAAGTAGGACCGGCACCACAAAGGAGTCCCCGGGACTCCACTGTTGGCACCGCAACACCCAGAGCACAGCTCTGCACCTGACCACTGTTTCCTGTCTTTCACATGGGTCTCTTTTTAGGTCTGGCTTTTGGTTGTGGAATCCTAGGCCATCTTGCCAAGTATTGTCTTTACTTGAGCCTTTCCATTCTCTCCTTCTGGAACTCCCCCTCCTCTACAATCATCTGCACTTCCAGACTCTCCAGACTTTCGAACTTTGCTTTCACCCTTTCCACACTGTTATCCCTTCCTGTTGCATTCAAGAGAGAATGTTCTGGAATTGAGCTCCACAAAGACGTGGAATTTTGCTCTTTTTGGTTTGCTGCTGATGCCCCGAGGACACAGTCTAGTACAGAGTGGGTGCCCGGTATGTAGATTATATCTCCTATCATCACTGAGTTAAGAACAATGCTTTGAGAATTCAAAGCAGAGGCATTTGCTGTATATTTCGGGCCTCTTCTCGGCTACGTCCAGCTACTCCAACATCAAAACTCTTAAAAAAACCCATAATTGCTGATATCAATAACAAGAATGGGGCTGGACAGCAGAACTGACTCAGCTGAAGAGCTGAACTCCTCAGCCTCATCTGCCAGCTCTTCAGCTGAGTCAGTTCTGCTGTCCAGCCCAATGTTATGGATTTCAGCAATTATGGGTTTTTTTTTAAAGAGTTTTGATGTTGGAGTAGCTGGATGTAGTCGAGAAGAGGCCCAAAATATACAGCAATGCTTTGTATCCTCAAAGCATTGTTCTTAACTCAGTGACGACAGGAGATACCATCTGAGAAGTGAATAGAGCTCACATGCCTTTAGGGGTGGAGCAGCAAAGAGCAGAGCGCTCCTGACACCAGAAGACTCTCTTTGCTGAAGAGATGATCGTTCTGGTGGCAAGAGATCTGAGATCAAGGTGTAGGCAGTGTTGGCGGTTTCTTAGAAAGAGTCTGTTCCAGGCCCCTCTCCTAGGTCCTGACAGGTACCCGTAACCTCTGGTGTTCCAGGCCCCTCTCCTAGGTCCTGACAGGTACCCATAACCTCTGGTGTTCCCTGGCTTGTAGACGAGTCTCCCCAATCTCTGCCTTTACCTTCCCTCTGGGTCTGATTCCAAATTCCCTTGTTTTCATGAGGACACCAGTCATTGGATTAGCGCCCACGCTACTCCAGCATGACCTCATGATAATATGCATCTTAATCACATCTGCAGAGACTATTTCCAAATAAGGTCACAGTCACAGGCTCCAGGGGTCAGGACTTGAACATATCTCTGGGGGGCACAATTGGGCCCACAGTAGTCACCGTCAACTGCTAAACTAGATGACTTAGATAATCGAATACTCAGGAATAGACCATCGCCATGTGCAAGGAGTAACTGGAGGCTGCCCCCATTCTCCCTGTAGATTGTGAGTGTGTAAGCCATCAAGGTGACACTGAGTGAACGCTCTCCTCGGAGTGCCCCAGCATTACATTTAGCCTAGCATGTTGGCCCTGCCTGCTCTGCTCAGTAACACTTTCTGTCCTGCAGTTTCGAAACTGCATCTTGCAGCTTTTTGGGAAGAAGGTGGATGACAGCTCTGAACTCTCCAGCGTTTCCAAAACAGAGGCCTCATCTGTCTCTTCGGTGTCACCTGCCTGAGTCGCCTGTCTCCCACTGGAAAACGTAACCGGTCCCACCCTCCGGGGCTTTGGCCACCCCGCCCCTGCCCCTTTTCTCCATCCCTGTGAAATAAATGTAGTTTCTCTTTGCCAAAAGCAACCGAGTCATAGAGGCTGCCACTGCAGTTTTGGGGCACTCGAGCCTCTGAGCGCTGGGTCACTGGGTCGTGAGAGAGCACGTGGGGGAGAGAGGGGCACAGCACCGTACTCTGGAGTTGCTCATCTTTTCTAAGCCTCGTGTCTACAGACGGGATAGAAAGATCGCAAGAAAGGCGAGCGCGAGGCGGGCGGGCGTCCACGTACCTCTCATTGGGCTGCTGGTGATGGAACAAGAAAGGGAGAGCCGAGAAGCAGCTGTCTGGGGAGGCGGGAGGAGCTAGCGAAGCCAGGCCCTTCAAGGCCCCTCTGGAAGAGGCTTGGAATCCCCGGAACACAGTCTCCATCTGGAGGGGACCCGGGCCTGCCAGTCTGCGGCGGGGACGGCACGCTGCTTCTCCGCCAGGCCAGGGCACCCAGCCCGACGAGCAGGAGCGCGGTGCCCGTGCGCAGGCGCGAGCTCAGCAGCGGCACTGGGCAGGCGCACGCGCTGGAGACCAGGACCCGGAGGACGGTGGCCAGCGTGAGCAGCGGCGCGCCCAGCGGCACAGGCAGCCCCGGGGCCGGCTACGCACGCTCTCCGTCACCTCCAGTTGGGTCACCTGCTGCAGAGCCTCCAACTTGGCTACACGGCTCTTGAACGTGTCCATAACCTCCTGCAGGAGGAAGAGAGTGACGCTGTCACGCCGACCTCCCGCCCGCCGGGGGCACCGGAGCCTCAGCGTGCGAGTTCCCAGATCGGCTAAGCCGGAGCCGGAGCCGGGGAAAGGGCGGCATGAGCGGGAACACGGGATGCTGCGGGGCACAGCTTGAGGACCTGCCTCTTCCCTCGGTTCAGGGGTGTCAGAGCGGATACACTCATCTGCTTCTCTCGTCCCCACGGCCTTCTCACTGGCCGCTTCTCACAAGGTCCCCCTGTGAGGTTCTCACCCGTATCTCCTTGGCTCTCTCGTAGGACAGATAGGCCATTCTCTCCTCGGTGCAGGCCAGATTCTGTTTGAGGTGGTAAATGTTGTCCAGGTGCCCCTGTAGGTGCTCATTCACCTGTCCTTCCAGCTGCACTTGTCTTGGGAGCAAAAGAGAAAGTAACACTCCCTGAGCGCCCGGCCCCAAGCTTGTTCTGGGGCTGAGCGGTCCTCCCTCAGGACTAGACTTGGGTTCAGAATCCACCTTCCTCCTCCTCCTCCAGGGCTGCCTCAGAACACCCCAGGTGCATGTCAGCCACACACCCACACCGATATTCATGTATCTTTTATATATAGTCACTCTTTTGTAACGGCTTTACAAAAATAGCAATAAACTAGAAGTTGCACAAATCGAGATCTAAACTGTCCGTGAGTGCTGTTAAATTCCATACAGAGTCCCACACCAGTGTCTGGTTTGCAGTAGTTCTTCCATAAAAGTCTGTGGATTATAGTGATGGAGCAGTCACAAAAGACCACATGTTGTGTGATTCCTTTTAGAAGAAATGTCCCGAATAGGCCAGTCCACAAAGACAGAAATAAAGCTGCGATCTCGGGGGCTGGACGGGGTAGGAGGTGGGGGCTGACTGCTCGTGGGGATGGAATTTCTTTTGGAAGCGACGACCGTGTTCTGGACTGAGACTGCTCTGTGAATATTCTGCTAAAAACCCTGAACTTTACACTTAAGTGGCTGAATTGTAGCTCAATAAAGCCGTTTAAAACGAAAACCAAAATCGGACTGTGGTAACGACTCAGTAAATTTACTAAAGATCATTGAAACAGTTAAAATGGTGCGTTTTATGGCAAGTAAATTATATCTCAGTAGACCTGTTAAAAAAAACACAAATAAAACACCACGACCTGTTGTTTATGGCCACGTATGTAAGTAGCAAAAGTCTAAAAACATGCCTGGAAAAGCGCCTAGTGAGGATAGCGAGGTGGGCAGAAAGGGGGACGGGGAATGTGAGAGTTTCAGGCGAATCATCTTTTAAACTTTTATTTCTTAAAAAAAAATTTGAAGCAAATATATTAAGACTTGAGAAAGCTGGGGGCGGTCATATAACCTTCATCATGTTCTTCTCTGTTTTTCCAAACAGCAGCTCCTAGGTCTTTAGGGAAGAGCCAAGGAAGGCCTGACCTGAGCCAGGGGTGGTGAGGCTGGAGAACGGCTGGGGCCCGGGGCCCTGCAGAGAAGCACAGGCACCGACAGGGAATGGGAGGTGAGCGGGTCAACTAGGTCCTACTTCAGGGACTTGAATGGCACCACGTGGAGATGGCCCCCAGGCAGCTGAGAAGCTGAACACGCATTTGCTGAAGCCAATTAATTAAGAGCCAGTTCGTGATGGTATTTCAAGGACTATTCCATCAGTCTCTGCCTTGTTCCCTGTTGAGAAGAGATTGGTCTGACAATGTGGCTGAGGCTACCACCCACAAAGACAGGGAGATGGTGGGGTGTCCACCCCGAAAGCAGATTCCCCATTTACATGAAGGATGGAGCTGCAAGGACATTTAAGATACTAACCACGTCCAAGTGTAAATTCATGAATATGTTCTTCACAAGTACGAAGTCAACACGTAGATTCTTCATTAATATATATTTATAAGAATGTTTGACTATACTCTTTTTAAAAATTTTATGATTTTTTAAAAATTTATTTATTATTTATTTCGCTGTGTCGGGGCTTAGTTGTGGCACGCGGGCTACTCTCTAGTTGTGGCGCGTGGGCTCCAGGGCTCCAGAGCACGTGGGCTCTGTAGTTTGCAGCACACAGTCTCTCTAGTTGAGGCGCACAAGCTCAGTAGTTGCAGCCCACGGGCTTAGTTGCTACGCGTCGTGTGGGATCTGTTTCCCGACCAGAGCTCGAACCCACGTCCCCTGCATTGAAAGGCAGATTCTCAACCACTGGACCACCAGGGAAGTCCCATGACTATACTCTTTTTTTTTTTTTTTTTTTTTTTGCAGTATGCAGGCCTCTCACTGTTGTGGCCTCTCCCGTTGCGGAGCGCAGGCTCCGGACACGCAGGCTCAGCGGCCATGGCTCACAGGCCCACCCGCTCCGTGGCATGTGGGATCTTCCCGGACCGGGGCACAAACACTTGTCCCCTGCATCGGCAGGCGGACTCTCAACCACTGCGCCACCAGGGAAGCCCCCATGACTATACTCTTAAACACATTCTTGAAGGGATTCCTAAATAAGAAGATGTTAATTTATAAGGCTATTCCCTCCATCTCCCCTTCTCTCCAGCGCCCAGCCTCCTCGCCCTCTGCAAGGCAGCAGCACCATCCTGGCTTGTGACACGGCTGACTCTCCTCTCTTGTCCTTCCCTTGGTCAAGGACTCCTCTCTGTCCATCTCCTACAGCCGTGGAGGCAAATGCACCACTGTGGAAAATGCTCTTACAAAGACAAAATCATGGTCAGTCAACCAAAATGCCCCCCAAATCTTCCAAAGCTGTTAAGGCCACCCTCTCCAATACAAGTGGTCTCAGACATTATTGTTGTTGCAGAAGAGTATATTCTTGTTCACATCTGAGCATGGGCTTTGACAAACTGAGCTAGAACCTAACAGCCTGAAACTTGGAGGAGAAGTCTGAGGTGGAGAAAGAGGTACGAGGGGTGAGGCAGCACGGGTCAGATGGGGTAACATGGCAGGGACAGAGCAGCTCCTCCCGAGCACGTGTGCTATCACACGCATCCTCAGAAGATGGAACAGGCACGTGAAGACCGAGCAGAGGGAGAGGGGAAGATGCTGCCCTTGAAGACTGGAGTGACAAGGCCACAGGCTAAGGAAGCCAGCAGCCCCTAGAAGCTGCAAGAGGCCAGGAACAGATTGTCCCCTAGAGCTTCCACAGGGATACAGCCCTGCTGACACGCTTTGCCCAAGGAAAACTGATTTCAGACTGCTCAACTCCAGAACCATGAGAGAATAAATTTCTGTTGTTTACAGCCACCAAGTTTGGCATACCTTGTTAGGACAGCCAGACGAAATCCCTCCGGGGTGCTACTGGCATCTAGTGTGTAGAGACCAGGGACACTGCTAAATATCCCGCAATGCACAGGACGACCTCCCACAACAGAGAATCATCTGGCCAAAAACGTCAGTGGTGTTCAGGTTGAGAAAATCTGGGCTATGCTGACACAATCTGGAGCTTAGGGTCACCAAGTGACACCTGAATTTAAGGGGCTAAAGTTGCAAAGACTGACCATACCAAGTGTTGGCAAGAGCGTGGAGCAACCAGAACTCTCACACACTCCTGGTGGGAATATAAAATGGTACAACAATGTTGGAAAACAGCTTCTTTAAAAGTTGACCAGGGCTTCCCTGGTGGCACAGTGGTTGAAAGTCCGCCTGCTGATGCAGGGCACATGGGTTCGTGCCCCAGTCCGGGAGGATCCCACGTGCTGAGGAGCAACTAAGCCCGCACGCCACAACTACTGAGCCTGCGCTCTAGAGCCCGCGAGCCACAACTACTGAGCCTGTGTGCCGGAACTACTGACGCCCGTGTGCCTAGATCCTGTGCTCTGCAATAAGAGAAGCCACCACAGTGAGAGGCCCATGCACCGCAATGAAGAGTAGCCCCTGCTTGCCACAACTAGAGAAAGCCCACGTGTAGCAAATGAAGACCCAACACAGCCAAAAATAAATAAATAAAATTTTAAAAATTTAGAAAAAAGTTGACTATACGTCTACCCTATTATCCAACAATTCCACATATGAAAGCATATGTTCACAAAAAGATGTGTAGAACAATGTTCATAGCAGCTCTATTCATAACAGCCCCAACTGGCAGCAGATGAATGGGTAACGCACTGCATTCACAGCACAGAGCACTGCTGAGCAAGAAGGAATGAATTGTTTCTGTGTGCAACGTGGATGAATCTCAAAATCATTACACTGGGTTGAAGAAGTAAGACACAAAGGCCTATATAACATATGCTTCCATTTACATGAAATGTCCCAGTATAGACAAATCCAGAGAGACAGAAAACAGATTGCTGGTTACCAGGGGCTGAGGGAAGGTGAATGGGGAGTGGCGGGGTCTCCTTCTAGAGTGATGAAAATGTTCTAGAACTAGATAGGGTGGTGGTTGCACAGCACTGTGAATGCACTAAATTCCACTGTAGACTTTAAAATGAATAATTTTATGTTTTGTGAATTTTGTCTCAATTGAAAAATTCAAAAGCCCTCTTGAAAGCAAACAGATATAACGTGTAAGAAGTGTCACAGAACTTTTCATTTTGAAACGTCAAATGTGACGCACCAGAGAAGACACGACAATTGCAGGGGCCTGGGTAGTGACCACACATTTGTGGACACTGGGTGACACTTCATTGAGCTGAAACTCTGTTTCCCTGTTTGTAAAGTGGGCGTTGAACGCTACAGGTGATCAATGCTACACGCTCCCTGTTGTCACTGTTACTACATTAAGTCTTCTTCAGCCCATTCTCCATTTCTCCTGGTAAATCCGAATCGTACAGACCTGCTCTTTTGTTTCTAATGTATATTAATCAGGGTAGGCTAACTGCTGTAGCCAATGACCAGAAAATGTCTGTGGCTAAAGACGATGAAAGCTTATTTCACACTCCCACCACAGTCCAATGCTGCTGGTGGTGGTGATGTGTGAGGAGGGTGGTGGCTTAGAAGTGCACGCTTGCAGAATTCATGCAGAGTCTTGCAGGGAGGTAGGTCTCTCTGCTCCCCTGCATGGCTGGCAGCTTCTGATTTGCTACGGGTTAAAAACTTACTAGAGCACAACAGTCCCATTGGCCTAGGCAGTATAGAAACGTATGAGGATATTCGTAACAGCCATCGAGCTCTGGTCTTGCTTTATATAAATCCGACCTTGGAAATCTTATTTGGACAAAGGGGCTTTTAGGAATCCCAAGATTTCCAATTTGGTTGTAGTGTCCTATGAAAATCACCTCCACAGATCCTGAAGAGATTGGAAAGGAAGGGCAGGGGCTGCAGAAGACGCCACACATGAGGAGGAATTTCACAGTGAATGGACTGCTCCAGCTCCCGAGGTTACTGCTCCTCAATCTGAGGCCACAGACGCTGATAAAAGGTGCTCAGGAGCCCCCAGTGCCCATCCTGACACTCCCTGCTGAGGACCAACTGGGCCTCAGGCCTCTGCTGGAGTCAGGGCTGCAGCTCCCACTGCTCAGGGCTCTGAATGAATTCACATGTTGACCAGAGGGCAGACAGCAGAAGCAAGAACTACTACAGTCCTGCAGCTTGTGGGACAAAAACCACATTCACAGAAAGACAGACAAGATGAAAAGGCAGAGGGCTATGTACCAGATGAAGGAACAAGATAAAACCCCAGAAAAACAACTAAATGAAGTGGAGATAGGCAACCTTCCAGAAAAAGACTGCAGAATAATGATAGTGAAGATGATCCAGGACCTCGGAAAAAGAATGGAGGCAAAGGTCGAGAAGATGCAAGAAATGTTTAACAAAGACCTAGAAGAATTAAAGAACAAATACCTAGAAGAATTAGAGAACTAACAAACAGATGTGAACAATACAATAACTGAAATGAAAAATACACTAGAAGGATTCAATAGCAGAATAACTGAGGCAGAAGAACGGATAAGTGACCTAGAAGACAGAATAGTGGAATTCACTGCTGTGGAACAGAATAAAGAAAAAAGAATGAAAAGAAATGAAGACAGCCTAAGAGACCTCTGGGACAACATTAAACGCAACAACATTCGCATTATAGGGGTCCCAGAAGGAGAAGAGAGAGAGAAAGGCCCCGAGAAAACACTTGAAGAGATTATAGTCGAAAACTTCCCTAACATGGGAAGGGAAACAGCCACACAACTCCAGGAAGTGCAGAGAGTCCCATGCAGGATAAACCCAAGGAGAAACACGCCGACACACACAGTAATCAAATTGGCAAAAATTAAAGACAAAGAAAGTTTATTACTGAAAGCAGCAAGGGAAAAACGAAAAATAACATACAAGAGAACTCCCATACGGTTAACAGCTGATTTCTCAGCAGAAACACTACAAGCCAGAAGGGAGTGGCATAACATATTTAAAGTGATGAAAGGGAAGAACCTACAACCAAGATTACTCTACCCGGCAAGGATCTCATTCAGATTCGAAGGAGAAATCAAAAGCTTTTCAGACAAGCAAAAGCTAAGACAATTCAGCACCACCAAACCAGCTCTACAACGAATGCTAAAGGAACTTCTCTAAGTGGGAAACACAAGAGAAGAAAAGGACCTACAAAAACAAACCCAAAACAATTAAGAAAATGGTAATAGGAACGTACATATCGATAATTACCTTAAACGTGAATGGATTAAATGCTCCAACCAAAAGACACAGGCTCGCTGAATGGATACAAAAACAAGACCCATATATATGCTGTCCACAAGAGACCCACTTCACACCTAGGGACACATACAGACTGAAAGTGACGGGATGGAAAAAGATATCCCATGCAAATGGAAATCAAAAGAAAGCTGGAGTAGCAATAGTGGGGGACTTTAATACCTCACTTACACCAATGGACAGATCATCTAAACAGGAAATTAATAAGGAAACACAAGCTTTAAATGACACAATAGACCAGATAGATTTAATTGATACTTATAGGACATTCAATCCAAAAACCGCAGATTACACTTTCTTCTCAAGTGCGCACGGAACATTCTCCAGGATAGATCACAGCTTGGGTCACAAATCGAGCCTCAGTAAATTTAAGAAAATTGAAATCATATCAAGCATCTTTTCTGACCACAACACTATGAGATTAGAAATCAATTACAGGGGAAAAAAGTAAAAAACACAAACACGTGGAGGCTAAACAATATGTTACTAAATAACCAAGAGAACACTAAAGAAATCAAAGAGGAAATCAAAAGATACCCAGAGACAAATGACAACAAAAACATGACAATCCAAAACCTATGGGACACAGCAAAAGCAGTTCTAAGAGGGAAATTTACAGCAATACAATCTTACCTCAGGAAACAAGAAAAATCTCAAATAAACAACCTAACCTTACACCTAAAGCAACTAGAGAAAAAAAAAAACCCAAAGTTTGTAGAAGGAAAGAAATCAGAAAGATCAGAGCAGAAATAAATGAAATAGAGACTAAAATAAAATAAAAAGATCAATGAAACTAAAAGCTGGTTCTTTGAAAAGATAAAATTGATAAACCTTTAGCCAGACTCATCAAGAAAAAGAGGGAGAGGACTCAAATCAATAAAATTAGAAATGAAAAAGGAGAAGTTACAAGAGACACTGCAGAAATACAAAGCATCCTAAGAGATTACTACAAGCAACTCTATGCCAATAAAATGGACAACCTGGAAGAAATGGACAAATTCTTAGAAAGGTATAACCTTCCAAGACTGAACCAGGAAGAAATAGAAAGTATGAACAGACCAATCACAAGTAATGAAATTGAAACTGTGATTAAAAATCTTCCAACAAGCAAAAGTCCAGGACCAGATGGCTTCACAGGTGAATTCTATCAAACATTTAGAGAAGAGCTAACACCCATCCTTCTCAAACTCTTCCAAAAAATTGCAGAGAAAGGAACACTCCCAAACTCATTCTATGAGGCCACCATCACCCTGATACCAAAACCAGACAAAGATACTACAAAAAAAGAAAAGTACAGACCGATATCACTCATGAATATAGTTGTAAAAATCCTCAACAAAATACTAGCAAACAGAATCCAACAACATATTAAAAGCGTCATACACCATGATCAAGTGGGATGTATCCCAGGGATGCAAGGATTCTTCAATATATGCAAAACAATCAATGTGATACACCATATTAACAAATTGAAGAAAAACAACATATGACCATCTCAATAGAGGCAGGAAAAGCTTTTGACAAAATTCAACGCCCATTTATGATAAAAAAAAATCTCCAGAAAGTGGGCATAGAGGGAACCTACCTCAACATAATAAAGGCCATATACGACAAACCCACAGCAAACATCATTCTAAATGGAGAAAAACTGAAAGCATTTCCTCGAAGATCAGGAGCAAGACAAGGAAGTCCACTCTCACCACTGTTATTCAACATAGTTTTGGAAGTCCTAGCCACGGCAATCAGAGAAGAAAAAGAAATAAAAGGAATCCAAATTGGAAAAGAAGAAGAAAAGCTGTCACTGTTTGTAGCTGACATGATACTATACATAGAGAATCCTAAAGATGCCACCAGAAAACTACTAGAACTAATCAATTAACTTGGTAAAGTAGCAGGATACAAAATTAATGCACAGAAATCTCTGGCATTCCTACACACTAATGATGAAAAATCTGAAAGAGAAATGAAGGAAACACTCCCATTTACCATTGCAACAAAAAGAATAAAAAGTCTAGGAATAAACCTACCTAGGGAGACAAAAGACCTGTATGCAGAAAAGTATAAGACACTGATGAAAGAAATTAAAGATGATACAAACAGATGGAGAGATATGCCATGTTCCTGGATTGGAAGAATCAATTTTGTGAAAATGACTATACTACCCAAAGCAATCTACAGATTCAAAGCAATCCCTATCAAATTACCAATGGCATTTTTTACAGAACTAGAACAAAAAATCTTAAAATTTGTACAGAGAAACAGAAAACCCTGAATAGCCAAAGCAGTCTTGAGGGAAAAAAATGGAGCTGGAGGAATCAGACTCCCTGACTTCACACTATACTGCAAAGCTACAGTTATCAATACAATACGGTACTGGCAAAAAAACAGAAATATAGATCAATGGAACAGGATAGAAAGCCCAGAGCTAAACCCATGACCTATGGTCAACTAATCTATGACAAAGGAGGCAAGGATATACAATGGAGAAAAGACAGTCTCTTCAATAAGTGGTGCTGGGAAAACTGGACAGCTATATGTAAAAGAATGAAATTAGAACACTCCCTAACACCATACACAAAAATAAACTCAAAATGGATTAAAAACCTAAAAGTAAGACCGGACACTATAAAACTCTCAGAGGAAAACATAGGAAGAACACACTTTGACATAAATCACAACAGATCTTTTTGATCCACCTCTTAGAGTAATGGAAATAAAAACAAAAATAAACAAATGGGACCTAAGGTAATTTAAAAGCATTTGCAAAGCAAAGGAAACTACAAACAAGACAAAAAGACAACCCTCAGAATGGGAGAAAATATTTGCAAATGAATCAACGGACATATGATTTATCTCCAAAATATATAAACAGCCCATGCAGCTCAATATTAAAAAAAAAAAAAACACCCCAATCCAAAAATGGGCAGAAGACCTAAATAGACATTTCTCCAAAGAAGATATACAGATTGCCAGCAAACACTTGAAAGAATGCTCAACGTCATTAATCATTAGAGAATTGCAAAACAAAACTGGAATGAGGTATCACCTCACACCAGTCAGAATGGCCATCATCAAAAAATCTAGAAACAATAAATGATGGAGAGGGTGTGGAGAAAAGGGAACCCTCTTGCACTGTTGGTGGGAATGTAAATTGATACAACCACTATGGAGAACAGTATGAGGTTTCCTTAAAAAACTAAAAATAGAGCTAGCACACAACCCAGCAATCCCACGACTGGGCATATACCCTGAAAAGACATAATTCAAAAAGACACACATACCCCAGTGTTCATTGCAGCACTATTTACAAGGGCCAGGACATGGAAAAAACCTAAGTGTCCATTGACAGAGAAATGGATAAAGAAGACGTGGTACATATATACAATGAAATATAACTCAGCCATAAAAAGGAACGAAATTGGGTCATTTGTAGAGACGTGTGTGGATCTAGAAACCGTCACACAGAGTGAAGGAAGTCAGAAAGAGAAAAACAAATATCGTGTATTA
>NW_020838063.1:0-54189 GCF_003676395.1 Aethalodelphis obliquidens
CACAGGAAAGAGTTTTGGAGAGGGGAGACCTGTGTAGAGAGAGAATGTTTACAATTTTCAGAGGCTCCCCCTCAAGTACTCACTGAATTATTGATCAGCACATGTGTGTAAGGAAACTAACTACCTGAAGCCAAGGAAAGAACCACCTCAAAGCATTTGAGAAAACAGTGATCAGAGCCCACAAAGGGCTGATAATAGTTTTGCTTTCACTTTGCAGGTAAATAAAGCAAAGAAAAACAAAAAATGAAAAAAAACACAAAAAGAACCCACTACTACTTTGCTTATGACCTATAATGAAACTGTAAGCAACTTTCAAGCAAGGAACAGATTGATTAACAGATCAACTATTACATGAACTCTTGCTTTCAGTATTCATTGCACAATTATCATTCTTCTCCTCCCTTTTCACTTCATGTTGTTTTAGTTATTTTTTTACCCATGGTTTTACCTCATGTTATTTCACTTTTTATTTTTTCATGTCCAGTTTTTTCTGTGTCACTTCATGATGGTCATAATCATACTTTGTATTGGTAGGACTGTGTTTAGATACAACTCAGGTTCTTCTGACTCTGCCTGTGTCTCTTAATATCACTGTTCATTATCTGTAGTTATTGTAGCAGCTATGTGAACTAACTTTGCCAGGTACATTCAAAAGCTATGGAACAGGAATAATTTTCCAAAAATGAAGTTCATTAAATACTGTATTAGTGTCTTAAGAGACTTCTTCAGAATCACTCTCCATGGAAATCTTGTCTAACCTGAGGGTCTCCAGTGTCCTCATTCACCTTAAGTTTGAAAATGAACAAGTGATATGGCCCCAAGGTGGCTTCCAGAATAAAAGATTATAGGTTATAAATGTGTGAAATCAAATGACCTTTGCAATGCTACTGACATCTATACCTCCATCATCTGGACCTTAAAAATAATAGACAAATGAATGGAATTATGCTTGGAATTTCTTATCCTCCCAAATCTGTAGCATCTCAGTTCCACAAAAAGGAAGTGCTGACTTTCTGATAGTTTCTACTGTACCATCAAAGAATAGGAAGCTCTTTGGCAGCGAGGTCTTTTCCCCTTTATATTGAAGAGGCTCATCTAATAAAGCTGTCTCCTTAAATTAGGGGCCTGTCCTTGTATCTTTGCAGGGACGATCGTTTGTGATATTTAGAGACAATGAAGTTAGGAACCTCCTTACAATCTGAGCATTAGTGAATTCTTCTGGGTAGGTGAGAAAATGAAGGAAATGAGGTTGCTGGTCCAGGCTGTGGATTGTCCCTTTGTAAGCCGAAGAGGTTGGAAGTCAAATCCTAGATCCATTCTTATTCTGATGGTCTATCTCTGTCTCAGTCCTTAGCCTAATGGACAAAGAGCAGGACAGAGGTTGCTTCTAGGACCATAAAGAGCTAGCTTCCCTGGTGCCTCATTCCACCTGAGCCCACTTATCTCAGTGTCCCAACAAAGAATCCCTCAGGAATTGGACACTGCTGAGAGGAACAGGAAAAGGACAGACAACTCCCAGAGGTGTGGTTTGGGTTAAGATGGGAGTAGGAGAGAGGCACAGGATAGCAAGGATGCTATCCTGTGGTAGGCTCAAAGAATCGCAAGGGACATCATCCAAAACTCCCAGCCGGAGGACACCTCTGCTGTAAATTCCCTTAAATCCAACCAGCAGTTACCCAGCACCTCCTCTGTGCCACTCTAGACACTGGGACAAAATAATAAATAAGGTCAAGGCTCCCATTATTAAGGGGTGCACCTCTCCAGAACCCAGAGCTGGGCAAATTGTTCTTGCCTGAACCTCAAATCATCTTTTCACTTCCTAAGAGGCAAAAGCCTAAAATTAAACCAGTTCCCCCACCTCCCGCCTGGCTTGCAGTTGGTGTGTGGCTTCAGGACTAGCAGTGGTGGGGGTGGGAGGAACAGGACAGAGGCAACTAGGATGAGGTGACATGATTTCATCTGCCACATTTCTCTGTTTGTGGGCGTACCCACGTGACCACATCCCTCTAGAAAATGTTGAACAGTTCCAAGCTGCGCTCATTTGCTGAGCAAGACTGCACCAAGAGTGAGCTTCTGTAGCTGCAGCAGTCCCCTGCTGGCACGCCGCCACCCCCCACCACACACAAACACACACACACACATACACGATGCCTTGCACCCTTGAAACGGGCATCATCCAGAGCCCAGCCCAGTGCCGAGAGTCTGTGAACCACACAGCTAGGGGGCCTGCTCACTCTTCAGGTGAAAAGATGGGTGGGTGGTGGGGCTTTGGCACTGGCTAAAGAAGCTGGTCTGCGGGGTGGGATGGGGAGTCAAGAGAGAGAGAAAGAAATAGCTCCAAGTGTGAGAAAACACTTGTAAGGATGAGTTCTGTTTGTGCGTGTGGGTCCCGCTGTACTTGCAAGGCTTTGGGGGAGCCGTGTTGGACTCCAGATGGGGAAAGTGCTGTGGACTGGGAGTCCAGAAGCCTGGGCTTGCTCCCCAACCCAGCCTCAACCTTGCAGCTTAACCTTGAGCAAGAAGGCTTTATTAACTTCTCCAAACCTTAGTTTTCCCATTTGCAAGAACCAGTCTCAGACTCTTGTCTTTTCCAGCTAGTAATGCACCTGAGGGCACCCAAGCAATGTGCACCTGTGCCAAGGGCTGTGGAATTGAGGCACGGTGAAAGAGCCCATCCCATAGGGGCGAAGGCCGTCTCCAGAATGGGAATGGAGTATGTGGGGGCGAAGCTGGGACGTTCAGCCCCACGGCACCCTTGTGCGGATCCAGATGCTGCTGTGCACACAGTTGGGGTCCATTGGCCCTCCCACTCCCAGGGCTGCTGAGTCCTTCCAACTGGGCCAGCGTCCTTTTGGCATTCCTGTGCCCTACCTATGGCAGAGGGACCCCAAATTGCTAGATATAGCTCCCCAGAATGCCTAGGCTCCTCCCTGGCCACCCTCTCCCCAAGATGCACCTGCTCTGGGATCACTGCGGGAAAGGGAGGGGGAGGGGAAGAGAGCGCAAGAACAGTCAGGGAGGAAAGGGGTGTCTGTATGTGTGGTGAGGGGGTGAGAGAATACAGCGGGGAATTCTCAGGCGTCCAGCCCGTGCCAAAGACATGATCTGAAGCCCCAAGCTTCCACTCTCAATTCACGAGGGATCCCCACCACTGTCCTTGAGGTAACAGCTGAGAGACCACGCCCCACCTGGAAAAGGGGTGGGTAAGCAAGAGGCTCACCCTCCTGGAGCCCAGAGGCCATAATCCTCCAGTCTAAACCTGAGAGTGCTTTTGAGACACACAGGTTTCATCCCACATTGAGAAAGGAGTGGAGGAGGGAGGGAAAGGCAAGGTGAAGTGGGGTGGAGATGGCATAGGATGGTCCCCATTAGTCCAAATCCTTATCTGGCAGCTCCGTCTGACAACAGTGGCAGCTGCACCAACCATCTGAATGGCGGAGAAGCCTGGAAGGGGAGGGAATCACCCTGAGGACTTTATGCTTCCAACGCAAGGTACCCTGGGGAAGAGTGGAGCCAGGGAAGGGCATAAGCCCCCAGCTCTTCCCACCTTTTGAATCCTAGACTGTGGTCCTTTGTCTTCATTGGGCAAGGACAGGGTAGTGCACCTACCTTTAAAGCAACTAGCTTTTGCTACCCCTGCTAGCAATGCACTTTCACCTGCCCTTACTTGCAAGTGGTAATAATTTCCCTTTTACAGTATCTACCACCTCCAGTTCCCATCAACAAGTAACTATCAGGACTCCAACTCTTTGCAGGACCTGAGATGGATTTCCAAGAAGAAATGACCCTCAGTGAGGTTGTCTGGTCGGGCAGAGAGGCCACCATTACAGCGATTGAGCCACTCCTCCTTTCAGTATCTTCTCCTGTATGTGGGGGTTTTAGGTTAGCCAGAAGCTGTAGGGCTCAGTTTTCATAAGAGATACACACACACTCATGAACTGACAACTCATGGTACAGTCAGAAGCTAAATAAGGTATCGCCATAACTTCTCACTATGTCACTTAATTTACTACTTTTTCACTTGATTCTCCTTCCCCCAGACATTAAAATGGAAATCAGTGTACACCAGCCAACAGTCCTGATTGGGGATGGGAGGAAGTAATCTGCTAAAGAAAGATATCTAGACTCAGGCAGAGAAACAGTTTTACAGATTGTTATGGGAGAATAAAGAGGTGACAGTGATCTTCAATGCGTGGTTTTCAAAGATGGTGCCTAAGCATGTCCAGACCTGAAATTCAACCCTTCCTTTCTAGTGGCCCTAAGTGGAGAGGAGCTCAGCATTAGACTAGGGAAGTGTGCTGGTGCCTGCCCCTCCTTAGTAACACAGCTTCAGATAGCAGTGAGGTACCTTAAAGTTAGCCTAGGAACTATAGCCCTATAAAATTTGCCTGGGGACTTAGTGCTTCAGTGTGAGGCTGCTTTAAGGGCAATGGTGTTATTTTGTTTTTGTTTTAATACCATCTTTGTTTAAAAAACTTTATAGACACAAGTTAGATGGAAGACATTTTCATTGCCACCTATGCTAAAGTAAAATTAAAACACACAACTACTACCAACTACTCTTACAAACATATACAAAAGAGAAAGTTTTAAGCCATGGAGTCTCAATTTCTGTTTTTAGGTTTTATTCACATCTATTGAAGTCAAATCCATAAGCAGTAAGAAATATATTATTCCTTGGGCAAGAGTCAGAGGGAATGGAGGAGGGGTATGACAGGAGGGAGCAAAGACAAGAGCAAATACTCAGAGGCAGCAGTAAGTGATCAATTTGTGTTGGTTTTACCAAGTTTCTGGAAACTCTTCAGATGCTGGATTTCAGGAATGAGAAAAGAACAAGCTAATCATACACTTGAATATGTGACACCAGCAGATGGGACTTAAGCTTTCACAAATGCACCTGAGGCAGGCTACTGAAGCAAGGAGGCTGAAGGCCTTATATGTATCTGTAGCTAAATCCCTCCCCTCCGTACACAACTCACACACACACTTAAGTTTGATGAATCTTTGTTGAATTCACTTGAACTCAAGGAATAAGTACCCAAAACTGACATAGGAATGATTCCATATTCCCTGTCCCTCTGAATCTCTGCTTAGATCATAAATAAGACTAAACAGAGGAAATGGGACAGGGCATTGTATAGAATTAAACTCACTAACTGGCTTATTTAAAGCTTCATTTTACATGTCCTCTGTTATTCGGAAACACATCTGTACGTTTAATGAATGACTTGTATGGCTAATTCTGAAAGCCCATTCTGATGCAAATAATTGTTCATTCATGTGATTTGATAGTGGGAAGAACAAGACTCCAGATTTATTTTTCTTCTGTGGGCTCCACAATTACATTAATAAAATTTCAGTTTTGGAGGGCAAAGCTGGGAGGTGGGGTGGATAGCTGAGTCGGTACAATTTTAAAGGTTCTTTGAAAAGGAGTTTGCCAAAGCATACTACTTGCCTTGTTTTTCAAGGCCAGCTCAACAGCAACTCTCTGATCCAGATGACTACCTCATGCTGAATATTTAATCCATGACTAACTGGCAGTGGAAGTTGATATTTCATTCTCTGTTGCAAGCAGTATATCACTTAGAAATGCAAAACATGTCTCCCATCTTCCTAGTTCGACTCAGCCTTTTAAACTGGAAAATAAGGGGACTAAATAAACTGTTTAAAGCCTTTTCCAGCTATGACATTCTACAATTTTATGCTTCTGTGAAACTCTAAGATATACCTCCAACTACACAGGTCCCTTTAATGAGGCCAGAAACAGATCTGGAAGGGCGATTGATATTTTATAAAGAATTATTTGGCCTTTTAGGGGAGGAGCATACAGAGGGTCTGCAACATATCTCTGCATCTTTTGCCTGTCACGCTCCACCAGGATACATGGCTCATTTCAAAACCACAGCTATGCAAACTAAAGAATGTCACTTGCCATCTAGTTCTTCTTTTAATATCCTTATTGGAGTATAATTGCTTTACAACGTCGTGTTAGTTTCTGCTCTAAAACAAAGTGAATCAGCTATGTGTATACATATATCTCCATACCCCCTCCCTCTTGAGCCTCTCTCCCACTCTCCCTTTCCGACCCCTCTAGGTCTTCACAAAGCACGGAGCTGATCTCCCTGTGCGATGCAGCAGCTTCCCACTAGCCATCCATTTTACATTTGGTAGTATATATATGTCAATGCTACTCTCTCACCTCATCCCAGATTCCCATTCCCCCACCGAGTCCTCAAGTCTATTTTCTACATCTCCGTCTTTATTCCTGCCCTGCGACTAGGTTCATCAGTATTGGTTTATTTAGATTCCATTTATGTTCGTTAGCATCCAGTATTGGTTTTACTCATTCTGACTTACGTCATTCTGTATGACAGACTCTAGGTCCATCCTCATTACAAAAGACTCAATTTAGTTCCTTTTTAAGGCTGAGTAATATTCCATTGTGTATATGTGCCCCATCCTCTTTATCCATTCATCTGTTGATAGACACTTAGGTTGCTTCCATGTCCTGGCTATTGTAAATAGTGCTTCAATGAATATTGTGGTGCATGTCTCTTTTGGAATTATGGTTTTCTCAGGGTATATGCCCAGTGGTGGGATTGCTGGGTCACATGGTAGTTCTATTATTAGTTTTATAAGGAACTTCCATACTGCTCACCATAGTGGCTGTATCAATTTACATGACCACCAACAGTGCAACAGGGTACCCTTTTCTCCACACCCTCTCCAGCATTTATTGTTCCTAGATTTTTTGATGCTGGCCATTCTGACAGGTGTGTGGTGATACCTCATTGTGATTTTGATTTGTATTTCTCTAATGATTAATGATGTTGAGCAACTTTTCATGCATTTGTTGGCAATCTGTATGTTTACTTAGAAGAAATGTCTATTTAGGTATTCCACCCATTTTTGGATTGGGATGTTTGTTTTTCTGATATTGAGCTGAATGAGCTGCTTGTATAATTTGAAGATTAATCCTTTGTCAGTTGCTTCGTTTGCAAATATTTCCCCCATTATAAGGGCTGTCTTTTCATCTTGTTTATGGTTTCCTTTGCAGTGCAAAAGCTTTTAAGTTTCAATAGGTCCCATTTGTTTATTTTTGATTTTATTTCCATTTCTCTAAGAGGTGGGTCAAAAAGGATCTTGCTGTGATTTATTTCATAGAGTGTTCTGCCTATGATTTCCTCTAAGAGATTTATAGTGTCTGACCTTACATTTAGGTCATTGATCCATTTTGAGTTTCTCTTTGTATGTGGTGTTAGAAAGTGTTCTAATTTCATTCTTTTACATGAAGCTGTCCAGGTTTCCCAGCTCCACTTATTGAAGAGGCTATCTTTTCTCTGTTGTATATTCTTGCCTCCTTTGTCAAAGATAAGTTGACCATATGTGTGTGGGTTTATCTCTGGGCTTTCTATCCTGTTTCATTGATCTATATTTCTGTTTTTGTGCCAGTACCATACTGTCCTGATTACTGTAAATTTGTAGTATAGTCTGACGTCAGGGAGTCTGATTCGTCCATTTTTCTTTCTCAAGATTGCTTTGGCTATTTGGGGGCTTTGGTGTTTCCATACAAATTGTAAAATTTTTGTTCTACTTCTGTGAAAAATGCCATTGGTAGCTTGACAGGGATTGCACTGAATCTGTAGATTGCTTTGGGTGGTATAGTCATTTTCACAATGTTGACTCTTCCAATCCAAGAATGTGGTATATCTCTCCATCTGTTTGTATCATCTTTCATTTCTTTCACGAGTGTCCTATAGTTTTCTGCATACAGGCCTTTTGCCACCTTAGGTAGGTTTATTCCTAGGTATGTTTTTCTTTCTGTTGTAATGGTAAATAGGAGTGTTTCCGTAATTTCTCTTTCAGATTTTTCATCATTAGTGTATAGGGATGCAAGAGATTTCTGTATACTAATTTTGTATCCTGGTATTCTACCAAATTCGTTGATTACCTCTAGAAGTTTTCTGGTAGCATCTTTAGGGTTCTCTATGTATAGTATCATGTCACCTGCAAACAGTGACAGATTTACAACTTCTTTTCCGATTTGGATTCCTTTTCTTCCTTTTTCTTCTCTGATTGCTGTTGCTAGGACTTCCAAAACTATGTTAAATAATAGTGGTGAGAGTGGGCACCCTTGTCTTGTTCCTGATCTTAGAGGAAATGCTTTCAGTTTTTCACCACTGTGAATGATGTTTGCTGTGGGTTTGTCATATGTAGCTTTTATTATGTTAAGGTAGATTTCCTCTATGCCCAGTTTCTGAAGAGTTTTTATCATAAATTGGTGTTGAATTTTGTCAAAAGTTTTTCTACATCTATTGAGGTGATCATATGGTTTTTATCCTTCAGTTTGTTAATATGGTGTATCACATAGATTGATTTGCGTATATGAAGAATCCTTGCATTCCCGGGATAAACCCCAGTTGATCATGGTGTATGATCCTTTTAACGTGCTGTTGGATTCTGTTTGCTAGTATTTTGTTGAGTATATTTGCATCAATGTTCATCAGTGATATTGACCTGTAGTTTTCTTTATTGCTGACATCTTTTCTGGTTTTGGTATCAGGGTGATGGTGGCCTCATAGAATGAGTTTGGGAGTGTTCCTCCCTCTGCTATATTTTGGAAGAGTTTGAGAAGGATAGATGTTAGCTCTTCTCTAAATGTTTGATAGAATTTGCCTCTGAAGCCATCTGGCCCTGGTTTTCTGTTTGTTGGAAGATTTTAAATCACAGTTTCAATTTCAGTGCTTGTGATTGGTCTGTTCATGTCTTCTACTTCTTCCTGGTTCAGTCTTGGAAGGTTGCACTTTTCTAAGAATTTGTCCATTTCTTCCAGGTTGTCCATTTCATTGGCATATAGTTGCTTGTAGTAGTCTCTCATGATCATTTGTATTCCTGTGGTGTCAGTTCTTACTTCTCCTTTTTCGTTTCTAATTTTGTTGATTTTGGTCTTCTCCCTTATTTTCCTGATGAGTCTGGCAAATGTTTTATCTATTTTGTTTATCTTCTCAAAGAAACAGCTTTTAGTTTTATTGATCTTTGCTATGAATTACTTCATTTCTTTTTCATTTATTTCTGATCTGATCATTATGATTTCTTTCCTTCTGCTAACTTTGTGATTTTTTGTTGTTGTTGTTCTTTCTCTAACTGCCTTTGGTGTAAGGTTAGGTTGTTTATTTGACATTTTTCTTTTTTCTTGTGGTAGGATTGTATTCCTATAAACTTCCCTCTTAGAACTGCTTTTGCTGCATCCCATAGGTTTTGGGTCATCCTGTTTTTGTTATCATTTGTTTCTATGTATTTTTTTTATTTCCTCTTTGATTTCTTCAGTGATCTCTTGGTTATTTAGTAGCGTATTGTTTTGCCTCCATGAGTCTGTATTTTTCACAGTTTTTTTTCCTGTAATTGATATCTAGTCTCATAGTGTTGCGGTTGGAAAAGATACTTGATACAATTTCAATTTTCTTATATTAACCAAGGCTTGATTTGTGACCCAAGATATGGTCTATCTTGGAGAATATTCCATGAGCACTTGAGAAGAATGTGTATTCTGTTGTTTTTGGATGGAATGTCCTATAAATATTAATTAAGTCCATGTTGTTTAATATGTCATTTAAAGCTGTGTTTCCTTATTTATTTTCATTTTGGATGATCTGTCCACTGGTGAAAGTGGGGTGTTAAAGTCCCCTCCTGTTATTGTGTTATTGTCGATTTCCCTTTTTATGGCAGTTAGCATTTGCCTTATGTATTGAGGTGCTCCTATGTTGGGTGCATAAATATTTACAATTGTTATATCTTCTTCTTGGATTGATCCCTTGATCATTATGTAGTGTCCTTCTTTGTCTCTTGTGGTAGTCTTTATTTTAAAGTCTATTTTGTCTGATATGAGAACTGCTACTCCAGCTTTCTTTTGATTTCCATTTGCATGCAATATCTATTTCCATCCCCTCACTTACAGTCTGTATGTGTCCCTAGGTCTGAAGTGGGTCTCTTGCAGACAGCATATATATGTGTCTTGTTTTTGTATCCATTCAGCCAGTCTATGTCTTTTGGTTGGAGCATTTAATCCATTTACATTTGAGGTAATTATCGGTATGTATGTTCCTATTACCATTTTCTTAATTGTTTTGTGTTTGTTATTTTAGGTCTTTTCCTTCTCTTGTGTTTCCTGCCTAGAGAAGTTCCTTTAGCATTTGTTGTAAAGCTGGATTTGTGGTGCTGAATTCTCTTAACTTTTGCTTGTCTGTAAAGTTTTAATTTCTCTATCGCATCTGAATGAGATCCCTGCTGGTTTGAGTAATCTTGGTTTAGGTTTTTCCCTTTCATTTCATTAAATATGTCCTGCCACTCCCTTCTCATTTACAACATTTCTGATGAAGGACCTGCTGATAGTCTTATGGGGATTCCTTTGTATGTTATTTGTTGCTTTTCCCTTGCTGCTTTTCATATATTTTTTGTATATAATTTTTGATAGTTTGATTAGTATGTGTCTTGGCATGTTTCTCCTTGGATTTATCCTGCATGGGACCCTTTGTGATTCCTGGACTTGGTTGACTATTTCCTTTCCCATGTTAGGGAAGTTTTCAACTATAATCTCTTCAAACATTTTCTGAGACCTTTCTTTTTCTCTTCTTCTTCTGGGACCCCTATAATTCAAATGTTGGTGCATTTGATGTTGTCCCAGATGTCTCTGAGAGTGTCGTAAATTCTTTTCATTCTTTTTTCTTTATTCTGTTCTGCAGTATTTAATACCATGATTTTATCTTCCAGATCACTTCTCCATTCTTCTGCCTTAGTTATTCTGCTATTGATTCCTTCTAGAGAATTTTAAATTTCATTTATTGTGTTGTTCATCATTGTTTGTTTGCTCTTTTGTTCTTCTATGTCCTTGTTAAACGTTTCTTGTATTTTCTCCATTCTATTTCCAAAATTTTGGATTATCTTTACTGGCATTACTTTGAATTCTTTTTCAGGTAGACTGCCTGATTCCTGTTCATTTGTTTCATCTTGTAGGTTTTTACCTTGTTCCTTCATCTGCTGCATGTTTCTCTGTCTTATTTTGTTTAACCTACTGTGTCTGTGGTCTCCTTTTCGCAGGTTGCATGTTCGTAGTTCATGTTGTTTTTGGTGTCTTCCCCCAGTGGTTGAGACTGGTTCAGTGTCTTGTGTAAGCTTCCTGTTTGAGGGGACGGGTGCCTGTGTTCTGGTGGGTGGGCTTTGATCTTGTCTTTCTCGTGGGCATGGCCACTCTGGCATTTCGTTTTGGAGTCTGTCAACTTAGTATGTTTTTAGGCAGCTTCTCTGTTAATGGGTGGGTTTGTGTTCCTTTCTTGCTAGTTGTTTGGCATGGGACATCCAGCACTTGATTTTACTGGCCGTTGGTTGCAGCAGGGTCTTAACATTGAGATGGAGATATCTGGGAGAGCTCTCGCTGATTGATATTACATGGGGCCAGGAGGTCTCTGGTGGTCCAATGTCCTGAACTCAGCTCACCCACCTCAGAAGCTCAGGCCTGACTCCAGCCTGGGGCACCAAGACCCTCTCAGCCACATGGCTCAGAAGAAAAGGGAGAAAAAAAGAAATTAAAATTAAAAGAATAATGAAAAGGAAAAAAGTATTAAAATAAAAATATAATAATAAATAAAGAAGATGCAACCAAACCAATAAACAAATCAACCAATGATAACAAGTGCTAAACATTAAACTAAGATAAACATAAAAATCAGAAACAAATCAGTCACAGATAGCAAACCCCAAGTCTACAGTTGCTCCCAAAGTCCACTGCCACAATTTTGGGATGATATGTTGTCCCTTCAGTTATTCCACAGATGCAGGGTACATCAAATTGATTGTAGGGATTTAGTCTGCTGCTTCTGAGGTTGCAGGGAGACATTTCTCTTTCTTTTTGATGTATGTGGGGAGGAAGGTGATCTCCATGTCTTAGTCTTCCTCCATCTTGAAGGTCCCTCCCCAAATGTCAGTTCTATTAAATGTTTAAGAGAAATTTCATTCCTATTTTATATAAATGTCTCTAGGAAGTAGAAAGAGAGAAACCTGCTCAGTTCAGTTTTAAAAATTGATTTATATTTCACTGCTCTGCTCATTCTATGAGGCAACCAAAATTGTGGTTCTAAGGCCAGATAAAGATAATTCAAGAAATAAAATATGGACATAGATGCAAACATTCTACCTAGAATATTAGCTAACTAAATCCAACATAGTCTTAAAAGATACATTTCATGATCAAATAGGATTTAACCCAGACATACAGCCTCTCATGGTCCTCAACATCAGAAAATATCTCAATGTAATTTGTTACATTGATAAACGAAATGTGAAAACTCATATGTTTATCCAGTCACTGTAGAACTGTAAAAATATTTTACAAAGTAAAAAAATAATATAAGCTATATAATACTGTATAACAAATATTACAATAATTGTATTAGTTTTCTATTGCCCTGCAACAAATTACTACAAACTTAACAGCTTAAAACAACACATATTTATTATCTCACAGTTTCTGTGGTTCAGGAGTGTGGACATGACTTAAATATGCCCTCTGCTTAGGTTCTCACAAGGCTACAGTCAAGGTGTCTTCTGGGCTGCATTCTCATCTTGAAGTGAGAATGGAGAAGAATCCGCTTCCAAGCTCACTCAGTTTATGGGGAGAATTCATTTCCTTGTGACTTTAAGACTGAGGACCCAAGCTTCATTCTGGATGCTGGCTGGAGGTCTCCAAGAGTTCCTAGAGGATCCCTACAGCCCTTTGCAATGAAGGCTTGGGATCCTCAATATGACCACTTTATCAAGCCAATAAGGAAAGTCTCTAATGCTAGCAAGACAGGAAATTATTAAAGAATAAAATAATCAGAGGCATGACATCTTATCACCTTTGACATATTCTAATGATTAAAATCAAGTCACAGTTTCAGGCCACACTCAATTGGAGAGGATTACACAAACGTGTGAACACCAGGAGGTAAGGACCATGAGGTGCTGAACTAGAGTCTGTCTATCACATTAATGGATAAAATTTAAATGCACTTACTTTAAGATCAGAAATTAGAGAAAGTTTCCCTCTATCACTGCTGTCATTTACTATGATTGGACATCCTGGCCAAAGCAGAAAGAAAAATATATAACACAAGGTAGAAAGATTGCAAGGGAGAAAATAAAGTTGCCATTATACAGATGGCCCTAGGGGGAAAAAAAAAACAAGAGAATAACAGACAACTAATAAGAAAATTTAATGAGACTGCCAGATACAAGATCATACCCTTAGAACTCTCCCTCACAAACAAACAAAAAAATTCAATGTAATTCTTTTATATAATTCACAGTAGCAATAAAAACTAAAAAGTAGCTAGAATGTTAACCAGGAATACACAAACCTCTGTGAATAAGATGGTAAAGCTCTAGTAAAGGACATAAATCATGATCTGAACAGATGAAGACCTCCCATGCTCTTATATGAAATGACCTAAAATTATAAAAATGTTGTATTAGTTGTCTATTGTAATAAATTGTCCCAAACTTAGTGCCTAAATATTACACATTTATTTACTCACAGTTCTGTAACTCAAAATACCAAAATGGTTCTTTCCGGAATAAAATCAAGGTGACAGGCAGGGTCATGTTCTATTCTGAAGGTCCTATGGAAGAATCTAGTTCCTTGCACTTTTCAAGCTCTAGAGGCCATCGACTTTCCTGGACTCATGGCTTTCCTCCATTTTCGAAGCCTGCAACATCAGGCCTGGTTCTTCTCACATTGCATCACTCTACCAAGATGGGTTAAATAACAAAATGTAAAAGGTAAAAACATAATGGTAAGAGAAAAAATATGAAAGATTACCTCTGATTCTTAGGAACAGAAAACGCTATCTTTAAACTTCAAAAACACAAACAGTAAACTTTATTTTTTTAAAGATTTTTTTGATGTGAACCATTTTTAAAGTCTTTATTGAATTTGTTGGAATATTTCTTTTGTTTTATGTTTTCATTTTTTAGCCCTGAGGCATGTGAGGTCTTAAATCCTTGACCAAGGATTGAAAGCACACCCCATGCATTGGAAGGTGAAGTCTTAACCACTGGACCAACAGGGAAGTCCCACAAACAGTAAACTTTAAATAAAATGATAGGAATTAGAGTTAATGCAAAATTAAGGTATTCTATTCAATAATGGACACCAAGGACAAATATAATAAACATATGGAACACATGGAGAAGCTATTTGCAATTTCTAAAATCAGCTAGTGAGTAATACCAAAATATACTTTTAAACAGCAAACAAACAGGAAGAGGAGACAGGAGGGCAGAGTAGAAGGACTTGAGCTCACCTCCTCTAATAAGAACACAAAAATCACAACTAATTGCTGAACGATCATCGACAAAAACGACTGGAACTTACCAAAAAAATATGCTACATCCAAAGACAAAGAAGAAGCCACAATGAGACAGGAGAAAGGGGGCTTTTGTGATATAATTAAGTCCCATACCCGTCGGGTGGGTGACCAGAAACTGGAAAATAATTATATCACAAAGGTTCTCCCACAGGACTGAGAGTTCTGCCCCCACATCAGGCTCCCCATCCCAGAGGTGTGGCATCAGGAGGAGGAGTCCACAGAGCATTTGGATTTGAAGGGCAGCAGGGATTTTGTGCAGGAGCTCCACAGGACTGGGAGAAACAGAGACTCCACTCTTACGGGGTGCACACAAGGTGTCACATACATGGGGACTCAGGGCAAAACAGTGACTCCATAAGAGCCTGGGCCAGACCTATTGTAGATTAACTATAAATAGAGTATAACTTTTAAAAATTGTGAATCACTATATTGTACACTTGTAACTTACATAATATTGTACATCAACTCTACTTCAATTAAAAAAAAAGGGCCACAAATTGGGTGCAAGCAATGCTCATTGCTATTGGATAGACCATTGTTTCTGATAGTTTGCCATTATTGCATTTCTCTTTGTCTTCTGGGCGTATCTCCACAGGGATTTACAATCAAAGGACTTTGTGATGAAGTCACTTGGAATGGTTTCATTCTGTGAGTTTTGCCACCAAATCCGATGCACATTTAGGTTTATATGTTTATTTTATTTTAAACTTTTAGGTTTTATTTAAAATGGTCTTTGAAATTTAATTTTGTATTATGACTATACAAAATTTGTATACCGTCCAGATTCAAATCCATAAAAAACTACACTGAATCCCTGTCCCCTCGATCCTATTTGCCCCCTCCATCTATCGGCAATATTTTTTTAGATGTTATGAATTGTTATCCTATTATTAATTTTAAGCATATAAGCATATATACATGCTTATCTATATATTATATATTAATACATACTATATATTATTATACATATCTATGTATAATTTATAAGATATTATATGTTATATATTTTATAACATAACATACAATATATAATTTTAATACAATGATGTATTCTTTGCTATATATAACATATTATGTAACTATATTTATATTACTATTCCCTTTTCTGAGATAAATGTAGCATATTAGATGCACTATTTTGTACCTTTTCATTTCTACTGAACGATATTTTTGTGCAATCAGTTTGTGGTAGTATATAAGGATGTCCCTCATATTTTTGTTTTGTTTTCTTTTACATCTGATCATACCATATTTCGTGGATGTGATTTTAAATCTTCCTCAATATATTAGTTGAAAAAGAATATCTCAGTGTGACTTTGCATTCACTTTTTTTGTATGAACAAAGTTGAGCTAAATGCATTCATTTTCTTGTGAACTGTCTGATCATATCTCCAGCCTATTTTTCTACAGGATTGTTTGTATTTTTTCCTCATTTTAGAATTTCTATTTTCATTTAAATATGTTAACTCTTACTCTACGGAAAAAGTTGTAAATATTTCTCCAGCCTGTCACCTGACTTTTACTTTTGTTTATGGAAGACAAAAATATCTTAAATTATATTTTTATGTAATCAAATTTATATGGTATTCTTCTTATTGATTCTGAATTATTAGTAATTTTAGGAGAGATTTAAACATTCCCATCATATAGAGGAATTCATATAGGCTTTCTACTAATAACCCTATGTTTCAAACCTTTACATTTAAATAGCGGATCCACTTGGAATTTATCATGTAATGAATCAAATTGTATCTTTTCCCATAAAACTCTCCAGTTATCCAAATTCCATTTATTAAGGACTACATTTCCCCAGTGATTTAAGAGCTAGCTTATGTGTATACTAAATTTGCATGTGTAATTGAGTATCTCTCGTTTCTTTTCCTATTTTGTTCCATCGGTCTGTTTGTCTAGTCATGCACCAATACCTCATTTTAAATACCTCTAACTATCTAGTAGTGTTAGCTACTTTCATTTCCTGGTACATCCCTCTTCTTTTTCAGTATTTTTCTGGTTATTCTTGCTTGTATGTTCCTACAGATGTCGGCTGTTCAGTTTTCCTACACAACAATATGTGTGTTGGGATAATGAGATTTGAATAAATGCAAATAAGTCCACTTTTATGTCATTCAGATGTGATTTTTGTAGGTTACGTTTATAATCAGCTCCTCTTTTGTTCATAATTACACTCTTGATTTTAGAAGTCCTTTTATATGGGAGCCCACATATTCAAAGTGTTAAGAACACATGAACAGTATTTTGTTGCTGAAAATTGTCTCAGTATGAGATAATCCCCTTATTTCCTTTAGTGCCTTACAGTGTACAAAGCATTTTCCCCATGAAGTATGTCAAAAATGACAAAAAGGCATTTGATAAAATTCTATAATGATTCACTATTTAAAAGGAAAAAAATAGCAGACTAGTGATAGAAGGTCACTTCCTTAATTGAATAAAAGGTATCCACCTAAAGCCCACAGTATGCATCATATTTAGTGGTTAAACATTATAAAATTACAGTTCAATATCACTGATTAACATGGACGCAAAACTCCTCAACAAAATACGAGCAAACCTAATCCAAAAACACATTAAAAGGATCATACTCCATGATCAAGTGGGATTTATTCCAGGGATGCAAGGATTCTTCAATATCTGCAAATCAACCAGTGTGATACACCACATCAACAAACTAAAGAATAAAAACTGCATCTCAGTAGATGCAGGAAGAGCTTTTGACAAAATTCAACTCCCATTTATGACAAAAACTCTCCAAAAAGTGGGCATAGAGGGAACCTATCACAACATAATAAAGGCCATATATGACAAACCCACAGCCAACATCATTCTCAATGGTGAAAAACTGAAAGCATTTCCTCTAAGATCAGGAACAAGACAAGGATGTCCACTCTCACCACTATTATTTAACACAGTTTTGGAAGTCCTGGCCACAGTAATCACAGAATAAAAAAGAATAAAAGTAATCCAAGTTGGAAGAAAAGGAGTAAAACTCTCACTGTTTGCAGATGACATGATACTATACATAGAAAACCCTAAAGTTGCTACTAGAAAACTGCTAGAGCTCATTAATGAATTTGGTAAAGTTGCAGGATACAAAATGAATACACAGAAAACTCTTGCATTCCTATACACTAACAACGAAAGATCAGAAAGACAAATCAAGGAAACAATCCCATTTACTACTGTATCAAAAAGAATAAAATACCTAGGAATAGACCTACCTAAGGAGGCAAAAGACCTATACTTAGAAAATTATATGATACTGATGAAAGTAATGGAAGATGACACAAACAGATGGAGATATATACCATGTTCTTGGATTGGATGAATCAATACTGTGAACATGACTATACTACTCAAAGCAATCTACAGATTCAATGTAATCCCTATCAAACTACCAATGGCATTTTTCACAGAATTAGAACAAAAAAATTGTACAATTTATATGGAAACACAAAAGACACCAGTTAGCCAAAGCAATCTTGTGAAAGAAAAACTGAGCTAGAGGAATCAGGCTCCCTTGACTTCAGACTAAAAAGCTACAGTAATCAAAAAGGTATGGTAGTGTCACAAAAACAGAAATATAGGTCTATGGAACAGGATAGAAAGTTCAGTGATAAAGTCACACACATATGGTCACCTAATCTATGACAAAGAAGCAGAATATACAATGGAGAAAAGACAGTCTCTTCAATAAGTGGTGCTGGGAAAACTGGACCACTCCATGTAAACGAATGAAATTAGAACACTCCCTAACATCATATACAAATAAACTCAAAATATATATTGAATTTTTATCCTGCAACTTTACTGAATTCATTTATTAATCTAATAGACTTTCTGTTTGGTGAAGTCTTTAGGTTTTCTATATAGAATATGTCATCTGCAAACAGTGACAGTTTTACATCTTCCTTTTCAGTTTGGATTTGTTTTATCTATTATTCTTGTTTGATTGCTGTGGCTAGGACTTCCAATACTATGGTGGATAAAAGTTTCAAGAGTGGGGCTTCCCTGGTGGCGCAGTGGTTGAGAGTCCGCCTGCCAATGCAGGGGACACGGGTTCGTGCCCCGGTCCGGGAAGATCCCACATGCCGTGGAGCGACTGGGCCTGTGAGCCATGGCCGCTGAGCCTGCGCATCCGGAGCCTGTGCTCCGCAATGGGAGAGGCCACAACAGTGAGAGGCCCGCGTACCGCAAAAAAAAAAAAAAAAAAAAAGTTTCAAGAGTGGGCATCCTTATCTTTCTCCTGTCTTAGAGGAAAAGCTTTCAACTCTTCACCATTGAGAGTGTGATCTTAGCTGTGGATTTGTCCTATATGACTTTTATGATGTTGAGCTACAGTCCCTCTGTACCAACCTTCTAGAGATTTTATCATAAATTGGTGTTGAATTTTAACAAAAATTTTATCAGCATTTATTGAGATGATTATGATTTTTATCCTTCACTTCATTAATGTGATGTGTAACATTGATTTGCAGCTGTTATACCATCCTTGCATCCCAGGGGTAAATTACACCTGATCATAGTATATTATTATTTTAATGTGTTGTTGAATTCAGTTTTCTAATATTTTCTTGAGGACTTTTGCATCTATGTTTATCAAAGATGTTTTTTTGTAGTGTCCTCGTCTGTTTTTGTTATCAGGGTTAAGCTGGTCTCCTAGAATGAGTTTGGAAGCTTTATTTTCTCTTCAATATTTTAGGATAGTTTCAGAAGAATGGGTATTAATTCTTTAAATGTTTGGTAGAATTCACCTGTGAAGCCTTCTGGTCCTGGACATTTGTTTGTTGGAATTGTTTATTATTATTATTACTGATTCAATTTCCTTACTAGTGAATGGTCAGATCAGATTTTCTATTTCTTCCTGATTCAGTCTTGGGAGAGTGTATGTTTCTAAGAATTTATCCATTTCTTCTATGTTGTCCAGTTAGTTGGAATATAATTGTACATATATGAAATCATTGCTTATGATCATTTGTATTTCTGTGGTGTTGGTTTTAACCTTCATTTCTGACTTTATTTATTGGAACTATTTCTCTTTTTTTTCCTTGATGAGTCTGGCTAAAGATTTATCAATTTGGATGATCTTTCAAAGAACCACTCCTAGTTTATTGTATTTTTCTTTTTATAGGGGGGTCTCTATTTCATTTATTTCCACTCTTGTCTTTTTTTATATCCTTTCTTCTACTAACTTTGTGCTTTGTTTGCTCTTCTTTTTTAGTTCATTTTAGAGTAATGCCAAATAGTTTATTTGAGACTTATTTCCTGAGGTACGCCTAAGTTGCTGTCAACTTCGCCCTCAGAACTGCTTTTACTGCATTCCATAAATTTTGGATATCGTGGTTTCATTTTTATGTGTCTCAAGGTATTTTTAAATTTTCTCTTTAATTTCTTCAGTGACATATTTGTTACTTAGAAACAGATTGTTTATCCCTATGAGTTTATGTATTTTCCAGTTTTTGTCTTGTAATTGATTTGTAGTTTCATATGGTTTTGGTGTATTACTGTCATTTTCTCCCTTTATGTCTGTTAATATTCGCATTATGTATTCAGGTATGCCTACATTGGGTTCATAGATATTTACATTTTTTATATCCTCTTTTGGGATTTATACTTTATCACTGTGTAATACCCTTCTTTGTCTCTTGGTAGAGTCTGTTTTAAAATCAGACTTGATATTAAAGGACTTGGTAGAGTCCTTTTTATGATATTTGTATTTCTACCCAGCTTTCTTTTCTTTTGTTTTTCTTTTTTTTGCTGTACCTGGGCCTCTCGCTGCTGTGGCCTCTCCCATTGCAGAGCACAGGCTCCCGACATGCAGGCTCAGAGGCCACGGCTCACGGGTCCAGCCTCTCCATGGCATGTGGGATCCTCCCGGACCGGGGCATGAACCCATGTCCCCTGCATTGGCAGGCGGACTCTCAACCACTGCACCACCAGGGAAACCCCCAGCTTTCATTTGTTTCCATTTGCATGTAATATAACTTCCATTTCTTCCCTTTCAGTCTGCTTGTGTCTTTAGATCTAAAGTGAGCCTCTTATAGGCAACATATCACTGGTTCTTGTTTTTTATCCACTCAGCCACCCTATGTCTTTTTACTGGTATAGTTATTCCACATACACTTAAAGTAATTATTGATAGGTTTGTGTTTGTTGCCATTTTGTTAATTGTTTTCTGGTTGTTTTGTGAAGTTCTTCTTTTTCTATCTTCCCTTGTTCTTGTCACTTGTGATTTAATGACTTTCTTTAGTGTTATGTTTATATTCTTTTCTCTTTGTTTTCTGTGTATCTGTTATGGGTATTTGGTTTGTGGTTATTATGTAGTTCATATATGACAAACTACATATACAACAGTCCATTTGAAGCTGATGGTCACTTAAGTTCTAGCATATTCTAAAAGCATTATATCTTATTGCCCTCACAATCATTTTATGTTTTTGATGTCATATTTTATATGTTGTATTTTGTATATTATGTGACTAATTATTTTAGATATTGATGATTTTACTACTCTTGTCTTTTAACCTTCATACTTGCTTTATAAGTGGTTGATCCACTATCTTTACTATATATTTCCATTTACCAGTGATATTTTTTCTTTTACGATTGTTTCCAGTTATAGCGTTTTTTCCATTTAAAGTAGTCCTTTATATAATTTCTTGTATGGCTGGTTGAGTAGTGATGAACCCCTTTAGCTTTTGATTTTCTGCAAACTCTTTATATCTCTCCTTCAATTCTGAATGATAACCTTGCCAGGTAGAGCATTCTTGGTTGTAAGATTTTTTTCTTTTAGCACTTTGAATATATGGCACCAGTCCTTTCTGTCCTATAAAGTTTCTCTGAAAAATCAGCTTGTAGTCTTATGTGGGTCCCCTTGTATGTAACTAGCTGTTTTTCCCTAGCTGCCTTTAAGACTCTCTTTATCTTTAATGTTTGATATTTTAATTATAACTTGTCTTTGTATGGGTCTCTTTGGACATATCTTGTTTGGGACTCCTTCTGCTTCCTGGACTTGTATATCTGTTTTTTCACCAAGTTAGGAAGTCTTTGGCCATTATTTCTTCAAATATGTTTTCTGTCTTTTTCTCTCTCTCCTCTATTTCTGGGAACCCTGTAATGTAAATGTTAGTGTACTTGATGTTGTCCCAGTGGTCCCTCAAACTATCCTTATAATTTTTTTCTTTTTGCTGTTTTGATTGAATGATTTCCACTCTGCTGTTTTCCAGATCACTGATTCATTCTCCTGCATACTCTAATCTGTTGTTGAAATTGATATTTTCAATTTCAGTTAATTTTGATTGGTTCTTTTTTGTGTTTTCTATTTCTTTGTTGAAGTTGCCAGTGTTTTCTTCCATTTTCTCCCAAGCATAATGAGCATCTTTATTACCATATTTTGAACTCTTTATCTGGCAAATTGCTTATCTCTGTTTCACTTAGTTCTTTCTCTGAGGTTTTGTCTTATTATTTTGTTTTGAATATATTCCTGTATCTTCTCATTTTGCTTAATTTTCTCTGTTTGTTTATATATATTAGATATATCAATTATGTCTCCTGGTCTTGAAAGAATATATATCCTTAGCTGTAGAAAATCTGTTCTGTTAATCTTCAGATTGTTCTCAAAGATGGTTGTTCAATATATAGTTAAGTAGATTTGATTTCTACTTTAAGAGGCTGCTTTTTGTTCTTTTAAATTTAAATTTATTTTAAGAATACTTAAATATTTAAAACACTCGACATTTTATAAGTTTATAACATGGGTCCCAGTGGTGTGGTTTTCTCAGTTTCCAGAGTCAAGGGCTCCAGAGGTACCCCCTATGGGGTATTTCTGCACCTTCCTTCTGTGGTTGAGCCATGATTCCTACAGGCCCCGTGGTTGGTGGGCCTGGCCTCCAGACTGGCATGCCACAAGGTCCAGCCAGAACTGCTGTGGGTGCACTGGTGGGTGAGGCTACTCTCATGGAGAAGGAGCCACTTTGGAGGGGCATTGGCACTGGCAGAATTTGCCCAACAGGTGGTTCATGGTGGAAGACACTTTGGAGGGCTTCTTGTGATGGCCAGAGCTGCCTGCTGTGTGGGCAGGGTAGGAACTGCTTTGGTGGGATGCAGGTACTGGCTAAGGCCACTCACCATGTGGGGCTAGGCAGGAGCCACTTTGGAGTGATCAACCAGGGCAGGTGATTTGGCCTGGGTGGGTCCTCATGGAATAGCTGGGTGGGGTACAGTGATAGCAAGTTTGATAGAGAGTGACAGAAATGGCACCAGTCAGCAACAGACCAACTAAGTGGAAGGAGAGTGAAGAAAATGGCATCCACCAGTACTTCTTTCCCCAGAGAAAGTTCTACCGGATTCTTGCCCTTCCAGAACATGCTGTAAAATTAGTCAATTAATCTCCTTCTCATATGACCCAGGAACTTTTCGAGCTGCTGCCTCTGTGCTGGGACTTAGAGCTAGTGAGTTCACATTTGAGCCCTTCAAGAGTGGAGTCTTAGTTTCCCACAACCCTCTGGCTCTCCAGGATGTGAGCCCCACTATTTTTCAAAGCCAGACATTATGGGGCTACTCTTCCCCCTGTAAGTCTGTCAGTTTGGGAAGCCAAACATGGTGCACAAACCCCTCATTCCCCCATTCTGCTTCCAGTACTAATCTGCTTTACCTATAAGTTGGTGATTGCTATAGGTTGGAGAAAAATATATAGAATAACTTGGGGATTGCAACTGTGGCTCCAGTATTGTTAATTTATGCCAGTAAATTAGAGAATAGCTTTGTCAACTTGTGTTTTTTGGGTATGACACCAAAGGCACAAGCACACAAAAAATGACAATTTGGACTTCATCAAAAGTAAATGTGTGATATCCCTCCCACTTGTGGCTCACTGCCCTGGGGGTGTGAGTTCCAGATAGACTGCATCTCTGCCACTTCCACCCATCTCTATGTGGCCTTTCCTTTATATCCTTAGTTGTAGAAAATCTGTTCTGTTAATCTTCAGATTGTTCTCAAAGATAGTTGTTCCATATATAGTTAAGTAGATTTGATTTCTACTTTAGGAGGTTGCTTTTTTCAATTTAAATTTATTTTCAGAATACTTAAATATATAAAACACTCAAATTTTAAAAGTTTCAAAATTACAGCTATATAAAAAGGTATATTCAGAGAAGTCTTGCTTCCATGCCTATCTCCCTATCCTATATTCCTCTGCATCTTATTAATAAACCATTTTTATTACTTTGTGATTTATCATCCCAATGTTTACTGATGCAAAGTAAGTAAATATATGAATATATTATTATTCTCCATTCTTCCTTATACAAAACTAGAATATTGTATGTAACTACCTTGCCTTTTTTATTTAACAATATATCTGAGAAACCATTATCAATACACAGAGATCTTTCTCAGAGAAAGGTTAGATACATTTTTTCTTGTTTTCTAATAAAATAGAACTAATTAGATCAAAGTTAAAAGCTAAGATCAACAAAAAGCATTATCCTCCTGCCAAATACCCTTAAGCTAGAATGTTTTGTATATATAAATGGAGGTGGGAAATGTCCACAAATCAGGTTTCGTATTCCACATATAAAGTTAACAAGTGGATTTTGGATATTTACCTAGTTGACAAAACACTGTGAAATTTCCTCCCTTTGGGGTGTAACTCATTCCTAATATTTGAACTCCTAGGACAAATTATAAAACACATACTTTTTTCTCTCATCTATCAATTTCAGTTCAAGTACCTCTAAAGCACAGGCTTAAAGAAAAAAGGTAATTCCACTAGAAAAATAACCTAAAATATTTTTCTTAAATTATAAGGAATATTTTATTTAAAAACATAATAAACTTTTTCTCTAGCTAAGATAATATAGTCCAAAAGCAGGCACATGAATAAAATTAGTCCTATACAAATTCTACTTCTACTTTAAATAAATTAAATGCAATATGAAAAGTCAAAAAACATTCTCTCAGTTTTTCAAAAGAAAAACTAAAAGAAATGATTTAAAAAATACTGCTAACAAATATCCTCATTCAGTCTGTTTTTTAAAGTAACAAAAGTATTTTTAATCAATCACGCCACTCATGTAGCAGTTCTACAGTACATTTTTTTTCCAAGTACAATAAAAGCATCCTGACAAAGAGTTTCTGAAATGCTAATACATATAATATTATGGTAAAGAGTTCAGAAGCATTCCTTTTTATTCAATCCTTAATTTAAGCTGAAGTATTAAAAGTTAACAATAGGGGCTTCCCTGGTGGCACAGTGGCTGAGAATCTGCCTGCCAATGCAAGGGGCATGGGTTCGAGCCCTGGTCTGGGAAGATCCCACATGCCATGGAGCAACTAGGCCTGTAAGCCACAACTACTGAGCCTGCGCGTCTGGAGCCTGTGCTCCGCAACAAGAGAGGCCGCGATAGTGAGAGGCCCACACACTGTGATGAAGAGTGGCCCCCACTTGCCGCAACTAGAGAAAGCCCTCGCACAGAAACGAAGACCCCAAACGAAGACCCTAGTCAAAATAAATAAATTAATTAATTAATTTTTTAAAAAGTTAACAATCCACGGATTTGGGAGTACATTGCCTCACAAGTAGTGGAGCACATTTATCAAGGTACTTGGGCAACAGCAAATTTTATAGAGCTTTAGAAAACTCTGTGTGGAAACAGAGAAAGATTGGCTATGGTTGTACATCTAGCTTTATTTAGAAAGATTGAAGAACAGGGAAATAAGTATAGAGCCCAAAATTGGTCTGGAATTTGTGAATTGGCTGACAATATATTGTGTTTCTAGACAGGCAGAGCACTTACAGGAATACAAAATTTGGGCTATTGATGTGACATCACGGTCAGAAGTGTCTCTCCATTGGGCATAGAAATTTATATCAATAGTCCCTCCTTTTGGTCATTCTCTTGACCATTCAACAGCTTTGATTAAATAAAATCAGCCTTATCGAAGATAAGATGACATTATGCATGTGGGTTTATCTCTGGGCAGTCTATCCTGTTCCATTGATATATATTTCTGCTTTTGTGCCAGTACCATAACTGTCTTGATTACTGTAGCTTTGTAGTATAGTCTGAAGTCAGGGAGCCTAATTCCTGCAGCTCTGTTTTTCTTTCTCAAGACTATTTTGGCTATTCAGGGTCTTTTGAGTTTCCATAAAAATTGTGAAATTTTTTGTTCTAGTTCTGTGAAAAACTGCCCTTGGTAGTTTGATAGGGATTGCATTGAATCTGTAGATTGCTTTGGGTAGTATAGTCATTTTCACAATGTTGATTCCTCCAATCCAAGAACACGGTATATCTCTCCATCTGTTTGTATCATCTTTAATTCTTTCATCAGTGTGTTATCGCTTTCTGCATGCAGGGCTTTTGTTTCCTTAGGTAGGTTTATTCCTAGGTGTTTTATTCTTTTTGTTGCAATGGATTGTTACAAATAGGATTGTTTCCTTAATTTCTCTTTCAGAGTTTTCATCATTAGTGTATAGTAACGCAAGAGATTTCTGTGCATTAATTTTGTATCCTGCTACTTTACCAAATTCATTGATTAGCTCTAGTAGTTTTCTGGTAGCAACTTTAGGATTCTCTACATATAGTATCATGCCATCTGCACACAGTGACAGTTATACTTCTTCTTTTCCAATTTGGATTCATTTTATTTCTTCTTCTTCTCTCATTACCATAGCTAAAACTTCCAAAACTATGTTGAATAATAGTGGAGAGAGTGGGCAAGCTTGTCCTGTTCCTGATCTTAGAGGAAATGGTTTCAATTTTTCACCATTGAGAACGATGTTGGCTGTGGGTTTGTCATATATGGCCTTTATTACGTTGATGTAGATTCCCTCTATGCCTACTTTCTGGAGAGTTTTTATCATAAATGGGTGTTGAATTTTGTCAAAAGCTTTTTCTGCATCTATTGAGACTATCATATGGTTTTTATCTTTCAATTTGTTGATATGGTGTATCACATTGATTGATTTGCGTATATTGAAGAATCCTTGCATTCCTGGGATAAACCCCACTTGATCATGGTGTATGATCCATTTACTGTGCTGTTGGATTCTGCTTGCTAATATTCTGTTGAGGATTTTTGCACCTATGTTCGTCAGTGATATTGACCTGTAGCTTTCTTTTTGTGTGACATCTTTGTCTGATTTTGGTATCAGGGTGATGGTCGCCTCGTAGAATGAGTTTGGGAGTGTTCCTCCCTCTGGTATATTTTGGAAGAGTTTGAGAAGGACAGGTGTTAGCTCTTCCCTAAATGTTTGATAGAATTCACCTGTGAAGCCATCTGGTCCTGGGCTTTTGTTTGTTTGAAAATTTTTAATCAGAGTTTCCATTTCAGTGATTGTGTTTGGTCTGTTTATATTTTCTATTTCTTCCTGGTTCAGTATTGGGAGATTGTACCTTTCTAAGAATTTGTCCATTTCTTCTAGGTTGTCCTTTTTATTGCCATATAGTTTCTTGTAGTAGTCTCCTATGATAATTTTATGTCTTTATTGTCAGTTGTAACTTCTTTTTCATTTATAATTTTATAGATTTGAGCCCTTGCCCTTTTATTCTTGATGAGTCTGTAAAGTTTTATTGATTTTTTAATCTTTCCAAAGAACCAACTTTTAATTTCATTGAACTTTTCTATTGTTTTCTTCATCTCTATTTCTTGAATTTCTGGTTTCATCTTTAGGATTTCTTTCTTTTTACTAACGTTGAGTTTTGTTTTTTCTTCTTTCTCTAGTTGCCTTAGGTGTAAAACTTCATTGTGTGATTGAGATTTTTCTTGTTTCCTGAGGTAAGAATATATGGCTATAAACTTCCTCTTGGAATTGCTGTTGCTGCATCCCATAGGTTTTGGATTGTCATGCTTTTGTTGTCTCTTAGTATTTTTTATTTCCTCTTTGATTTCTTTGGTGATCCATTGGTTGTTTAGTAACATATGATTTAGTCCCCACATGTTTATGTTTTTTACAGTTGTTTTCCTTTAATTTATTTCTAATCTCATGGCATGTGGTTGGAAAAGATGCTTCATATGAATTCAATTTTCTTAAATTTACTGAGGCTTGATTTGTGGCCCAATATGTAATCTATGCTGCAGAATGTTCCATGTGCACTTGATAAGAAAGTATATTTTGCTGCTGTTGGATGAGGTGTTCTATAAATATCAGTTAATTCCATCTGGTCTAATATGCCATTTAAGGCCTTTGTTTTCTTTTCCTTTTCTTTTTCTTTCTTTTCTTTTCTTTTTTTTTTTTTTTTTGCGGTATGCGGGCCTCGCACTGTTGTGGCCTCTCCCGTTGCAGAGCATAGGTTCTGGATGCGTAGGTTCAGCAGCCATGGCTCACGGCCCCAGCCACTCCGCGGCATGTGGGATCTTCCCAGACCAGGGCATGAACCCGTGTCCCCTACATCGGCAGGCGGACTCTCAACCACTGCGCCACCAGGGAAGCCCAGGCCTTTGTTTTCTTATTGATTTTCTATCTGGATGATCTCTCCATTTGTGTAAGTATTGTGTAAATCCCCTACTACTGTGTTACTGTCGATTTCCCCTTCTGTGGTTGGTAGCATTTACCTTATATATTGAGGTGCTCCTATGTTGCGTGCATATATATTTACAATTGTTATATCTTCTTCTTGGATTATCCCTTGATCATTATGTAGTGTTCTTCCTTGTCTCTTGTAACAGTCTTTATTTAAAGTCTACTTTGTCTGATATGAGTATTGCTACTCCAGCTTTCTTTTTTTTTTAACATCTTTATTGGAGTATAATTGCTTTACAATGGTGTGTTAGTTTCTGCTTTATAACAAAGTGAATCAGTTATACATATACATATGTTCCCATATCTCTTCCCACTTGCGTCTCTCTCCCTCCCACCCTCTCTCTTCCACCCCTCTATGTGGTCACAAACCACCGAGCTGATGTCCCTGTGCTATGCGGCTACTTCCCACTAGCTATCTATTTTACGTTTGGTAGTGTATATATGTCCATGCCACTGTCTCACTTTGTCACAGCTTACCCTTCCCCCTCCCCATATCCTCAAGTCCATTCTCTAGTAGGTCTCTGTCTTTATTCCCATTTTACCCCTAGGTTCTTCATGACCTTTTTTGTTTTCTTAGATTCCATATATATGTGTTAACATACGGTGTTTGTTTTTCTCTTTCTGACTTACTTCACTCTGTGTGACAGACTCTAGGTCCTTCCACCTCACTACAAATATCTCAATTTTGTTTCTTTTTACAGCTGAGTAATATTCCATTGTATATATGTGCCACATCTTCTTTATCCATTCATCCGATGATGGACACTTATGCAGCTTTCTTTTTGTTTCCATTCGCATGGAATACCTTTTTCCATCCCCTCAGTTTCAGTCTGCAGATCCAAAGTGGGTCTCTTGTGTATAGCATATATATGGGTCTTGCTTTTGTAGCCATTCAACCAGTCTATGTCTTTGGTTGGAGCATTTAATCCATTTACATTTAAGATAATTATCGATATGTACATTCCTATTGACATTTTGTTAATTGTTCTGGGTTTGTTTTTGTAGGTGTTTTTGCTTGCCTCCTTCTTTTGTTCTTTTGTCTTGTGATTTGATGACTACCTTTGGTGTTGTGTTTAGGTTGTGTTTCTTTTTTGTGTGTATCTATTGTAGTTTTTTGGTTTGCTGTTCCCTTGAGGTTTTGATGTAGCAGTCTATATATGTACAAGGTGTTTTTATTTGCTGGTCTCTTTCACATCTAGAGAAGTTCCTTTAGCGTTTGCTGTAAAGCTGGTTTGGTGGTGCTGAATTCTTGTAGATTTTTCTTGTCTGTAAAGCTTTTGATTTCTCCATCGAATCTGAATGAGATTCTTGCTGGTTTGAGTATTCTTTGTTGTAGGGTTTTATCCCCCCCTTTCATCACTTTAAATGTATCATGCCACTTCCTTCTGGCCTGCAGATTTTCTGCTGAAAAAATCATCTGATAACCTTATGGGGATTCCCTTGTATGTTATTTGTTGTTTTCCCTTGTTGATACTTAATATTTTTAAATTGTCTTTAATTTTCGTCACTTTGATTAGTATGTGCCTTGCTATGTTCCTCCTTAGGTGCATTCTGTATGGGACTCTCTGCACTTCCTGGACTTGAGTGAGTGTTTCCTTTCTCATGTTAGGGATGGTTTTGGCTATAATATCTTCAAATATTTTCTCAGGCCCTTTCTCTTTCTATTTTCCTTCAGAGACCCCTATAACGAGAATGTTGGTGCATTTAATCTTGTCCCAGATGTCTCTGAGACTGTCCTCATTTCTTTTCATTCTTTTTCCTTTATTCTGGTCTGTGACAGTGATTTCCACTACTCTGTCTTCTGCTTCACCTGTTCATTCTTCTGCCTTACTTATTTCTGCTATTAGTTCCTTGTAGTGCATTTTCATTTCAGTTATTGTATTGCTCATCTCTTTGTTTTTCCTTTAAATCTTCTAGCTCCTTGTTAAACATTTCATATATCTTCTCGATCTGTGCCTCCATTATTTTTCTGACATCTTTGGCCATCTTTACTATCATTACTCTGAATTCTTTTTCAGGTAGATTTCCTATCTCCTCTTCATTTATTTGTCTTGTGGGTTTTTACTGTGTTCCTTCTTTCACAACTTATTTCTCTGTCATCTCATTTTCTCTAAGTTTCTGTGTTTGTGGTCTCCTTTCCACAGGCTACAGGATCATAGTTCCTCTTGCATCTTTTGTCTGCCCCCCTGTGCGTGAGGTTGGTCCAGGGGCTTGTACAGGCTTCTTGGTGGGAGGAACTGGTGCCTGCCCTCTGTTGGGTGGATATGGGTTTTGTCCCTCTGATGGGCAGTGCTGTGTCCAGTGGTGCGTTTTGAGGTAGCTGTGAGCTCAGTATGTATTTAGGCAACCAATATGCTGATGGGTGTGGCTGTGTTTCCGTCTTTCTGGTTGTTTGGGCTGACGTGTTCCAGTTCTGTAGACTGTAGAGTGTTGGTTGTAGCTGGATCTTGGTGGTGAAATGGGGACCTCTTTGACAGCTCATGCTGATCAACATTCTCTTGGCCCTCTGCCACCAGTGTCCTTGCACCTACAGTGAGCTACAGCCTACCCCTGCCTCCCCAGGAGACCCTCCCAGATATCTAGTTAGGTCTAGTTCCAGTTCCTATGAAGGTATTGCTTTGTGGTGGGTCCCAGTGCACATGAGGTCTTGTGTGCACCCTCCAAGAGTGGAGTCTCTCTTTCTCCCAGGCCTTGGTGTTCCCGCACTCAGGCTGTGCTGGCCTTCAAATCCAAATGCTCTTGGAGTTCTTCCACCTGGTGTTTGAACCTCAAACTCTCTTGGAGGGCTATTTTTACGAAGGAACATCCCTGTGTAGTCTTAGCGTTTAGTAATTTTTGGTGTGAGGCCTATTTTTAGTATGAATATTTGGCACATCTTTTCTCAGTGTGTGCTCACCATTATACACTTGATAGGTGTTGTTACTGATGTTGTGGTGACATGAGCCTGCACTGGATATTGGGTGGGGCCTCCCCTTTGCTCTGTGGTTGTTACTGCCCATTCAGAGTCAGTGTCTGCTCCCTAGTTGTTGGAGTAGAGGCCCCCACATCTGTTTCTGAGCTATGTTTCTATTCTGTGGCACTAGACAGGTGGGATTTGAGAACTCCCACTGGGAGAGAAGCCACTGAGTTTTCCTCCTCTGGAGCTGTTCACCTGTGAGTATACTCTGTTGTGTCACTTTTTACCTGTTGTTTGTCTCACAAATTACACTGTTGTTGGAACTGCTCTCAGTCTAACCTTAACTGTGGATATGCTGGCAATTGACCTTGGTATCTCTCATATGTTGTTTTCTCCAGGCCACCTGCACCAATCCACCAAAGTCAGGTCCCAGGACTGTAGTAATCATGTACTTGGACTTACTATGGGAGCTATGGAGGAAGCTCAGATTCTGGCCTGGTCCAGTCCCCACATGTACATGCTCACAAAGCCCACAGCTGTTAAAGATAGACCAGTCTCAGCTGCAGGGGCATTCATCCATTCAGATGCTCTGCAGGCACTGAGTTTACAAAGCCAGCAGTGGGGGGTGTAAAACCACAGTTCCTGCAACCACAAGGAGAGATTTCAACTCTTCTTTCTTAGTTGCTCAGCCCCTAGGGCCGAGCTGTTGTTTCAGCCCCACCTCTGTGTGTGTCCCTCCCTCTGCTTCTGAGGCTTCCCCAGAGCACATGTGCCTGCCCAGGTGGGCAGGGACAGAGGTAGCAACAGGCAGGATAGGAAAGCCCACCAGGGCCAGAGGAGGCAGTGGTGGGTTTGGCACAAGAGCCCACCAGAGGCTGGCTGGGGCAAAGGATGCATTGGTGGGAGGGGTACATGAGCCTGTTGGGGCTGGCAGGGAGGGTGGAGACATTGGTGAGAGGGGTCTGTGAGCCCACCAGGGACTGGTGGGGGTAGAGGAAGCATTGGTGGGCAAGGTGGGTGAGGCTCCTCAGCCAGGCACCTCTCCTAGTGCCCTCGGAGGCAGAGGCCAGTGTATAGGGAAGGTGGATACAATGGCGGCCCTGCCCCTTGGCACCACTCAACAATGGCACCCTGCTTCTATGGTGGTCTGGGCTTCTTCCATGAATATTCCCTTTGTGGAGTTCCTTACTCCTTTTCCTTTAGGCTGTTTCTTCATAGCCAACAGCTGTTCCCTCCCTGGGTCCATTCTTCAAACCCAATGTTCCAGCAACCAGCCCCACTCCACTCCAGCAGACACACAACTCAGGCTGGGCCGTGCAGGGCTGTGGCACAGACCATCTGTGTAAATCTTATTCTGTCCTGCCTGCCACAGTCTGGTTGCTGTGCTCTCCTCCAAGCCCCCGAAGTTCCCTCTCTCTCCCAGCTGATGTCCCTGCCAGTAAGAGGACTTTCCTGAGTGCAAGAACCAATCCTCTCCTTCAGATCCCCCACCCCCACAAAATGGGTGCAGGTCCCATCTTATGTTCTCTTTTCTTTTTTTCTTTCTTTCATCCTACCTGGTTGTGAAGGGATTTTTCTTGTCCTTTTAGGTGTCTGAGGTTCTCTGCTAATGTTCACCAAGTGCTCTGTGAGGATTGTTCCATTTTTAGATGTATTCTTGATGTATTTGAAGGAGGAGGTGAACTGGAAGTCCTCATATTCTGCCATCTTGACTCCACTGCCTGCTCTTGCCACTTTTATTCAGCATAGTTTTGGAAGTCCTAGGCAGGCAATCAGAGAAGTAAAGGAAATAAAAGAAATACAAATTGGAAAAGAAAAAGTAAAACTGTCATTGTTTGCAGATGACATGACGCTATGCATAGAAAATTAAACTCGTAAAGATGCTAAGAGAAAACTGCTAGAGCTCATCAATGAATTTGGTAAAGTTTCAGGATACAAAATTACTGCATAGAAATCTCTTGCATTCCTATACACTAACAATGAAAGATCAGAAAGAGAAATTAAGGAAACAATCCATTTACCATCACATCAAAAATTATAAAATACCTAGGAATAAACGTACCTAAGGAGGCAAAAGACCTGTACTCAAAAAGGTAAAAGATACTGATGAAAGAAATAAAAGATGACACAAACATGGAAAGATATACCATATTCTTGGATTGGAAGAATCAATATTGTGAAAATAACTATACTACTCAATTTACAGCTTCAGTGGAATCCCTATCAACTTACCAATCACATTTTTCACAGAATTAGAACAAAAAATTTTTACAATTTGTATGGAAACACAAAAGACCTTGAATAGCCAAAGCAATCTTGAGAAAGAAAAATGGAGCTGGAGGAATCAGACCCTGACTTCAGACTATACTGCAAAGCTACAGTTGTCAAAACAATATGGTACCAGCACAAAAACAGAAATATAGAATGGAACAGGCTAGAAAGCCCAGAGATAAACCCACACTCCTATGGTCCATTCATCTATGAAAAAGGAGATAAAAATATACAATGGGGAAAAGACAGCCTCTTCAATAAATGGTTCTGGGAAAACTGGAAAGCCACATGTAAAAAAAAATGAAATTAGAACACTCTATAACACCATACACAAAAATAAACTCAGAATGGATTATGGACCTAAATGTAAGACAGGATACTATAAAACTCAGAGGAAAACATAAGCAGAACACTCTTTGAGATAAATTGCAGGAATATCTTTTTTGATCTGTCTTCCAGAGTAATTTAAATAAAAACAAAAATAAACAAATGGAAACTAATTAAACTCAAAAGCTTTTGCACAGCAAAGGAAACCATAAACAAAATTAAAAGACAACCCACAGAATGGGAGAAAATATTTGCAAATGAAGCGAGCAACAAGGGATTAATCTCCAAAATATACAAACAGCTCATGTGTCTCAATATCAAAAAAAACAAACAACCCAATCAATAAATGGGCAGAAGACCTAAATGGACATTTTTCCAAAGAAGATATACAGATTGCCAACAAACACATGGAAAGATGCTCAACATCAGTAATTGTTAGAGAAATGCAAATCAAAACTACAATGAGATGTCACCTCACACCAGTCAGAATTACCATCATCAAAAATCCACAAACAGTAAATGCTGGAGAGGATATGGAGAAAAGGGAACCCTCCTATACCGTTGGTGGGAATGCAAACTGGTACAGCCACTATGGAGAGTAGTATGGAGGTTCCTTAAAAAACTAAAAATAGAGCTACCATATGATCCAGCAGTCCCACTCCTGGGCATCTATACAGAGAAAAAACATGGTTTGAAAATAAACATACACCCCAATATTCATTGCAGTGCTATTTACAATAGCAAAAACATGGAAGCTATCTACATATCCATTGTTAGATGAATGGATAAAGAAGACATGGTACATATATACAATGGGATATTACTCATCCTTTAAAAAGAATGAAATAATGCCATTTGCAACAACATGGATGGACCTGGAGATTATCATACTAAGTGAAGTATGTCAGAGAAAGACAGATATTGTATGATATTGCTTATATGTGGAATCAAAAAATGATACAAATGAACTTATTTAAAAAACTGAAATGGACTCACAGACTTAGAGAACAAACTTATGGTTACTGGGGGGAAGGATCTGGAGGAGGGATAGATTTGGAGGTTGGGATTGACATGCACACACTACTATATTTAAAATAAAATAGATAAACAACAATGACCTACTGTATAGCACAGCAAACTCTGCTCAATATTCTGTAATAACCTAAATGGGAAAAGAATTTGAAAAAGAACAGATACTTGTATATGTATAACTGATCACTTTGCTGTAAGGGGGAGGAGAGGGAGGGAGCCAGAGGGAGGAAAGAAGTCTAGGAAGAAAGGACAAGTAAGGAGGGAGGAAGAAAGGAAGGAAGGAAGGAAGGAGCGAGAAACAAAAACAAAAGAAGGCAGAGAAGAGTGAATATTTGTGTTAACGCTTGCAATTGGGTGTAAGGATAGCTGCCGTAAGTGTTCATCTTTTGGGGTTTTGGAGGGAAATGCTTTGAGGGAAGAGGAGTTGGGCTTTGCTTAGAATGACTTCTGATTTCTAACAGACTTCCTCTTTGGATAAATCCCTTATTCTCTCACAGGCCTCATCTCATTTCCCTCCCAGGAAAATGAACCAACATTTTAGAAGTTGGTACTTTCCATTTCTGCCATGGGGCAATTACTTAAAGGAGCTCCCTCCCAGTTACACACACAGATGAGCCATTTTCAGAGCCCAGCAGGAGCCCACGGTTTCTCAGATTCTTGGTCCCTGTGAGTTTTAGCAGTCAGTCCCCCCTCACCCACACCTTTCCTTCTGCCAGCCTGCTCTTCAAGCTGCATACTAGGAGGCAGAAGGGAAATTTCTTATGCAATTCTACTAGAATGATGGGAACAGGGCCAACGTGTACCCAGTCCCATAATCTAGGCTCTCACCTCTACCTTTCCTTGATGCCTTTCTCACTGCCTAGGCAGTCACAACAGTGCTGTCCCCCCACTCTGTAGCAGAGACTGCCTGCACTGCTCCCGGCTCTCTACATTGGCCTTCCAGATTCTTCTTCATTGGGGGAGGAAAGAGAGAAAGAAAGAAGGAGTCAATTGCCTGACTGGGAAGAAATTGAAAGGAAGGAGTAAAAGACAACCTGAGACGTTAGACACAGTTGAGGAAAAGCCTGGAGAAAGAAAAGGAAGAACAAGGGGTGAAGATGAGGTTGTGACTAGAATGGCACTTTCCATCTCTCTAGCACTCCTCCCCCCTGATTTTACCATACCAATAAGCTAGCTGCCAAGGGCATTCTGACTCTTGCAGCCAGAATTTCCGGCATTTTTCCTAAGCTGCTCACATATTCATTCACAAATATGAAGTGCCAGAGCTAACAGGGTGCTGTGTTAGGTCCCAGGGACTTAATCAAGGTGTTAATAAGACCCAACACTATCCCAAGTTATCTTGGAATCCAGTGAAGAGACTAACAGTTTCAAAAACAGCCAATATCTGAAAAAGGATATAAACATAATAGAAGGACAAATGCAGTTATGGGAATATAAAGGAAGTTGCAGATAAGCAGTGGCATTTGAACTAAACCTTGAAAGATTATCTATCAGTACTTTGACTTATAGTCAAGAAAAGAATGGGCACCTAGACATAAGGAAGCACATGATTCAAGAGAAAGAGTGTAAAAATACATAGTTTCCCTATAGAGTAAATAGTCTTGTGCACTTAAAGGGCTGGTGGGGGGCGTGTACACAGACTAATGTGAGCTTAGACTGAGACTATATTTTATTCATTTCTGTATAGTAGGTGCTCAGTAAATTATTCAAGTGCTAGATAGGCCATATCATAGTGAAGAACTTGGATACTAGTGAAAAGTAGTTTGCCTTTATTTATTTATGGTAATGGGGAGCCATTAGAAGGTTATTTGGTGGGGAAGTCCTGATAAGATCAAGTAAGATTACTTTGGCATTCTGAATTGAGTGAAAGGAAACAGAGAGACTAGAGGCAAGAAAAACAGTTGGGAAATTAGTGCAGTCAGTTCACCAGATCAGGAAAGGTAAGATTGACCTAAGGCAGTAGCTCAAAAGCAGTAAGTATATGATCATAATCTATTTAAGCCATGGCCATTAAAAAAATTTAGACAAAAAATGATCTTGTATTTGATTTCACAGCCTTCCTTGATTTTTGAAAGAACAGAATATCAGACTGTATGAAGAACGTTAAGGTTAAACCCTCTATTTTTATAGATGAGGAAACTAAAACTCAGAAAAAATAAGAGATTTGGCCAACATTACAGAGTTACACAATGGCAGTTAGGACTTGAACCCAGGTTCCTTAACTTTACTTAGTAATGTCTCCTGAAGGTTGCTCCCATTATCTCAAAGCATCATTTTTAACATCTTCTTTCATCACTTCACTGGCATCCCACATTTATCTCTCTAACATTGCCTTGACATAACACACTTTTTCTGTTCCAAAGCTCTACTCTACCTACCATCTTTGCTCCCGACTCTTCTATGGATAGCATGTTCTGAACTTATATCCTCCTTCTTACAGTGTTCCAGCCTCAGTGTGAGTAGCCAGCCTCTGCTAATCCTGTGACCTGCGCAGGTATGATCATATCCTCATTTACAAAGGCAGGGAAGTGGTGAACCAGCGATATGAAGTAACTTTATTCACTCATTCATGCTCATAGACATCTTATTACAGAAAGCAGTTTGAGGAAGTAAATGAAAAGAAATGTCACCAAGACTCTCAGAAGGAGTTCCACTGCTTCTGTAAGTAATGCCCCTTTGTGCTAGGAAACTGTTGTTTTGTTTTGTTTTCTCTGTTCCATTTTAGCTTGTAAAGATACCATTATACAGTTACATATTGACTGTGCTTTTTGTACTCTCTGTTCTGGATATCAGCAGGATATATTTAAAGCTTAAGATTTTATGAGGTCATAAATGAAGTGGAGGAGAGTGGAAGTATTGGGTTCTCCTATGGTTAGTAACCTCCTCTACCTGTGGTAATCAGTCAAATATTCATAGTGTTTATTGATAACAAGAAGAGTACATAACCAGAATATCAAATTACAAGAACTCTTCGTTCTCTTATTTTAGTTAACAGAATTTAAGAAGACATTTCCCATATGAAGTAATATTGAGAAGGACCATTTCCCTTTCCCAAAAGTACAGAAGTTTAACCAGTTCCTCAAGAGGTTGTACTACTACATCCTCCTTTTTACTGGTAGTAAAATGAATGACAGAAGCATTTTTCTACTCCTAGGATGAGTTATTGTTTCACTGGGTTAGTAAATGAGTGGCCATCTTCGAGGTTGCATGAATGAAAACCAATCTGTTTTTAGATTTGCTATTACATCTACCTCCAGAGAACTGAAACACTTGATTAAGAGATTTGTCATTGGCTTTGTCTTGATAGTTATATCAGATCTGTCTGCTTTGGACTTTGAAGATCAAATCAGGATTATACTTGACAAGAAAACTATGTCAATTATGTAATAATGATAATTAATATTGATATAACATGTTGACAGTTCAGAAAGCAATTTTACATTTTTATGTCATTTAATCCTCATAATAATCTCATGTCATCATTCTTTTAGAGTGGAATCTGAGTCTCATGAATTTGCACAGCTGACTATAATAAGTCAAATAATTTAGGTGCATACATGTTACCATTCAAGGTAATTTACAGTCAATGGTTCATTCAATCCTCTCAGTGAGATTAAGATATTGGTATTATACATATCTTCATTTTATAGATAAGGAAGAAATGCTATCAAATTGTGTAAGATCACATAGCAAGAAAGTGAAAAACAGAATTTGAACCTAGGCTTGACTTGAGAGCCTGTATCTTTGTTTGTAAGTTAAAAATGGATATTATTGACAAAGTCCTCTTTCTTCCCATCTCCATTCTCATTCTTGAATAACTCACTCCCTAGAAGTGGCCATTATCCTAAATTTGGTGGGTTTCCTTTCACTCCATGTTTATATATTTTATAAATAGTTATATAGACAAAAACAGTATATAAATTTTTTTGTTAGAATTACATAAAAGATATTATATTATAATCATTATTCTACCACTCATTTTTTTTTCATTCAGCGTTTTGGCTCTGTTGATAAAAGCATATATGGCTCATTCATTTTTAATTGCTGTATAGTACTCCATTGATTGACTATACCACTACTTCTATATTACCATACAGACGTAGAGTTAAGTTTGGTCTGACTTATAGTTATTGATAACAATGCTATTAACACTGTTGTGTATTCCCCCACCCAAACCCTGGCACTTAATAACCTCTTTATTGCTTTATTTTTTTCCATACCGATTTATCACCTTCAATATATTTACTTGTTTATTTTTTAAATATATTTTTTTGATTTTTTAAAATATCTTCATTGGAGTATAATTGCTTTACAATGGTGTGTTAGTTTCTGCTTTATAACAAAGTGAATCAGTTATACATATGTTCCCATATCTCTTCCCTCTTGCATCTCCCTCCCTCCCACCCTCGCTATACTCCCCTCTAGGTGGTCACAAACCACCAAGCTGATATCCTTGTGCTATGTGGCTGCTTCCCACTAGCTATCTATTTACGTTTGGTAGTATATATATTTCCATGCCACTCTCTCACTTTGTCAGAGCTTACCCTTACCCCTCCCCATATCCTCAAGTCCATTCTCTAGTAGGTCTGAGTCTCTATTCCTGTCTTACCCCTAGGTTCTTCATGAACTTTTTTTTATCTTAGATTTCATATATATGTGATAGCATATGGTATTTGTTTTTCACTTTCTGAATTACTTCACTCTGTATGACAGACTCTAGGTCCATCCACCTCACTACAAATGACTCAATTTCGCTACTTTATATGGCTGAGTAATATTCCATTGTGTATATGTGCCATATCTTCTTTATCCATTCATCTGTTGATGGACACTTAGGTTGCATCCATGTCCTGGCTATTGTAAACAGAACTGCAAGGAATATTTTGGTACATGACTCTTTTTGAATTATGGTTTTCTCAGGGTATATGCCTAGTAGTGGATTGTTGGGTCTTATGGTACTTCTATTTGTAAGTTTTTAAGGAATATCCATACTGTTCTCCATAGTGGCGATATCAACTTACATTCTTACCAACAGTGCAAGAGTGTTCCCTTTTCTCAACACCCTCTCCAGCATTTAATGTTTCTAGATTTTTTGATGATGGCCATTCTGACCAGGGTGAGAAGACATCTCATTGTAGTTTTGATTTGCATTTCTCTAATGATTAATGATGTTGAGGATTCCTTCATGTGTTTGTTGACAATCTGTATATCTTCTTTGGAGAAATGTCTAATTAGGTCTTCTGCCCATTTTTGGATCGGGTTGCTTGTGTTTTGTTATTGAGCTGCATGGGATGCTTGAAAATTTTGGAGATTAATCCTTTGCCAGTTGCTTCATTTGCAAATATTTTATTTCCATTTCTCTAGGAGGTGGGTCAAAAAGGATCTTGCTGTGATTTATGTCATAGAGTGTTCTGCCTATGTTTACCTCTAAGAGTTTGATAGTTTCTGGCCTTACTTTTAGGGCTTTAATCCTTTTTGAGCTCATTTTTGTGTATGCTGTTAGGGAGTGTTCTAACTTCATACTTTTACATGTACCTGTGCAGTTTTCCCAGCACCACTTATTGAAGAGGCTATCTTTTCTCCACTGTATATTCTTGCCTCATTTATCAAAGATAAGGTGACCATATGTACGTGGGTTTATCTTTGGGCTTTCTAACCTCTTCCAATGATCTATATTTCTGTTTTTGTGCCAGTACCATACTGTCTTCATTACTGTAGCTTTGTAGTATAGTCTGATGTCAGAGACCCTCATTCTTCCAGCTCCATCTTTTGTTCTCAAGATTGTTTTGGCTATTCGGGGAATTTTGTGTTTCCTTACAAATTGTGAAATATTTTGTTCTACTTCTGTGAAAAATGCCAGTGGTAGTTTGATAGGAATTGCATTGAATCTGTCAATTGCTTTGGGTAGTAGAATCATTTTCACAATATTGATTCTTCCAACCCAAGAACATGGTATATCTCTCCATCTATTTGTATCATCTTTAATTTCTTTCTTCAGTGTCTTATAATTTTCTGCATACAGGTCTTTTGTCTCCTTAGGTAGATTTCTTCCTAGATATTTTATTCTCTTCGTTGGAATGGTAATTGGGAGTGTTTTCTTAATTTCACTTTCAGATGTTTCATCATTAGTGTATAGGAATGCCAGAGATTTCTGTGCATTAATTTTGTTTCCAGCTACTTTGCGAAATTCACTGGTTAGATCTAGTACTTTTCTGGTAGCATTTTTCGGAGTCTCTATGTATAGTATCATGTCATCTGCAAACATTGACAGATTTACTTCTTCTTTTCTGATTTGGATTAGTGTTATTTCTTTTCCTTCTCTGATAGCTGTAGCTACAGCTTCCAAAACTGTGTTGAATAAGAGTGGTGAGAGTGGGTAACATTGTCTTGTTCCTGATCTTAGTGGAAATGGTTACAGTTTTTCACCATTGAGGACGATGTTGGCTGTGTGTTTGTCATATATGGCCATTATTATGTTGAAGAAAGTTCCCTCTATGCCTACTTTCTGCAGGGTTTTTATCATAAATGGGTGTTGAGTTTTGTCGAATGCTTTCTCTGCATCTATTGAGATGATCATATGGTTTTTCTCCTTCAACTTGTTAATATGGTATATGAAGTTGATTGATTTGCGTATATTGAAGAATCCTTGCATTCCTGGAATAAATCCCACTTGATCATGGTGTATGATCCTTTTAATGTGCTGTTGGGTTCTGTTTGCTAGTATTTTGCTGAGGAATTTTGCATCTGTGTTCATGAGTGTTATTGGCCTGTAGTTTTCTTCCTTTGTGACATCTTTGTCTGGTTTTGATATTAGAGTGACGGTGGCCTCGTAGAATGAGTTTGGGAGTATTCCTCCCTCTGCTGTATTTTGGAAGAGTTTGAGAAGGACAGGTGTAAACTCTTCTCTAAATGTTTGATAGAATTCGGCTGTGAAGCCATCTGGTCCTGGGCTTTTGTTTGTTGGAAGATTTTTAATCACAGTTCCAATGTCACTGTTTGTGATTGGTCAATTCATATTTTCTATTTCTTCTTGGTTCAGTCACAGCAGGTTGTGCATTTCTAAGAATTTGTCCATTACTTCCAGGTTGTCCATTTTATTGGCATACATTTGCTTGTAGTAATCTCTCATGATCCTTTGTATTACTGCAGTGTCAGTTGTTACTTCTCCTTTTTCATTTCTAATTCTATTGATTTGAGTCTTCTCCCTTTTTTTCTTGATGAGTCTGGCTAATGGTTTATCAATTTTGTTTATCTTATCAAAGAACCAGCTTTTAGTTTCATTGATCTTTGCTATCGTTTCCTTCATTACGTTTTCATTTATTTCTGATCTGATCTTTATAATTTCTTTCCTTCTGCTAACTTTGGGGTTTTTTTGTTCTTCTTTCTCTAATTGCTTGAGGTGCAAGGTTAGGTTGTTTATTTGTGATGTTTCCTATTTCTTAAGGTAGGATTGTATTTCTATACACTTCCCTCTGAGGACAGCTTTTGCTGCATCCCCTAGGTTTTGGGTGGTCGTGTCTCAATTTTCTTTTGTTTCTAGGTATTTTTTGATTTCCTCTTTGATTTCTTCAGTGATCATTTGGTTATTAAATAGTGTACTGTTTAACCTCCATGTGTTTATATTTTTTACAGATCATTTCCTGTAATTGGTATCTAGTCTTGTGGTTGTGTTGTGGATAGAGTGTTGTGGTCAGAAAAGATACTTGATACGTTTTCAATTTCTTATATTTACCAAGGCTTGATTTGTGACCTAAGATATGAACTAACCTGGACAATAATCCAGGAGCACTTGAGAAAAATGTGTATTCTGTTTTTTGTTGGATGGATTATCCTATAAATGTGAGTTACGTCCGTCTTGTTTAATGTACCCTTTAAAGCTTGAGTTTCCTTATTGATTTTCATTTTGGATGATCTGTCCATTGGTGAAAGTGGGGTGTTAAAGTCCCCTACTATGATTGTGTTACTGTTGATTTCCCCTTTTATGGCTATTATTATTTGCCTTATGTATTGATGTGCTCCTATGTTGGATGCATAAATATTTACAAGTGTTATATCTTCTCCTTGGATCAATCCCTTGATCATTATGTAGTGTCCTTCTTTGTCTCTTGTCTTTATTTTAATGTCTATTTTGTCTGATATGAGAATTGCTACTCCAGCTTTATTTTGGTTTCCATTTGCATGGAATATCTTTTTCCGTCCCCTCACTTTCAGTCTGTAAGTGTCGCTATGTCTGAAGTGGTTCTCTTGTAGACAGCATATATACGGGTCTTGTTTTTGTATCAGTTCAGCCAGTTTGTGTCTCTTGGTGGGAGCATGGAATCCAATTACCTTTGAAGTAATTATTGATATGTATGTTCCTATTCCCATTTTCTTAATTGTTTTGGGTTTGTATTTTATGTCTTTTCCTTCACTTGTGTTTCTTGCCTGGAGCAGTTCTTTTAGCATTTGTTGTAAAGCTGGTATGATGGTGCTGAACTCTCTCAACTTTTGCTTGTCTGTACAGATTTTAATTTCTCCATCAAATCTGAATGAGATCCTTGCTGGGTAGAGTAATCTTGGTTGTAGGTTTTTCTGTTTCATCACTTTAAATAAGTCCTGCCACTCCCTTCTGGCTTGCAGAGTTTCTGCTGAAAGATCAGCTGTTAACCTTATGAGGATTCCCTTGTGTGTTATTTTTCCCTTGCTGCTTTTAATATGCTTTCTTTGTATTTAATTTTTGACAGTTTGATTAATATGTGTCTTGGTGTGTTTCTCCTTGGATTTATCCTGTATGGGACTCTCTGTGCTTCCTGGACTTAATTAACTATTTCCTTTCCCATATTAAGGAAGTTTTCAACTGTAATCTCTTCAAATATTTTCTCAGTCCCTTTCTTTTTCTCTTCTTCGTCTGGGACCCTTGTAATTCGAATATTGGGGCATTTAATGTTGTCCCAGAGGTCTCTGAGACTGTCCTCAGTTCTTTTCAGTCTTTTTTCTTTACTCTGCTCTGCAGTAGTTAGTTCCACTATTGTATCTTCCAGAGCACTTTTCTGTTCTTCTGCCTCAGTTATTCTGCCATTGATCCCTTCTAGAGTATTTCTAATTTCATTTATTGTGTTGTTTATCATTACTTGTTTCCTCTTTAGTTCTTCCAGATCCTTGTTAAATGTTTCTTGCATTTTGTCTATTCTTTTTCCAAGATTTTGTATCATCTTTACTATCATTATTCTGAATTCTTCTTCAGGTAGACTGCCTATTTCCTCTTCATTTGTTAGGTCTGTTGGGTTTTTACCTTGCTCCTTCATTCTGTGTGTTTTTCTGTTTTCTCATTTTGCTTATCTTACTGTGTTTTGGGTGTTCTTTTCACAGGCTGCACGTTCGTAGTTCCCGTTGTTTTTGCTGTCTGACCACAGTGGCTAAGGTTGGTTCAGTGTGTTGTCTAGGCTTCCTGGTGGAGGGGACTAGTGCCTGTGTTCTGATGGATGAGGTTGGATCTTGTCTTTCTGGTGGGAAAGTCGATGTCTGTTTGTGTGTTTCGGGGTGTCTGTGGCCTTATTATGATTTTAGGCAGCCTCTGCTAATGGATGGGGCTGTGTTCCTGTCTTGCTAGTTCTTTGCCACAGGGTGTCTAGTACTGTAGCTTGTTGGTCATTGAGTGAAGCTGGGTTTTGGTGTTGAGATGGAGATCTCTGGGAGATTTTCATCATTTGATGTTACATGGAGCTGGGAGGTCTCTTGTGGACCAGTGTCCTGATGTTGGCTCTCCCACCTCAGAGACACAGCACTGCGTCCTGGCTGGAGCACCAAGAGTTTTCTTCCACATGGCTCAGAATAAAAGGGAGAAAAAGTAGAAAGAAAGAAGGAAAGAAGGAAAGAAAGAAAGAAAGAAAGAAAGAAAGAAAGAAAGAAAGAAAGGATAAAATAAAATAAAAAATAATTATTAAGAAAAAAAATTTAAAAGTTAAAAAAAAAAAAAAACGGACAGACATATCCGTAGGAAAAATGTTGAAAGCAAAGCTATATGGACAAAGTCACACACAGAAGCATACACATACACACTCAGAAAAAGAGTAAAAGTGGAAAAAATAACATATCTTGCTCCCAAAGTCTACCTCCTCAATTTGGGATGATTCTTTGTCTATTCAGGTATTCCACAGATGCAGGGTACATCAAGTTGATTCGGGAGATTTATTCCACTGCTCCTGAGGCTGCTGGGAGAAATTTCCTATTCTCTTCTTTGTTCGCACAGCTCCTGGGATTCAGCTTTGGGTTGGCATATGCCTCTGCATTTAGGTCACCTGAGGGTGTCTGTTCCCACTCAGACAGGATGGGGTTAAAGGAGCAGCTGCTTCAGGGGCTCTGACTCACTCAGGCTGGGGGGAGGGAGTGGTGCAGATGCGTTGCGAGCCTGCAGCAGCAGAGATCTCTGTGCCGTTGTTGCAGCAGCCTGAGGCGTGCCGTGCATTCTCCCGGGGAAGTTGTCCCTGGATCGTGGGAACCTGGGGGTGGTGGGCTGCACACGCTCCTTGCAGGAGAGGTGTGGAGAGTGACCTGTGCTTGCACACAGGCTTCTTGGTGGCAGCAGCAGTGGCCTTAGTGTCCAATGCCCATTTCTGGGGTCGCGCTGTTAGCCGCGGCTCGTGCCTGTCTCTGGAGCTCCTTTAAGCAGTGCTCTTAATCCCCTCTCCTTGCACACCAGGCAACAAAGAGGGAAGAAAATCTCTTGCCTCTTCGGCAGCTCGAGACTTTTTCCCAGTGCACCCTCCTAGCCGTGGTGCACTAGCCCCCTTCAGGCTGTGTTCATGCCACCAACACCAGTCCTCTCCCTGTGATCCTACCGAAGCCAGAGCCTCAGCTCCCAGCCCCCACCCATCTCCTCGGGTGAGCAGACAAGCCTCTCGGACTGGTGAGTGCAGGTCAGCACCAATCCTCCATGCAGGATCTCTCCGCTTTGCCCTCCACACCCCTGTGGCTGTGCTCGCCTCCATGGCTCCAAATCTTCCCCCCTCCACCACCCGCAGTCTCCCCCCGTTAAGGGGCTTCCTAGTGTGTGGACACCTTTCCTCCTTCACAGCTCCCTCCCACTGGTGCAGGTCCCATCCCTGTTCTTTTGTCTCTGTTTTTTCTTTTGGCTTACCCAGGTACGTGGGGAGTTTCTTGCCTTTTGGGAGGTCTGAGGTCTTCTGCCAGCATTCAGTAAGTGTTCTAAAGGAGCAGTTCCACGTGTAGATGTATTTCTGATGTATCTGTGGAGAGGACGGTGACCTCCACGTCTTACTCTTCCACCATCTTCTCCCTTCAAACTTTTTAAGTCAGAGATTTTGTCTTGTCCACTGACTCCCCAGTGCCTAGAACACTTTATGGCACATAGGAGGTACTCAATATATATTTGCTAAATGAATTAATGGATAAATTTAAATCATTAATCTTTCTGGAATTCATTTTTGCATGGTATGATCTAATTTTTTTTGTCTGTGAGGATAGTCAATTGTCATAAACCATTTCTTATGCATTTATTTATAATAGACCTCTTTTGTATTCCATGTTCTCATATATGTGTGTCTGTTTATGGACACTATTTTTCTGTTCCATTGATATATTTGGATATCTCTATACTAATACCACACCTTTTTATATTTTTCTAATGTTTTGCTATGTTAGGTACGACAAAATTCCTCCTCTTTGTTATTTTTCAGAATTGCATTTGATATTCTTAAACCTTTATTCTTCCACATGAATTTTAGATTCTTCTTGTCCAGTTCAAAATAAAATATTTTTGAGGTTTGGCTAAGAGTCGGTATGCTTTATCCCTATACCATACTCCTGGTAAACAGCAGTGCCAAGACTGCTGGCTCTAAAGTCCAAGAAGCTTCTACCATGCCTTGGTGACTTCTTGAATACTAGACTAGCAGCAGCAGCAGCAGCAGGAGCAATAGTTAGCCATATACTACATATAAGAACTGAGTGGAGCCAGATAAATTCCAGGGGCTGCTTCCTAACACCAACTAGGTCATCTCTCCACTTTCCTCTGTAAATTTGTGAAGGTTATCATAGTAAGAAACGTTTAGATATTCTATTCTTCCTTTAATAAAGAGCCATTTATTCTCTTTAAGCTTCAGTTTGCTCATTTATTAATTTAATAAACCAAAAAGTGATATACAAATGTTAGCAGTAGTAGCTATTATCAGTCCATCTTCTACAAAGGTCTACTTGCGTTCCCAGTCTAAATTTAGTTTTTTTTTTTTTTTCTTTTAACATCTTTATTGGGGAATAATTGCTTAACAATGGTGTGTTAGTTTCTGCTTTGTAAAAAAGTGAATCAGTTATACATATACATATGTTCCCATATGTCTTCCCTCTTGTGTCTGCCTCCCTTCCACCCTCCCTATCCCACCCCTCCAGGCTGTCACAAAGCACCGAGCCAATATCCCTGTGCCATGCAGCTGCTTCCCACTAGCTATCTACCTTACTACGTTTGTTAGTGTGTATATGTCCATGACTCTCTCTCGCCCTGTCACAGCTCATCCTTCCCCCTCCCCATACCCTCAAGTCCGTTCTCCAGTAGGTCTGTGTCTTTATTCCTGTCTTACCCCTAGGTTCTTCATGACATTTCTTTCCTTAAATTCCATATATATGTGTTAGCATACAGTATTTGTCTTTTTCTTTCTGACTTACTTCACTCTGTATGACAGACTCTAGGTCTATCCACCTCATTACAAATAGCTCAATTTCGTGTCTTTTTATGGCTGAGTAATATTCCATTGTACATTGTATGGTAGTTCTATTTGTAGTTTTTTAAGGAACCTCCATACTGTTCTCCATAGTGGCTGAACCAATTCACATTCCCACGAGCAGTGCAAGAGTGTTCCCTTTTCTCCACACCCTCTCCAGCATTTATTGTTTCTAGATTTTTTGATGATGGCCATTCTGACTGGTGTGAGATGATATCTCATTGCAGTTTTGATTTGCATTTCTCTAATGATTAATGATGTTGAGCATTCTTTCATGTGTTTGTTGGCAGTCTGTATATCTTCTTTGGAGAAATGTCTATTTAGGTCCTCTGCCCATTTTTGGATTGGGTTGTTTGTTTTTTTGTTATTGAGCTGCATGAGCTGCTTGTAAATTTTGGAGATTAATCCTTTGTCAGTTGCTTCATTGGCAAATATTATCTCCCATTCTGAGGGTTGTCTTTTGGTCTTGTTTATGGTATCCTTTGCTGTGCAAAAGCTTTGAAGTTTCATTAGGTCCCATTTATTTATTTTTGTTTTTATTTCCATTACTCTAGGAGGTGGGTCAGAAAGGATCTTGCTGTGATTTATGTCATAGAGTGTTCTGCCTATGTTTTCCTCTAAGAGTTTGATAGTTTCTGGCCTTACATTTAGGTCTTTAATCCATTTTGAGCTTATTTTTGTGTATGGTGTTAGGAAGTGATTTAATCTCATACTTTTACATGTACCTGTCCAGTTTTCCCAGCACCACTTATTGAAGAGGCTGTCCTTTCTCCACTGTACATTCCTGCCACCTTTATCAAAGATAAGGTGTCCATATGTGCGTGGGTTTATCTCTGGGCTTTCTATCCTGTTCCATTGATCTATCTTTCCGTTTTTGTGCCAGTACCATACTGTCTTGATTACTGTAGCTTTGTAGTATAGTCTTAAGTCAGGGAGCCTGATTCCTCCAGCTCCATTTTTTGTTCTCAAGATTGCTTGGGCTATTCGGGGTCTTTTGTGTTTCCATACAAATTCTGAAAGTTTTTTTTCTAGTTCTGTGAAAAATGCCAGTGGTAGTTTGATAAGGATTGCATTGAATCTGTAGATTGTTTTGGGTAGTAGAGTCATTTTCACGATGTTGATTCTTCCAATCTAAGAACATGGTATATCTCTCCATCTATTTGTATCATCTTTAATTTCTTTCATCAGTGTCTTATAATTTTCTGCATACAGGTCTTTTGTCTCCTTAGGTAGGTTTATTCCTAGATATTTTATTCTTTTTGTTGCAATGGTAAGTGGGAGTGTTTTCTTGATTTCAATTTCAGATTTTTCATCATTAGTATATAGGAATGCCAGAAGAAGAAGAGTAAAAGAAAATGACTGAGAAAATATTTGAAGAGATTATAGTTGGAAACTTCCCTAATATGGGAAAGGAAAGAGTTAATCAAGTCTAGGAAGCACAGAGAGTCCCATACAGGATAAATCCAAGGAGAAATATGCCAAGACACATATTAAACAAGCTGTTAAAAATGAAACATAAAGAAAGCATATTAAAAGCAGCAAGAGGCAAACAACAAATAACACACAAGGGAATCCCCCTAAGGTCAACAGCTGATCTTTCATCAGAAGCTCTGCAAGTCAGAAGGGAGGGGCAGGACATATTTAAAGTGATGATGAAGAAAAACCTGCAACCAAGATTACTCTACCCAGCAAGGATCCCATTTAGATTTGATGGAGAAATTAAAACATTTCCAGACCAGCAAAAGCTGAGAGAGTTCAGCATCACCAAACCAGCTTTTAAAGAAACGCTAAAGGAACTTCTCTAGGCAAGAAACACAAAAGAAGGAAAAGACCTACAATAACGAACCCAAAACAATTTAGAAAATGGGAATAGGAGCATACAAATTGATAATTACCTTAAATATAAAAGGATTAAATGTTCCCAGCAAAAGACACAGATTGGCTGATTGGATATAAAAACAAGACCCTTATATATGCTGTCTACAAGAGACCCACTTCAGACTTAGAGACACATGCAGACTGAAATTAATGGGATGGAGAAAGATATTCCATGCAAATGGAAACCAAAAGAAAGCTGGAGTAGCAATTTTCATATCAGACAAAATAGACTTAAAAATAAAGACTATTACAAGAGACACAGAAGGACACTACATGATGATCAAGGGATTGATCCAAGAAGAAGATATAAGAAGTGTAAATATTTATGCACCCAACATGGGGCACCTCAATACATAAGGCAAATACTAACAGCCATAACAGCGGAAATCGACAGTAACACAATCATAGTAGGGGACCTTAACACCCCACTTTCACCCATGGACAGATCATCCAAAATGAAAATAAATAAGGAAACACAAGCTTTAAATGATACATTAAACAAGATGGACTTAATTGATATTTATAGGACACTCCATCCAAAAACAACAGAATACACATTCTTCTCAAGTGCTCATGTAGCATTCTCCAGGATAGATCATATCTTGGGTTACAAATCAAGCCTTGGTAAATTTAAGAAAATTGAAATTTTTCAAGTATCTTTTCTGACCACAATACTATGAGACCAGATATCAATTACAGGAAAAGATCTGTAAAAAATACAAACACATGGAGGCTAAACAATACATTAGTTAATAACAAAGTGATCACTGAAGAAATCAAAGAGGAAATAAAAAAAAATACCTAGAAACAAATGACAATGGAGACATGACAACCCAAAACCTATGGGATGCAGAAAAAGCAGTTCTAAGAGGGAAGTTTATAGCAATACAAGCTCTCCTTAAGAAACAGGAAACATCTCAAATAAACAACCTAACCTGGCACCTAAAGCAATTAGAGAAAGAAGAACAAAAACCCCGAAAGTTAGCAGAAGGAAAGAAATCATAAAAATAGGATCAGAAATAAATGAAAAAGAAATGAAGGAAACAATAGCAAAGATCCATAAAACCAAAAGCTGGTTCTTTGAGAAGATAAACAAAATCGATAAACCATTAGCCAGACTCACTAAGACAAAAAGGGAGAAGACTCAAATCAATAGAATTAGAAACGAAAAAGGAGAAGTAATAATTGACACTGCAGAAATACGAAAGATCATGAGAGATTACTACAACTCTATGCCAATAAAATGAACAACCTGGAAGAAATGGACAAATTCTTACAAATGCACAACCTGCCAAGACTGAATCAGGAAGAAATAGAAAATATAAACAGACAAATCACAATCAATGAAATTGAAACTCTGATTAAAAATCTTCCAACAAACAAATGTCCAGGACCAGATTGGCTTCACAGGTGAATTCTATCAATCATATAGAGAAAAGCTAACACCTATCCTTCTCAAACTCTTTCAAAATACAGCAGAGGGAGGAACACTCCCAAACTCATTCTACGAGCTCAGGATCTCCCTGATACCAGAACCAGACAAAGATGTCACAACGAAAGAAAACTACAGGCCAATATCATGGATGAAAATAGATGCAAAAATCCTCAACAAAATATTAACAAACAGAATCCAACAGCACATTAAGAGGATCATACACTATGATCAAGTGGCATTTATTCCAGGAATGCAAGGATTCTTCAATATACACAAATCAATCAAGGTGAAAAACCATATTAACAAATTGAAAGAGAAAAACCATATGATCATCTCAATAGATGCAGAGAAAGCTCTTGACAAAATTCAACACCCATTTATGATAAAAACCCTGCAGAAAGTAGGCATAGAGGGAACTTTCCTCAACATAATAAAGGCCATATATGACAAACCCACAGCCAAAATCAACCTCAATGGTGAAAAACTGAAAGCATTTCCACTAAGATCAGGAACAAGACAAGGTTGCCCACTCTCACCACTCTTATTTAACATAGTTTTGGAAGTTTTAGCCACAGCAATCAGAGAAGAAAAGGAAATAAAAGGAATCCAAATCAGAAAAGAAGTAAAGCTGTCACTATTTGCAGATGACATGATAATATACATAGAGAATCCTAAAGATGCTACCAGAAAACTACTAGAGCTAATCAATGAACTTGGTAAAGTAGCAGGATACAAAATTAATGCACAGAAATCTCTGGCATTCCTGTATACTAATGATGAAAAATCTGAAAGTGAAATCAAGAAAACACTCCCACTTACCATTTCAACAAAAAGAATAAAATATCTAGGAATAAACCTACCTAAGGAGACAAAAGACCTGTATGCAGAAAATTATAAGACACTGATGAAAGAAATTAAAGATGATACAAATAGATGGTGAGATATACCATGTTCTTGGATTGGAAGAATCAACATCGTGAAAATGACTCTACTACCCAAAGTATCTATAGATTGAATGCAGTCCCTATCAAACAACCACTGGCATTTTTCACAGAACTAGAACAAAAACTTTCAGAATTTGTATGGAAACACAAAAGATCCCGAATAGCTAAAGCAATCTTGAGAACAAAAAACGGAGCTGGAGGAATCAGGCTCCCTGACTTAAGACTATACTACAAAGCTACAGTAATCAAGACAATATGGTACTGGCACAAAAACGGAAAGATAGATCAATGGAACAGGATAGAAAGCCCAGATATAAACCCACGCACATGTGGGCACCTTATCTTTGATAAAGGTGGCAGGAATGTGCAGTGGAGAAAGGACAGCCTCTTCAATAAGTGGTGCTGGGAAAACTGGACCAGGTACATGTAAAAGTATGGAATTAAATCACTCCCTAACACCATACACAAAAATAAGCTCAAAATGGATTAAAGACCTAAATATAAGGCCAGAAACTATCAAACTCTTAGAGGAAAACATAGGCAGAACACTCTATGACATAAATCACAGCAAGATCCTTTTTGACCCAACTCCTAGAGAAATGGAAATAAAAACAAAAATAAATAAATGGGACCTAATGAAACTTCAAAGCTTTTGCACAGCAAAGGATACCATAAACAAGACCAAAAGACAACCCTCAGAGTGGGAGATTATATTTGCAACTGAAGCAACTGACAAAGGATTAATCTCCAAAATTTACAAGCAGCTCATGCAGCTCAATAACAAAAAAACAGACAACCCAATCCAAAAATGGGCAGAAGACCTAAATAGACATTTCTCCAAAGAAGATATACAGACTGCCAACTAACACATGAAAGAATGCTCAACATCATTAATCATTAGAGAAATGCAAATCAAAAGTACAATGAGATATCATCTCACACCAGTCAGAATGGCCATCATCAAAAAATCTAGAAACAGTAAGTGATGGAGAGGGTGTTGAGAAAAGGGAACACTCTTGCACTGCTGGTGGAAATGTGAATTGGTTCAGCCACTATGGAGAACAGTATGGAGGTTGCTTAAAAAACTACAATTAGAGCTACCATATGACCCAGCAATCCCACTACTGGTCATATACCCTGAGGAAACCAAAATTCAAAAAGAGTCATGTACCAGAATGTTCATTGCATCTCTATTTACAATAGCCCAGAGATGGAAACAACCTAAGTGCCCATTATCAAATGAATGGATAAAGAAGATGTGGCACATATATAGAATGGAATGTTACTCAGCCATAAAAATAAACGAATCTGAGCTATTTGTAATGAGGTGGATAGACCTAGAGTCTGTCATACAGAGTGAAGTAAGTCAGATAGAGAAAGACAAATACCGTAGCTAACACAAATATATGGAATTTAAGAAAGAATTGTCATGAAGAACCTAGGGGTAAGACAGGAATAAAGACACAGACGTATTGGAGAAAGGACTTGAGGTTATGGGGAGGGGGAATGGTGCTCTGTGACAGGGCGAGAGAGAGGTATGGACATATATACACTAAGAAACGTAAGGTAGATAGCTAGTGGGAAGCAGCCGCATAGCACAGGGAGATCAGCTCGGTGCTTTGTGACCACCTGGAAGGGTGGGATAGGGAGGGTGGGAGAGAGGGAGATGCAAGAGGGAAGAGATATGGGAACATATGTATATGTGTAACTGATTCACTTTGTTATAACGCAGAAACTAACACACCATTGTACAGCAATTATACCCCAATATAGATGTTAAAAAAAATAACAAAAAATGCATATGAAATTAAAACAATCATGGATACATATAGATTGCTTACTAAAAACTTTATCGTAAACACAAGTAAAAAATCTATAATAGATATATATATTGAAAAATAGAAAAAGGAATCCAAACATAACACTAAAGATAGTCCTCAAATTACAAGAGAAGGTAACAAAAGAAGAAAGGAGAAAAGACCTTCAAAAACAAATAACAAAATGACGATAAGAACATACATATAAATAATTACCTTAAATACAAGTGGGTTAAATGTTCCAATCAAAAGACACAGAGGGCTTCCCTGGTGGCGCAGTGGTTGAGAGTCTGCCTGCCGATGCAGGGGACATGGGTTCGTGTCCCAGTCCGGGAAGATCCCACATGCCACGGAGCGGCTAGGCCCGTGAGCCATGGCCGCTGAGCCTGCGCATCCGGAGCCTGTGCTCCACAACAGGAGAGGCCACCACAGTGAGAGGTCCACGTAAAAAAAAAAAAAAAAAAAAAAAAAAAGACACAGAGTAGTTGTATGGATAGGAAACCATGTCCCATACTTATGCTCCCTGCAAGAGAATTATTTCAGATCTAAAGACACTCACATACTGAAGGTGTGGGGATAGGACAAGTTATTCCATGTAAATGGAAATCAGAAGAAACCCAGAATAGCAATACTTCTATCAGACAAAATAGACTTTAAAATAAAGACTGTTACAAGAGACAAAGAAGGACACTACATAATGATCAAAGGATCAACCCAAGATAATCTTATAACAATTGTAAATTTATATGCACCCAACATAAGAAGACCTGAATACATAAGGCAAATATTAACAGACATTAATGGAGAAATCAGCAATAAAACAACAATTGTAGGGAACTTTAACACCCCACTTACATCAGTGGACAGACCATCCAGACAAAAAGTCAATAAGAAAACACTGGCTTTAATGATACATAAGACTAGTTGAACTTAATTTTAT